>NC_068927.1:19840681-20142954 GCF_023091745.1 Budorcas taxicolor | reverse complement strand
AGGAGGTGGGGACCACTCGGAGGATGTGCACTTACGTGGACTCAGTGCCTAACCTGCTCTTTACCCCTCTTCACCACTGCAGTCAGTGACTCAGCGGCCACCAGTTGCTCAGCCAAGAACCTGGGGATCATCCTGGAGGCCTTTCCACTCCCCACACCCTTTATCCCACCAATCAAGTTCTGCCACCTTACTTCCAAAATATATCCCAGGGACTTCCTTGGTGTTAGGGGAAACACATGGACTGAAACTATCCACCCTGGCCAGGCAACATAGTAAACATCTGCATGAGTTATTTTTCCACAGGAGATCCTAGTAAGGAACACGGAACTAATAAGCCACCACCAACCAGAAGACTTCAGGAAAGGTCAAAAGGAGACACCGTGTGTCCTACCGCCTCCCAGAATCCTCTCGCTGGCATCCATCTTGGCTGAGCAATGCAGGGGCCACCAGGAAGGACCCTGAGTCAGAATGACTGGCCAAAGACAATCTGGAAACTAATCCCATCACCATAAAACCCGAGACAGCTGGCCACGTGGCAGAGCAGTCCTCCTGGGTTCCCTTACCCGGCTCCTCTCCGCCCAGGTGCCCCTTCCCAGTAAAGTCTCTTGCTTTGTCAACACATGTGTCACCTTAGAGACATTTCTGAGTGTTAGACAAGACCCCCCTTCTGGGCCCTGGAAGGGGTCCCCTTTCCTTCAACAGTGGTCCAGTGGTTACGACTCCACAGTTTCAATGCAGGTGTCGTGGGTTCCATCCTGGGTCAAGGAACTAAGATCCTAGATGCCAGCATGGCAGAAAAAAAAAAAAGGCGAAGATTCATTTTACCTCCTTAAGTGCCTAGAACAGTGCCTGGTGCATGTCAAGAGCTCAAGATGTGTGTTGAGCATGAATGAAGCTTCATGGTTGCCAACTACATTAATGTGTCTAATGCCACTGAATTGTACACTTAAAAATGGCAAAGGGTGATATTTGTGTTATGTTTATTTTTGTTGTTGTTCAGTCACTCAGTTGTATCTGACTCTTTGCGACAGAATGGACTGCAGTGTGCCAGGCTTCCCTGTCCTTCCCTGTCTCCTGGAGTTTGCTCAAACTCATGTCCACTGAGTTAGTGATGCCATCCAACCTTCTCATTCTCTGCCGCCCCCTTCTTATCCTGCCCTCAGTCTTTCCCAGCATCAGGGTCTTCTAATGAGTCATCGTGGCCAAAGTATTGGAGCTTCAGCTTCAGAATCAATCTTTCTAATAAATATGTTTATTTTACCTCCTGCCAGTGCAGGAGACATAAGAGATATGGGCTGATCCCTGGGTTGGAAAGATCCTCTGGAGGAAGACATGGCAACCCACGCCAGTATTCTTGCTGGAGAATCCCATGGACAGAGGCACCTGGAGGGCTACAGTACATAGGGTCACAATGAATTGGACATGACTGAAGTGACTTAGCATGTACCACAGTAAAAATGCATGCTGATGTCATATGTATTATGTGACATAATACTTGATATTTAGTTACCAAAAAAAAAAAAAAAAAGAATGAATGAAGCCAAGTTCTAGCCTCCAAGGAGTGGTTATTCACTTGGAGGGTGGGGAGCCTTGGATAGCAGCTTTCTGGAGCTTATTACAGGACACTCACCTTTTCACTATCTTTCATTGGCATGCACACCTTCTCTGGGGAGGTTAATGGCGGTGGGGCCTGGGAATCCCAGGAGACCTGTGAAGAGGTTGAAATGCCTAAGAATTCTACCTTCTTCACATAGTACTTCAGGGGTGCAACCTGGACACACTGGGTTTGTCACTCTTCCAAGGACAGAGTCTCCACAGCTAATCAATACTGTGTCTCAAGTAAGTTACCTGAACTTCCTGTGCTTCCCAATAAATGTCGACAGTCAGAGAAGCTCTCTTTCAGAACTGGTGTGAGGATTGGGTGGGAAAAAGTATGGAAAATGCTTAGAAGAGTGCTCACTTCTACATAGTAAGTGCTATACAAATGTGTGTTAGTTACTCAGTTGTGCCCAATTCTTTGTGACCCCACAGACTGCAGTCACCAAGCTCCTCTGTCCATGGAATTCTCCAGGCAAGAATACTGGAGTGGGTTGCCATTCCCTTCTCCAGAAGATCTTCCCAACCCAGGGATCGAACTCAGGTTTCCTGCCTTGCAGTCAAATTCTTTACTGTCTGAGCCACCAGGGAAGCTATTATTAATCTTATTTTTTTTTATCCATCCTGTTATTTTAGCTAAAAATAACTATTCATGCCCTTTCTCCCCTCCCCTCCATTTCCATTCTTCAAAACGTATCTTAAATCTATTCACTTTTTCTTCTAAACGTTCTCAAGTTTTGCCTTTTACACTGAAGTCTTTAGCCTGTTCAAAGATATAGTGAATTTCTCGCCATTTCCGTATGAACTACTAGCACCATTTACTGAATAGCTTATTATTTCCCTGTTGATCTACTTGGGCAGCACTGTCATTCTTCAAGTTTCTATGACCGTGAAGGTCTGTTTCTGGACTCTGTTCCATTGGCCAGGCATTACTGATTTCCTTCCTCCTCATCCCTTATGTGTAACCCATCAGCAAGTCCATTCCACATCTAAAACACCTCTTGAATCCACCTTTTCTACTTATGCCATCATTTCCTAGCTGGACACTTGCGATGGCTCCCATCTGCTCCTCCTCCCCACTTCCACTCTGCAGCCTCCCACCCTCAGCCATTCTTTTTACTGCAGCTCAAGAGACCCATTCCCCTTTTAAAATGACAAAATATTTGATTCATACAAAAATATAAAGGACCATGTATGAAGGTTATGAACCATGGTCACAAAACAACCTTGTGAGCCCATTTACTCTCTTTTAGATTCTGTTTCCATTAGAAATTGTTTTGAGGAGAGTTGACATCTTGATGATATTGACTATCCCATCAGTAGCAGCATACAGTTATCCTTTAAAGAAATGAGATATAATTGACACATAACAGTGTATTAGTTTTAGGAGTACAGTATAAAAATTTGATATATGTATGTATTGTGAAGTGATTACCACAGTAAGTTTAGTTAGCATCCATTACCATATATAGTTACAAAACTCCTTTTCTTGTGATGAAAGCATTTTAAGATTTACTCTCTTAGCAACTTTCAAATATACAATGTCACCTTAAAAAAATACACAAACTAAGGGTTGAGAATTATGTTTCATTTGGCAGATTTTTCTGAGGACTTCAGCCCAGAAAACTGCCTTTCAGATACTTCTGAAAGACTGCCAGTATATATAAGCATTTTTGCCACAAAAACAAGGTAGTCGGAACTTCAGAAGTTCAGTTCAGTACAGTTCAGTTCAGCCACTCAGTCGTGTGCAACTCTTTACGACCCCATGAACCACAGCACGCAAGGCCTCCCTGTCCATCACCAGCTCCCAGAGTTCACTCAAACTCACGTCCATTGAGTCAATGATGCCATCCAACCATTTCATTCTCCGTCATCCCCTTCTCCTCCTGCCCTCAATCTTTCTCAGCATTAGGGTCTTTTCCAATGAGTCAGCTCTTTGTATCAGGTGGCCTAAGTATTGGAGTTTCAGCTTCAACATCAGTCCTTCCAATGAAAACCCAGGACTGATCTCCTTTAGGATGGACTGGTTGGATCTCCTTGCAGTCCAAGGGACTCTCAAGAGTCTTCTCCAACACCACAGTTCAAAAGCATCAATTCTTCAGCGCTCAGCTTTCTTCACAGTCCAACTCTCACATCCATACATGACCACTGGAAAAACCATAGCCTTGACTAGATGGATCTTTGTTGGCAAAGTAATGTCTCTGCTTTTCAATATGCTATCTAGGTTGGTCATAACTTTCCTTCCAAGGAGTAAGCATCTTTTAATTTCATGGCTGCAATCACCATCTGCAGTGATTTTGGAGCCCCAAAAAATAAAGTCTGACACTGTTTCCACTGTTTCCCCATCTATTTCCCATGAAGTGATGGGACCAGATGCCATGATCTTAGTTTCTGAATGTTGAGCTTTAAGCCAACTTTTTCACTCTACACTTTCACTTTCATCAAGAGGCTTTTTAATTCCTCTTCACTTTCTGCCATAAGGGTGTTGTCATCTGCATATGTGAGGTTATTGATATTTCATCCGGCAATCTTGATTCCAGCTAGTGCTTCTTCCAGTCCAGCATTTCTCATGATGTACTCTGCATATAAGTTAAATAAGCAGGGTGACAATATACAGCCTTGATGTACTCCTTTTCCTATTTGGAACCAGTCTGTTGTTCCATGTCCAATTCTAACTGTTGCTTCCTGACCTGCATATAGGTTTCTCGAGAGGCAGGTCAGGTGATCTGGTATTCCCATCTCTTTCAGAATTTTCCACAATTTATTGTGACCCACACAGTCAAAGGCTTTGGCATAGTCAATAAAGCAGAAGTAGATACTTTTCTGCAACTCTCTTGCTTTCTCAATGATCCAGCGAATGTTGGCAATTTGATCTTGGGTTCCTCTGCCTTTTCTAAAACCAGCTTGAACATCTGGAAGTTCACGGTTCATGTATTGCTGAAGCCTGGCTTGGAGAATTTTGAGCATTACTTTACTAGAGTGTGAGATGAAAGCAATTGTGCAGTAGTGTGAGCATTCTTTGGCATTGCCTTTCTTTGGGATTGGAATGAAAACTGACCTTTTCCAGTCCTGTAGCCACTGCTGAGTTTTCCAAATTTGCTGGCATATTGAGTGCAACACTTTCACAGCATCATCTTCCAGGATTTGAAATAGCTCAACTGGAATTCCATCACCTCCACTAGCTTTGTTCATAGTGATGCTTTCTAGGGCCCACTTGACTTCACGTTCCAGGATGTCTGGCTCTAGGTAAGCGATCACACTATCGTGATTATCTGGGTTGTGAAGATCTTTTTTGTATAATTCTTCTGTGTATTCTTGCCACCTCTTCTTAATCTCTTCTGCTTCTGTTAGGTCCATACCATTTCTGTCCTTTATTGTGCCCATCTTTGCATGAAATGTTCCCTATCTCTAATTTTCTTGATGAGATCTCTAGTCTTTCCCATTCTGTTGTTTGCCTCTCTTTCTTTGCACTAATCACTGAGGAAGGCTTTCTTATCTCTCCTTGCTATTCTTTGGAACTCTGCATTCGAATGTTTATATCTTTCCTCTTCTCCTCTGCTTTTCCCTTCTCTTCTTTTCACAGCTATTTGTAAGGCCTCCTCAGACAGCCATTTTGCTTTTTTGCACTTCTTTTCCATGGGGATGGTCTTGATACCTGTCTCCTGTACAATGTCACGAACCTCATTCCATAGTTCATCAGGCACTCTATCAGATCTAGTCCCTTAAATCTATTTCTCACTTCCACTGTATAATCATAAGGGATTTGATTTAGGTCATACCTGAATGGTCTAGTGGTTTTCCCTGCTTTCTCCAGTTTAAGTTTGAATTTGGCAATAAGGAGTTCATGATCTGAGTCACAGTCAGCTCCCAGTCTTGTTTTTGCTGACTATATAGAGCTTCTCCATCTTTGGCTGCAAAGAATATAATCAATCTGATTTTGGTATTGACCATCTGGTGATGTCCATGTGTAGAGTCTTCTCTTGTGTTGTTGGAAGAGGGTGTTTGCTATGACTAGTGCGTTCTCTTGGCAAAACTCTATTAGCATTTGCCCTGCTTCATTCCGTACTCCAAGGCCAAATTTACCTGTTACTCCAGGTGTTTCTTGACTTCCTACTTTTGCATTCCAGTCCCCTATAATGAAAAGGACATCTTTTTTTGGGTGTTAGTTCTAAAAGGTCTTGCAGGTCTTCATAGAACCTTTCATTCAGTCTCTACTGTATAGCACAGGGAACTCTGCTCAGTAATAATATATAGATAGGAATTTGAAAAAGAATAGACACATGTATGTGTATAACTGAATCAACTCTACTGTATACCTGAAACTAACACAACATTGTTAATCAATTATGCTGCTGCTGCTAAGTCACTTCAGTCATGTCCGACTCTGTGCGACCCCATAGACAGCAGCCCACCAGGCTTCCCTGTCCCTGGGATTCTCCAGGCAAGAATACTGGAGCGGGTCGCCATTTCCTTCTCCAATGCATGAAAGTGAAAAGTGAAAGTGAAGTCGCTCAGTTGTGTCCGACTCTTGGTGACCCTACGGACTGCAGCCTACCAGGCTCCTCCATCCATGGGATTTTCCTGGCAAGAGTACTGGAGTGGGGTGCCATTGCCTTCTCCTAATCAACTATACTCCAGTATAAAATAGTGTTTTTAAAAAAGATCATTCAGTATCTGTCTTCTTGCGTTTGACATTTTGCTTACATAATGACCTCAAAGTCCATACATGTTCTCACAAATGGCAGGATTTCCTACTTTTTTGTGGCTGAATAATATTATATTATATATGTGTATCATTCATATTTTCTTTATCTATTCATCCATCAGTGGACATTTAGTTTGTTTCCATGTCTTGGCTATTGTAAATAATGCTGCATTGAACGTGAGGATGCAGGTATCTTTTCTGAGTGATTTCATTTTCTTTGCATAAGTACCCAGAAATGGAATTGCTGGATCATAGATAGTTCTATTTTTAATTTTTTGAGGAACCTGCATACCATTTTCCAAAGTGGCTACATCAATTTACATTCTAGCAACAGTGCACTCGGGTTTCCTTTTCTCCACATAATGGTCAATACTTATCACCATCTTTTCAATAGCAGGCATTCTAACAGGCATGAGGTGATATCTCATTGTAGTTTTGATTTGCATTTCCCTGATGATGAGTGACGTTGACCACCTTTTCATGTACTATTTTTTCCCCATTGTATACTCTTGGCTTCTCTGTCATAAATTAATTGACTGTACATGTGCAGGTTTATTTCTGGAACTTCTTTAATGATTTGTCTTTTTTCCATTCTGTAGGTTTAAGAGAGAGTTTTTTAAAATGTATATTAGATCTCCTCCCTTCTCTGCTTATAACTTGATAATGACCTTTCCCCTGCCCTTTAAAGAAAGCCTGAATTCCTCACCTGCATATGCACAACCTGGCCCTGACTACTTCAATTTTGTTACAAAACTAGCACCCTCACTCAGAACTGGGCAGTCTCATGGGCTTCTGGCCAGTCCCTCTTGTTTGTTACCTTAGGGAAGTTGTAATCACCATCAGTGTTTACCCTCTGCTATGACGCCTTCCTACCTAAAGGTCCCACCCTCTGCGTATCTATCATTCAGCTCAAATCTCTCTCTTGCAAAGAGACTTTTTTTTTGAAAATCCTATGTACCCTTTTACAGGCAGAGAGAGTGCCTTATTCTTTTCCCATCCAACTCTTTATCACCTTTGACAGTTGCTTAGTTCGTTTATGTCTGTGCTTGTCTAAATGTCTGGTTCCCCTAACAGCCTGCAACTTCCCTGAGGGACCTTGGCTCTGGTTCACAAAGGCATCTGTTGTATTGTTTAGCACATAATAGATACTCAATAAATGCTTGTTAAAGGAAGAAAGGGACGAAGAGAGGAAGGGAGGGAAGAACTTCCATCCCATAGATAGGAAGGAAGCAATAAAGGGCATTAGGAGTAAAAAAGGGCCAGATTTTAAAAAGGTAGGAATGGGCCTTTTTGGTTACAACTTTTAAAAATTACATCATTAATATAATGTAGAATGCATTCTAGTGTTTGAAGATTCAAATGATACCGAAATATAAGAAATTTAAGTTTCCTTTTTCCATCCCATCTTCAAACTTACTTCTCATCCCAAGGGTAACCACTATTTATTGCTAGCTTGGCAAATATCTTCACACATCTATACACATGTAGACTTTTCTTTTTTAAAATCATGAATAGAACCATAACTTACTAGTTCTTGTGTGAAACCTTTCTCCTTGGCAGAAACCTTCCTTGTTACTAACAATGTTATTGCATTACTATGGTCTGTTCTCATCACTTTTTACTGCAAGTCAATAAGAGGAAGTTCCAAGGAAAGAGGATAGATATCTGTCTGATTATTCTGCTCTTATACACTGGCCTACAGGGCTGATCGAGGCTCCAGCTGGTTCAGCTCCTGATGAGGGCTCTCTGCTTGGATTGCAGACAGCTGCCTTCTCAGTTCATCCTCCTATGGCTGTTCCTGTGTGTGTGTGTGTACGTATGCACACAGGTGTTTGTTTGCACAGGGAGGCACTAGGGGGAAGATGGGTGGGTAGAGGTGAGAGAGAGAGAGAAAGAGGGACCGTCTGATCTCTCTTCTCATAAGGACACTAATCCTATAGGAACAGGGCCCCATCCTTATAATCTAGTTTAAACTCAGTTACCTCCTTAAAAGACCTTCCTCCAAATACACCCACAATTGGGGTCAGGGCTTCAATAAGTGAATTCAATATATGAATTTGCGAGAGACATGAATGTTCAGCCTATAACACAATGGAATATTATTCAGCCTTAGAAAGGAAGGGAATTATGACACATGCTAAAACATGGATGAGCTTTGAGAAAATTATACTAAGTCAAATATGCCAGTCACAAAAGGATAAGCATTGTATGATTCCAGTTGTTTGAAATACCTAGAGGAGTCAAAATCATAGAGGTAGAAAGTAGAAAGAGTTGTGGTGATGAATGATAGCAATGGTTGCATAATAATATAAATGTATTTTTTAATCTTTTTTGTTTTTTAAAATTTTTAATTATTTTCTCTTCATTTACTTTTTATTTTTTGAATGTACTTTTAATACCTCTAAACTGATTGAGGTGGTAAATTTACGCATATTTTACCAAAAATTAAAAAAAGCTCTCACTGAAAGCATGTAGATTCTCTTGTATTTGGAGTGCTGAAGGAATAAAAGGTTAAAGTTTTAAAAAGGAAAAAGATCTTACAGAAGAATTTAGAATAGTTCTAGGAAGATAGAGTCCACAATCTATACCAATTGATTCATTCATTAGTCAGAAGCTGGGCTGCAAAAAATTGGGTAGAAAAGTTACAATGGAAAGGCTCAGAGGGTAGCCTAACAAATCCTTTATTGTGCAGGGATTCAGACAGGTTTTGTAAAGCTGCAGATGTTTGACAAGTTTTGGAGCCAATATCTTGTGATAGCTGATTGGAGTCATATCCTGACACACAAGTAAGAAAGGTGAAACCATTGAAGATATCAGGTCAGGGATAGATTCTTTAACACTCTATTTGTTTTTTTTTTTTAAATGGATTTTAAATTGTATTAAACTACACATCGAATTTACTATATGGACCATCTTTAGCTGTGTAGTTCTGGCCCATTTAAGGACATTCTCATTGTTGTGTAAACATCACCACCATCCCTCTCCAGAACACTTCTCATCTTGCCAAACTGAAACTCTGTACCTATTAAATAGTAACTCACTCTCCCCCAGTTCCTAGCAACCACCATTTTACCTTCTACCGCTATGGTTTTGACTCTAGGCTCCTCGTATGAATGGACTCACAGAGTATTGGTCCTTTTGCTACTGATTCATTTCACTCAGCATAACAAACTCAAGGTTCATTTATTTTGTAGCATACATCAGAATCTCCTTCCTTTTTAAGAGTGAATAATATTCCACTGTATGTATATACCCCATTTTGTTGATCCATTCATTACCATTCATTAACTAGACAACCATCTGAGAAGCCTCAGATTTCTCTAAAGACAAACAATATGGGAAGAAACATAGCTACCCTGTGACCCTCAGAGCAAGTGGAGGAAATGGAGGAAAGGTAGCTTCCACACAAAATGTGGGTCAGAACCTCACCTTGTCTTCCCTCGTTTGCTCTTTAAATCTCTGGCTTATTCTTGTCACTCTGCTTTCATTCTCTGCCCACACACTGTTCAGGAATGTAAAGATGGAAATTATTACTTTTTAAAAATTATTTATTTATTTATTGGCCTGGAGTAGGAAATGGCAACCCACTCCAGTATTCTTGCCTGGAAAATTCCATGGACTGAGGAGCCTGGCGGGCTACAGTCCATGGGGTTGCAGAGTCGGGCACGACTGAGTGACTGTCACTTGGCTGTGGTGGCTCTTTATTGCTGCCTGTGGACTTTCTCTAGCTGTGGCGATCGGGGGTTACCCTTTGTTGTAATGCAGGGGTGTCCCTTTGCAGTGGCTTCTCTTCTTGCAGAGCACAGACTCTGGAGCACAGGGGCTTCAGTCGTTGCAGCACGTGGGGTCAGTAGCTGTGGTTCCCAGGCTCTAGAGCACGGGCTCAACAGTTGCGGCACACAGGCTTAGTTGCTCCGTGGCATGTGGGGTCTTCTCGGATCAGGGGTCAAACTCATGTTTCTTGCATTGACAGGTGGTTTCTTTACCACTGAGCCACCAGGGAAGCCCCAAAGAATTGCTTTTATACTAACCTTTTCCCCCCCTAGGTTTATGAGTTTGTGTGAGTGTGTGTGTGTGTGTGTGGTAATTTCTGGATATGATATTAATAGCTGGTTACAAGTAGTTTGCTCAATAACCAATACCCCCCCCCCCCAAAAAAAAAGCATCTCAGTGTATTTTCATGTTGCTTTGTTGGCTGGTCACTCCCCATTATTCCCCATTCCATAGCCAAAACAAGTAAAACATCCCTTTCAGAGACAAGAACAACAGTTTTTAAATAAAAGACCTAATGACTTCTTTGAAAGTCAGTGTAACCATAGACCTGAGCAATACAGGTCTGATTCACTGTGTGATGTGATTCACAGAAAGGGAAAAAATGTTCAGGTAGAACGTGCACCAAAAGTCACATTTAGGTGTCTATGCCAGAAGGAAAGTTTAACTGCAATGCCCAGGCAATCCATGCGGCCTGCCCGATCCCTCTTTTTTTCTTCAGCTCAGAAGAAAAGAACTCCTTCTTTTCCAAATAACCCAAGTATGGGGGATTTAAGATGGTCACAAAATCTTTGACATTCCTTACATCAAGAGGTCAGTCTGCATCCCATTCTCTTGCATCTGGGTTCTCTCTACTATTGCTTTCACCTCAGAATACAGCAAAAATGAATCCGTGCTCAGCAAGATAAGGCTGTAAACCAATAAATAACTTTAGGGATTTCATCCAAGCCTATTAATCTGGACCGTTTGCTGGATGGGCTCTCCCATCAGGACCTCCATCAGGGTTGGTCGTCTGGGAAAACAGCTTTCCTATTGAACAGCAGTTTTACTTATTGAAACTTGCTTTCAGACCTTTGCTTTGTTGTGTTCACCAGTCCTAAAATGGTGTCATACTATGTCATGATATTTGGCCAATCTCAATTGATTCCTTTCTTGAAAGACCTGCTTTGAACTACCTAAGTATAGACCCCAACGCTTGCAGTTTCCTTTTCTCACTACCCCCTACTCAGATTGTCAAGATTATGTTCTCCACCACCACAAGTCTAGCAAAGTTAGCTCTGCTTGATAGCAGGTTTCCTGGCCATCTTTGGAGATGCTGACAGTTTACTAGGCAAGTACTGTTCTGTGAAACGAGTTTCAGCTTCATGTATGTGCACAAGTATGTGTCTGCGTTTACTGGAAAGTGATGTAAAATGTATTGCAACTGTAGGTGGTGGTAAAAATGATTGAAAGCAGTCTTCTACTAGAATAAACGTTCTTCTCTGGCTTATCCCCCAGTGTTCTGAAGAGTTTCTGGCACACAGATACTGGCTGAAAGAAAGAATGAATGGAAGAACAACTATCTGGTTGAAAAAATGAAAGACAAAGGAAACCAAAGAAAAGGAAGGAGGGGAAAGGAGCGACAGAAGACAGGGAAAGGAAAAAGCAACGAGAAGAAAGAGGAAAAGTCACAGGATGTGGACAAAGCCGTGCGTGGCCTGCGCCTCCTGGCCGGCAGGGGCGCTGTTGGCCGCTTTGCAGCCCCAGGGAGGTTCCGGTGGGCAGGGCCGCAGGTGGGCGGGGCCAGGTGGGAGCAGAGAAGCTGGACGGAGGGGGAGCACGGAGGCTGCTTGAGGGAGCCTTGAAGCGCACTATGGCCAGGTCAGCGGCCTCCGAGGCAGGCAGGTCTGGCCCGGCCACACTGCAGCCCAGCCCCCAGTGACCTTGAGGATAGAAGCTCAGGGAGGCCCAAGCAGGGCTAGTGCCTCAGAACCTCGGTTTTCCGGTCCTTGGTGGCCTCAGTTTCCTCATCCGGGAAGTGGGTAGATGGGCGCGACACGTTGCCTCAGAGCGAACTTGGAAGCTCCAGCAGCGCCTCCTTTCACACTCCTGACTGGTCCTCTTAACTTCTTGTCTTGGCGAGCCCTTACCTGGTGCAGGCTGGTGCTGTCTGAATCAGCCTTTCTTCGGCCTGTTCCCTTTTTACCTCTTTAGCAGAATTACTCCTACTAACCTGTTGTGGCTGTCTCCATTCATTCCTTCTTCCCACATTTGAGGCAGCAAATTTGGCGAGGACACCAGGTTTCTGGGGTCAGGCCAGTTATGAGCTTGGGTGGATCGCTTGACCTGTGTGACCCTAATTGAGTTCCTTTACCTCTCTATGCCTCTGTTTTTTCATACCTAAAATAGAATAGTAACATAACTTACCTGTAGGGTTTTTCGATATTTAAAGAAGTTAATATGGATAGAGTTTTCAGGAGATGTCCTCCTGTTTCACCCCTAGCCTCATGCCTCTGCTTCCTTGTTCATTACCTCACAGTTGTGATTTTGCTTCTGTGATTTAATTACTCTTTTCACTGCTTAATGTTTGTTAATAAATTTTTCCCAGGACAGTGCTCTTATCTTTGTTCACCTTGTATCCCTCGATCTAGGTTGATATCTGCATGGAGTCTGAAGCCAGCGCTGGCTAGGCTTGAAGAGCAGTCAAGACAGTTCTGCCCTAGGTCTGAAAGAGGCATTTGAACAAAGATAGCAGGGTCGAGTCTTGTTTGGGAGCTCAGTGCCTGGGGAAAATCAGTTCAGGTCAATATTACTCATGTAGGACCTGGATCTTGAAAGCCCCATATTGGCGTTTACTCTTTTGGGTCATCTTTGTATTTCAGTTTTTTCCCCCCGTCCCAGAAAAGTAGAGGCCAAGACCAGTTGTTTTGCAAGATAATTGCCTTCTGCTATAGCTCTTTTGTGATGGAGAAATGAGACGTGAGGCCACGCACAGCTCAGGGTTGGATTTCAAATACTGCCCTCAGTGTTGAGAATGATGGAATCCCCTGTGCTTACTTTTGAGTACATACCAGTAACTTCTAGGGGGAGGTGTCATTTTCAGTGTTATGAGTTTTTACCTCTTTAAATTTACTACTGAGTGTTTTATTCTTTTTGATGTTCTTTTCAATGGGATTGTATTCTTTTCTTTTCACATTGTTCATTGTTAGTATATAGAAGTGCAACTTTTTTTTTCTTTTGCAAGTTGATTTTATACCCTGAAACTTAGCTGAATTTGTTTATTAATTCTAACAGGTTTTTTTTTGTTGTTGTTCAATACTTATGAGGGTTTCTGTGTTTAAGATGATGCCATCAACAAACAGATAATTTTACTTCTTGTCAAATTCGTTGCTTTCTCTTCTTTTTATTGTCCAATTGCTGTGGCCAGGACTTCTTGGACTGTGTTGAATAGAAGTAATGAACATGGGCATATTTGTCTTGTTCCTGATCTTAGAGGAAAAGTTTACAGTCTTATGACTGAACATGATGTTAGCTGTGGGACTTTCATTTACAGCTTTTATTTTGTTTAGGTTGTTGATGTTGTTCAGTTGCTAAGTCGTGTCTGATTCTTTGTGACTCCATGAACAGCAGGACACCAGGCTTCCCTGTCCTTCACTATCTCCCTGAGTTTTCTCAAACTCATGTCCATTGAGTCAATGATGCCATCAAACCATCTCATCCTCTATCACCCCCTTCTCCTCTTGCCCTCAGTCTTTCACAGTATCATGGTCTTTTCCAGTGAGTCGGCTCTTTGCCTCAGGTGGCCAAAGTATTGGAGCTTCAGCTTCAGCATCAGTCCTTCCAATGGATATTCAGGGTTGATTTCTTTTAGGATTGACTGGTTTGATTTCTTTTGCTGTTCAAGGGACTCCCAAGAGTGTTTTCCAGCACCACAGTTCAAAAGCATTATTTCTTTGGTGCTTAGCCATCTTTATGGTCCACCTCTCACATCTGTACATGACTACTGGGAAAACCATAGCTTTAGCTATATGGACCATTTCAGCAAAGATTGAGGTAGTTTTCTTCGATTTCCATTTTGTGGTGTGTTTTTTTTTTAATCATGAAAGTGTGTTGAATTTTGTCAAATGCTTTTTGTATCCGTTGAGATGATCATGTGGATTTTTCCTTTATTCTGTTACTGTGGTGTAATATTTTCCTCTGTTGACCACCCTTATATTGAAGGAATGAATCCCACTTGGTGTATAATTCTCATAATGTGCCACTGAATTCTGTTTGTTCATATTTTGTTGAGGAGTTTTGCATCAATATTCATAAAGGACATTGGTCTGTAGTTTTTTTTTTTTTCTTGTAGTGTCTTTATCTGACTTTGGTATTAGGGTAATGCTGGTCTTATAGAATCAATGAGGAGAAATTTGGTGGAATTCACCAGTGAAGCCATCTGGTCACAGGTTGTTCTTTTTTTTTTTAATTTAAATTTATTTATTTTAATTGGAGGCTACTTACTTTACAATATTATATTGGTTCTGCCACACATCAACATGAATCTGCCACGGGCGTACACGTGTTCCCCATCCTGAACCCCCCTCCCTCCTCCCTCCCTGTACCAGCCCGGGTCCTCCCAGTGCACCAGCCCCAAGCATCCTGTATCAAACTTGGACTGGCTGTTCGTTTCATATATGATATTATACATGTTTCAATGCCATTCTCCCAAATCATCCCACCCTTGCCCTCTCCCACAGAGTCCAAAAGACTGTTCTATACATCTGTGTCTCTTTTGCTGTCTCGCATACAGGGTTATCGTTACCATCTTTCTAAATTCCATATTTATGTGTTAGTATACTGTATTGGTGTTTTTCTTTCTGGCTTACTTCACTCTGTGAAGTAATAATAGGCTCAAGTTTCATCCAGCTCATTAGAACTGATTCAAATGTATTCTTTTTAATGGCTGAGTAATACTCCATGTGTATATGTACCACAGATTTCTTATCCATTCATCTGCTGGTGGACATTTAGATTGTTTCCATGTCCTGGGTATTATAAACAGTGCTGCGATGAACATTGGGTTACACGTGTCTCTTTCAATTCTGGTTTCCTCGGTGGGTATGCCCAGCAGTGGGATTGCTGGGTCATAAGGCAGTTCTATTTCCAGTTTTTTAAGGAATCTCCATACTGTTCTCCATAGTGGCTGTACTAGTTTGCATTCCCACGAACAGTGTAAAAGGGTTCCCTTATCTCCACACCCTCTCCAGCGTTTCTTGCTTGTAGACTTTTGGATAGCAGCCATTCTGACTGACATGAAATAGTACCTCATTGTGGTTTTGATTTATATTTCTCTGATAATGAGTGATGTTGAGCATCTTTTCATGTGTTTGTTAGCCATCTGTATGTCTTCTTTGGAGAAATGTCTGTTTAGTTCTTTGGCCCATTTTTTGATTGGGTCATTTAATTTTCTGGAATTGAGCTGCAGGAGTTGCTTGTATATTTTTGATATTAGTTCTTTGTCAGTTGCTTCATTTGCTATTATTTTCTCCCATTCTGAAGGCTGTCTTTTCACCTTGCTTAGAGTTTCCTTTGTTGTGCAGAAGCTTTAAATTTTAATTAGGTCCCATTTGTTTATTTTTGCTTTTATTTCCAATATTCTGGGAGGTGGGTCATAGAGGATCCTGCTGTGATTTATGTCGGAGAGTGTTTTGCCTATGTTCTCCTCTAAGAGTTTTATAGTTTCTGGTCTTATGTTTATATCTTTAATCCATTTTTAGTTTATTTTTGTGTATGGTGTTAGAAAGTGTTCTAGTTTCATTCTTTTACAAGTGGTTGACCAGTTTTCCCAGCACCACTTGTTGAAGAGATTGTCTTTTCTCCATTGTATATTCTTTCCTCCTATGTCAAAGAGAAGGTCTCCATAGGTGCATGGATTTATCTCTGGGCTTTCTATTTTGTTCCATTGATCTATATTTCTGTCTTTGTGCCAGTACCATACTGTCTTGATGACTGTGGCTTTGTAGTAGAGCCTGAAGTCAGGCAGGTTGATTCCTCCAGTTCCATTCTTTTTTCTTAAAATTACTTTGGCTATTCGAGGTTTTTTGTATTTCCATACAAATTGTGAAATTATTTGTTCTAGCTCTGAAAAATACCGTTGGTAGCTTGATAGGGATTGTGTTGAATCTATAGATTGCTTTGGGTAGTATACTCATTTTCAGTATATTGATTCTTCCAATCCATGAACATGCTATATTTCTCCATCTATTAGTGTCCTCTTTGATTTCTTTCACCAGTGTTTTATAGTTTTCTATATAGGTCTTTAGTTTTTCTAGGTAGATATATTCCTAAATATTTTATTCTTTTCGTTGCAATGGTGAATGGAATTGTTTCCTTAATTTCTCTTTCTCTTTTCTCATTATTAGTGTATAGGAAGGCAAGGGATTTCTGTGTGTTGATTTTATATCCTGCAACTTTACTATATTCGTTGATTAGCTCTAGTAATTTTCTGGTGGAGTCTTTAGGATTTTCTATGTAAAGGCTCATGTCATCTGCAAACAGTGAGAGTTTTACTTCTTCTTTTCCAATTTGGATTCCTTTTATTTCTTTTTCTGCTCTCATTGCTGTGGCCAAAACTATGTTGAATAGTAGCAGTGAAAGTGGGCACCCTTGTCTTGTTCCTGACTTTAGGGGAAGCACTTTCAATTTTTCACCATTGAGGATAATGTTTGCTGTGGGTTTGTCATATATAGTTTTTATTATGTTGAGGTATGTTCCTTCTATTCCTGCTTTCTGGAGAGTTTTTTTTTTTTTATCATAAATGGATGTTGAATTTTGTCAAAGGCTTTCTCTGCATCTATTGAGATAATCACATGGCTTTTATTTTTCAATTTGTTAATGTGGTGTATTACATTGATTGATTTGCAGATATTGAAGAATCCTTGCATCTCTGAGATAAAGCCCACTTGGTAATGGTGTATGATCTTTTTAATGTGTTGTTGGATTCTGATTGCTAGAATTTTGTTAATGATTTTTGCATCTATGTTCATCAGTGATATTGGCCTGTAATTTTCTTTTTTTGTGGCATCTTTGTCAGGTTTTGGTATTAGGGTGATGGTGGCCTCATAGAATGAGTTTGGAAGTTTACCTTTCTCTGCAATTTTCTGGAAGAGTTTGAGTAGGATAGGTGTTAGCTCTTCTCTAAATTTTTGGTAGAATTCAGCTGCACAGGTTGTTCTTTGTGCAGGTTTTAAATTACTGATTCAGTCTCCTTATTGCTTAGTTACAGGTCAATTCAGATTTATTTGTTTATGATTCAGTCTTGGTAGGTTATATGTTTCCAGGAGTTAATTCCTTTCATGTAGGTTATCGAGTTTGTGGTATATAATTATTCATAGTACTCAAATTTTTTATTTGTATGAAACTAGTAGCAATGTCCCTTTCATATTTGATTTTATCTTTTTTTGTATATTATCTCTCTTTCTCTTTTTAAAATCCAGCTAAGGCTTTGACAGTTTTGTTGACCTTTTTGAGGAACCAGCTCTTGGTTTCATTAACTTTTCAAGCCCTTATTTTATTTATCTCTGATCTACTCTTTATTATTTCCTTCATTCTAGTAGCTTCAGGTTATTTGTCCTTTTTCTTCTAGTTCCTTAAGTTGTAAAGTTTGGTTGTTGATTTAAAATCTTTTAAAATGCATTTACAGCTATAATTGTTTCTCTTAGCAACCATACTATATCTCAAAAGTTTTGGTAGGTTATATTTTCATTTGCCTCGAGATATATTCTATTTTTCTTTGTGATTCCTTTTTTTGACCTCTGGTTGTTTAGAAGTGTGTATTTCTACATGTTTGTGGATTTTCCAGTTTTCCTCCTATTATTGATGTTTTATTCCACTGTTATCAGAATTACTATGATTTCAATGTCTTTAAATTGATTAAGACTTATTTTGTGGTCTGATATGGTTTATTCTTGAGACTGTTTAATGTGCACTTGAAAAATGTGTGTTCTGCTCCTGCTGGGTGGAATTTTCTGTAGTGGTGATTTCTCTTAAGCCTTCTTAAATCTATAAGTTCCTTCAATTTTTAAAAAAGGATTTTGTTATTGTTGAAACAGATCCTCTGTCCTCTAGAGTTTCCTACAGCCTAGATTGTGCCAGTTGCATCCTGTGGTGTCATTTAGCCTGTCTTTCTGCTTCTTGTATTTCCTGTTTGTTGCATGCAAGTCTAGAGGTGTGGCATGATTTGGGTTCTTTTTTGGGAATATAATTCCACAGGTGATGTTCACTTTCGAGAAGTACTCAATACCTAGTGGTCTTTCTATTGTTAGCAACTATTTATCTTTGTCTGGGTGCATTAATTCATTGGCTGTTATAAGATGTTGATAACCAATTCTATTATTCAATCATTTATTAACTGTACTAATTCTGTAATACCCCTTAAAAACTGTTTGTTTATTCTGAGATACAGTTCCAATTGGAGAGAAAAATCATTTATCTTAGTAGTAGCTTTTAAGATGAAAATATACAACATTAAATTTACATATTAGTTGTAAGAAAGATCCTTAATTCCAGATATAAAAAAGAAAAATTGGGGACTTTCCTGGTGGCCCAGTGGTTAAGAATACACCTGCCAATCCAGGGGACATGAGTTTGATCCCTGGTCCAGGAAGATCCCACATGCCATGAAGCAACTAAGCTGTGCACTGCAACTACTGAGCCCACACTCTAGAGCCGGGGAGCTACAGCTACTGAGCCTGTGTACCTAGAACACGTGCTCCACAATAAGAGAAGCCACTGCAATGAAAAGCCCGCTCACACAATGAAGAGTATTCCCCACTCACTGCAACTGGAGAAAGCCCACATGTAGCAACGAAGACCCAGTGCAGCCAAAAATAAATAAAATTTTTTAAGAAGGAAAATTGTAAGTCTTACATTTGAAAAAAAAAAAAAAGTAGCTGATGGTGATAATTGGCCTTAAATAGTCAATAAGACAGGTAAATAATCAAAGACTATTTCAGCTGTTGGGGTTCCCAGGTGACGCTAGTGATAAAGAACCAGCCTGCTTGCCAATACAGGAGGCATTAGAAACGCGGGTTTGATCCTTGGGTAGGGAAGATCCCCTGGAGGAGGGCATGGCAACCCACTCCAATATTCTTGCCTGGAGAACCTGATGGACAGAGGAGCCTGGTGGGCTTACAGTTCATAGGGTCGCAAAGAGTAGGGCATAACTGAAGCAACTTAGCACGTACATTTCAGCTGTTAAGAAGGATGGGATGGGTCTGGTATGTTTTAGAGAGGCCCACTAGGAAAAGCTTAAAATGAAAAATTTTGGCAGTGTGTGTGTATGTGTGTGAACCATCACGTACCCCAATAATACTGGATAATGAAATGCTACCATACGGGAATCACCTTTCCTAGGTGGAATCCCTAATGGTTTGGAACCAGATAGAATAAAAACGCATAAGTAAAAATTTCCTTATGTCTATCAGCTTGACTTGCTTGAAGTTTCTGAATTATCTCAGAATATAGCTTTGTCAGAGAATACTTCTGTGTATCTAGAGTGTGTTTGCTTTAATATCTTGTATTTTGTTCTTTGGTTATATATTTTCCTTCATCATTTCAATAGAATACATTAATTACCTAGCCCTTGGGGAGGTGAAAGGTATAAATTGTTATGGAATTGATTGAGGGGCTTCCCAGTTGGTGCAGTGGGAAAGAATCTGACTGCCAATCCTAGAGACACAGGTTCGATCCCTGTGTCGGGAAGATCCCCTGGAGGGGGAAATGGCAACCCCCTTCAGTATTCTTGCCTCGGTGATTCCATGGACAGAGGAGCCTGGCGGGCTACAGTCCATGGGATCCCAGGGAGTCGGGCACGACTGAGCAACTGAAAACACACAGACATGGGATTGCTTGGTGACCATTAAGCCCCAGCATTTCTGTGGAGTTGCTTAGCAATGCTTGTCATCTTGCTGGCAGTTTTGTTAGTCAGATTTCCCCTGATCATATGCTGATAACTCCTGGAGAAGGAAATAGCAACCCACTCCAGTACTCTTGCGTGGAAAATCCCATGGACAGAGGAGCCTGGTAGGCAATAGTCCATTAGGTCACAGAGTCGGACAAGACTGAGCGACTTCACTTTCACTTTTTTAGATGCTGATAACTAGGCAGCAGCTGAGGGAATAGGCTATGTTGTGGTTTTATGTGGCATTTGTTGTTGTTCCGTCGCTCAGTCACGTTCAGTCCTTTGCGACCCCATGGACTGTAGCCCGCCAGGCTCCTCTGTCCATGGCATTCTCCAGGCAAGAATACTGAAGTGAGTTGCCATTTCCTTTTCCAGAGGATCTTCCTGACCCAGGGATCAAACCCACACCTCTTGTGTCTCCTGCATTGGCAAGCAGATTCTTTTCCACTGAGGAAGCCCTTATTTCATAATAATGCTTCATTCATTATGACAGATGTACCATACAAGTGTAAGATGTTAGTAATAGGAGAAACTAGGTATGCGTTATATAGGAGCTGTCTTATATAGGTACCCTCTTTACAGTTTTTCTGAAAATCTACAACTGTTCTAAAAATATGAAGTTTATTTTAAAAAGGTGTGTGTATGTGTGATAGCAGATGTTGATGAGTGACTAGAAGAAAAATAAAACCAAGTCAGAGGGGCAGGGAGTACAGATAATGGGGAAGGTGAAGGAGGGCCCTGCAGAGAAGAAGCCAGTGGACAGAGCTCTGGATGGGAGCAAGGGAGCTGCCTGCATGGGTTTCGGGGATGTGTGTTCAAGACAGGGAAACAGCAAGGGGCAAGGCCCTGCACGAGGGAACAAGTAGGAGGCATGCTGGCTGCCGCTGGGGGAGCCTGTGGAGGACAGGTCAGACAGGTGGTGGGCACAAGCTGGGGAGGGGGCTGGGCCTCAGGAACCGTCTAAGTCCTGGTCAGGACTTTGGCATCAACTCTGGGCCAGATGCAGGCGGAGCCGTGGACCTGGCCTTCTTCCCCGTGGCAGAGATCCCACATCACAGTGGCCTGCCTTTCACAAGCTTTGAAAGCTACCACTTGAGGGCATCGTTAGGCTTTCGAGCAGGGGTTGGAAAACTACAGCTTTAGGGCCAAATCTTCTCCCACCGTTTTTTGTACAAAATTCTACGGAGTAAGCCCATATCTTTTCCCTCTCTCCCATCAGCAAAGTTGATTCATACATTCGAAGTACAGTTTATAAGTGTTTTGTCACATTCTGTACTCTATCCCGGATCCTCTCGACTTCCTAAACGCAAAATTTGCATATGTTAAGGTTCACTCTTTACGCTGTATTCATTTGTGGGTTTTGACAAATGCATTAAGCATCATGTATCTCGCAGAATAATTTCACTGCCTGGAATAACTCTGTGCTTCACCTACTCAACTCCTTTCCTTCCTGTCAAGCCCCTGGCAACCTCCGATCCTTTCCCCATCTCTACAGTTTTGCCTTTTCCAGAATGTGTTAATAATTGGAATTGTACAGTATGGAGCCTGTTTAGATGGGCTGCTTTGACTTAGCAATATGCATTTAAGATTCCTCCAAGTCTTTTTGTGGCTTGATAGCTAATTTCTCTACAACTGAAGCGACTTAGCAGCAGTAGCAGCAAAAATATTTGTATGAACAAACCACAGTTTGTTTATTCACTTATTGAAGGGCCTCTTGGTCGCATCCAGTTTTGGGGCAGTTATGAATAAAGCTGCTATAAACATTTGTGTGGATGTTTTTATGTGGACATACATTTTCAAATCAGTTGGGTGTGATCGCTAACTTGCATGATAACACGGTTTAGCTGTACACTGACCCTACTTTTTAGAGTGCCGTGGAAGGAACCAATGACTTGTTGGTCCTTTTAACAGTGCCATGTTACTAGGTACTCTCTTCTATTTCTAGCAGCTTGATTGAAATTTCTCTAGAGGAGTGTTAAAATTCAAATTGTTTTCAGTGAAATTTGAAATTATGATGAAACTTCCAAGAGTAGATTCTTAAAAATCTTTTTAATTTTAAAATTTATTCCCAGTGGGTCCTATGCTGAGAACTTAATAGATCAGCTGTCTAATAAGTTGAGTAATTGAGATACAACAGTAAAAAGTTAAAAATAATTGTACTAGCATTTCTAGAGGCCTTGGGAGTGACATGTACTTTTAATTTTAAATTGGGAGGGGTGTTTTGACAGACTCTGTCTTCATAGATGCATAAGGTGCTCTCTGTGTAAAGACTTCAGAATCTACATGATTTCTGACTGGCACTAAGACCTGAAGCACATTGAAACCTATTGATGTCAAAGAAGGAAAAAAATGAAGCAATAAAGAGGCTTGGATTTTTCCTGCTTTATTGATGTACAATTATTGATGTATAATATTGTTGTATAATACTGATTGGGAACACATGTACTACACATATTTAAAATGTACAATTTGAGTTTTGACATATGGATGTCAGACCAGCGTGATAAAGATAATGAATACACCTATTACTTTCCAAAGTTGCCTCATTCCTCCTTGTATTCCCCCTTCTCCATGCACCAACTGATCTATCACTTGTATTATAGATTAGTTTGGATTTTATATAAATTTATATACTATTATATATAATTTATGTCAATTATTTAAATGGAATTGTACAGAATGTAGTAGTTCCCCCTTATCTGCAGTTTTCCTTTCTGTGGCTTCAGCTACCTATAGTCAATCACAGTTCAAATATATTAAATGGAAATATTTCTGGAAAATTCCAGAAATAAACCATGCATAAATTTTAAATTATGTGCCATTCTTAGTAATGTGATGAAATCTCTCACTCTCACACTCTGTGTTCCCTGGGATCCCCAACCATCAATATCTCGCACCTCCATTGGCCAGAATCAACAGAAGCAGATTATTCTCATTTTTATTTATCAGAAAGTCAGGAGTAGCCTGATGCTATGTTACAAGGCCTACATCATCCACCTCACTTTGTCTCATCATGCAGACATTTTATCATCTCACATCATCACAAGAAGGGGAGTACAGTACAATAAGATATTTCAAGAAAAAGGTCACACTCACATAGTTTTCATTGCAGTGTGTTATAATTAATCTGTATTATTGCTATTGTAATCTCTGTGTCTAATTTATAAATTAAACATAGATATGCATATATAGGAAAAACATGGTATATATAGGGGTTGGTGCTATCTGAGTTATCAGACATCCACAGGGGGTCTTGGAATGTATCCCCTGTAGATAAGAGCAGACTTCTGTGTATTTTTTTGGAGCAGAAGTTTCTGACTTCATTCAGCACAATTATTTTGAGATTCTTCCATGTTGGGTAGATCAGTACTTTCTCTTTTTAAAACGCATTTATTTATTCATCTGCATTGGGCCTTAGTTGCATCATGCGGGATTTTTCGTTGTAGTGCGTGGACTTCCCAGTTGTGGCACATGGGCTCTGGAGTACACAGGCTCAATTGTTGCAGCACGTGGGCTCTCTAGTTGTGGTGTGTGGTAGTACTTTGTTTCTTTATTGCTAGGTAGTTCTCTATTTTATGGTGCTGTGGCCTGAATAGTATCCCCTATAATTCATATGTTGAAGCCTTATAACCCCCAGCGTGACTGTATTGTGAGACAGACAGGGCTTTTAGGATGTGATTAAAGGCTAAATGAGATCACAAGGATGGGGTCCTAGTCCAATAGGACTGGTGGCCTTATAAGAAGAGGAACAGAGAGAGAGACATTCCCTCCATGTGCATGCACCTGGGAAGGCCATGTGAAGACGCAGCAAGAAGGTGACCATCTGCAACAGGAAGAGAGGCTCACCAGAACTCAGCCATGCTGACATCCTGATCCCAGACTTTGAACTTCCAGAACTTTGATAAAATAAGTTTCTGTTGTTTCAGCCACCCAGATTATGGTATTTTGTTATGGCAGCCTGAGCAGGCTAAGACATATGGATATACTACAGTTTGTGTTTTTCATTCACATGGGTATTTGATGGATATTTCCAGGTTTTGGCTGTTAACAAATACAGCTGCTGAGAACAGTTGTGTATACGTCTTTGCGTGGACATTTGCTTTCATTTTTATTGGTTAAAAATTTAGGTGTGGACTGGCCTGGTGTGGTTTTACTTTAAGAAACTGCCAAATTGTTTTCTTATGTGATTATACCATTTTACTTTCCCACCAGCAACATACGAGAGTTCTCATTTCTCCACATCAGTCTTGAGGTTTGAAGTTTGAATTGCTCTTGCTTAGGTGGTCCACCCAGAAGTGTGGAGGAAGACTCTTCACCTGCTGTAACGCGGCCAGGAGAGGCGTCCCCAGCACTGTGCAGCCTTCTCCCTCCTACTCCTTATGTTCTTGAATGAGAAACTTTTCTGTGTATGTGAATTTAGTTTCCATAAAAATATAAGAAGACATTAATGATATCTTTATTCCTTTTACTCATCCTTTTTTCATCACTTTTCCTAACTTTTTTACTTGCAGACTTTCTGGGTTAACCTTCAGGTTTCTCGACTGTGAGATATTAAAAGGAACATGGTTTTTGAGTCAGACACACATGGATTTCGATTTGGGCTTTATAGCTTAGCTCTGCAGCAAGTCGTATGACTGGAGCTTCAGTTTCCTCATATGGTTTTTTTTAAACCCAGCCCCCTGGCAGTGAGAGCACCCATTACTAACCACTGGATAGCCAGGGACTTCCTTCCTCATCTGTTTTTTAAAAGTGCATGTGGAAAGGTTGATATTACCCAGATTGTATGGTTGTGGTAAGGCTTAGATACCATGCATTGAAAACATTTTCTGGGAACATCTGGGAAACTATTCACTTCCTTGGATGTATTTTTAAGTTCCATTTTCTACTTGATAGTGGTTAATTTGCTACTCATGAAGTGAGAAGGAGAGGACCTGAAGTTTAATGGGTGCCACCAGTTAGACAGAGGCCACGGAGAACGTGGCAAAACACAGTGGCGTTGCCATGGCTCAGGGTGACCTTCCAACGCTTAATAACGCGCAAGCCTTCCTTCGGCCATTGGAGTTATAAAGGGGATGTACTTCATGTGCATATTTATGTACGCCCACAAAGGCAATTCCTGCCTGAGTGTATATCTGCGCGGAAGGAGGGATGTTTCTCAGGCCTCCGGGATCCTCGCCGATGTGTGTGCCCTCCTTTCTCAGTGCTTGGCCTGCAGTGTTTGAGCCCCGGCCTTTTGGCCTGTGAAATCCTTTGTCCAGCTGGCCAAGTTGCATGAGGGGAGCGTGAAGCCTTCCCTCCCGTGGAGAAGTGGAAGTTGCTCTTTGATGGCTGGGCCAAACTGCTCATCTGAGGTTACTGGAGTTTGAAAGGTGGTCCTGAGAGGAGCTCTGTGTGGTTGGGTGGTGGACATTAGCCGGGCCAGGTAGGCCAGAGCAGGAGCCTCGAGGGGAGTGAGAGGATCCGGGGAGGTGGGAGGTGTGGGTGTCGGCAGGCACGGAATCCGTTTTGCCAGGTGGGGGTATCTGGAGGCCTTCTCTCCCCTGCCCGACCGCTGGGTTCCAAGTATCCTGCAGTGTTTCTCCTCAGAGCCGGCTGGCTTTCTTGGCATCATTCAGTCTAGTTGCTAGGAAGCCGAATAAGGCAAATGCAACTTCCTTTTGACTTACTCACATTGAACCATCTGCTTATTCCTTCTCATGGCCTTCAAACTTGGCTAGAATCGTCGGGGAAAGGGTCGAGCGGAGCATCTGCGCTCCTTATCCTTTCTGGAAGCAGAAATCTTTCTAGTAACTCTTTAACCCTCTCCGTTCGAATTGATAACCGTTAATCTTATTTCGTCCCTTGGTGCTTCCAGCTAAATGATTTGCAGCAGGCACTTTCTTCTTAGGTTTTGCCTATTGTTTTTGTCTCAGTTTTGGACCTATGTTATTCGTGAACCACACAACTTCGAATGAGGAGGGAGGTGTCACTGTATGTCAAAATGTGTTCGGAGTGTAAATGTTTATAAGAGAAGTCTTAATTGAGGATGTTTAATACTTGCAATTGATACACATGAATCATTTAGGAATTTTCTTTCATAAGTTCCATTGTGGAGTTAGTGTCAGATACATTAAAGGTGGCAGATAATCCACAAAAATTTACGGTGCTATTGATGGAGCATCTGGCATAGAAAAGCTTTAAAAAAACACAACCGTGATTTATCGTTATTTTTCATAATTGCCAAACACCACCAGCACTGCGTACATACTTTGAGGTTTAGTTCGGCTCAGTGGGGCAAATCAGATTCATTGTGTTGATTCCTTGCTGTCAGTGAGTTTCAAATGGTCTTTTCTTGTGACAGAACCCAGCCTTCAGCTGTCAATTCTGCAAACAAACTAGACAAAAATAGAAAAAGGCATTACAAAATAAAGTAGGGGTTCTGGAAAAAAAAATCTGGAGAAAAACCATTGTTTGAGTTTTTAAAACCCAGCTGAACTGAAGACTTAATCACCTTTGAGTGTACCAGAACTGTGGAAACCAATGTGAGGACGATGGGAAATAATTTCTTCTTAAGTGTAATTTTGTCTTTGTTGGTTTTTTAGCAGTAAAATGTATAAACCTTTTCTGCCGACTTCTTATTCTCCCCAAGAGGGCTACTTAAAGGAGGGTGAAGACATGCTAAGGTAAAATTTTATTGTTGTGGCTCAATTTGCTAAAAGCTTTAGTAATAATTTAGATGTGGTCTTACTGTGCAGACTTATGTGTTTGTTCAAATTGATGTTATTAATATTTGCTTTTTGGGAAGTCCCTCAGGTCAACTTGATCATATTAAGCCATTCTGCATTAACTTTTACCTTTTCATAGACCTTTGGGCTCTAGGAGCTAAAACAGATGTATAGCCTGAGGGGACTCAGCCCCTAGGCCTTTCCGTTGTGGGTGGGTCTGTCAGTTCCATGTGGGCGACCCACCTGGTGGGTTATCAGTAGAGAGGCCCTACATCTCTTCTAAGACTTTCCCCTCACACGCCTCCACACAGTCTCTCTGCTACCATCCAATCCTAGGTATGTGCTCAAAAAATGCCAGCTTGTTCTATTATGAGACAGATCAATACTCCAGAGCCTGGTATAGAACTAAAAGTCACTTAGTTTTTTTTTAACCCAAGAAATGGGTAAATAGATGTAAAAGTGTCTGGTAATAAAAAGTGAAAATCCCTTTTCAGAACTCTCCCAATTGTTTTCTGCTTACTTGTAGCTTAAACGGCTCACACTAGTATATTGTTCCGGAACTTCCTTCACTTAACACCATGTCATGGAGGATTATTCATCCTCATTGTTTTTGACCACTGTGTAGTATCCCAAAGTCAACCAGTTCTGAAGCTTGCCTTATTTAGTTTCCTCTGTCTTGCTGCACTGAACAGTGGAGTTCTTCTGAGAAACGAAATGGGTGAATCAACATGGCAGTTCAGGACTCTCGGCCTGGATCTACCTCCGTAGTTTTGGTAAAAGCAGATTTCCTTGAACTGTATTTGCATTGATTTTTGAATGTGTGAACCTTGACAGGGCTTCTGTCTTGCCTGCATTAAAGATGAGATTTGTGTCAGATTAGATTAATAATTCAAAATTGAAAAATGCTTTCCTCAACTGCAGAAGCACTTGGAAGCATAGAATTCAGGAGTGGCTGTTAATGGAGGTTGGTTTTTCTCAGGGAGCATTTCCTGAAAAGGAGACTTAGAATGCTTACACTGTCTCATGCTCTTCTGAAGGAGAGCTTGTCTTAGCCTTGGGCCTGACAGGAACCTCAAGGCAGAGGTGGGTAACAAGGCCTTACATCTATCGAGAGCCTACTCTGCAGTCAGGCACTATTGAATGCGAATTACCTGTAGTAACTCATGTAATCCTCACAGCAACACTTAGGGGCAGGGTCTCCAAATATCCCCATTTCACAGGTGAGGAAACTGAAGTGTAACGACGTCAAGTATTAATATTGTGTTCAGGCTTCCCCGGTTAGTGAGTGAAGGAGCTGAGATTCAAATCCAGGCAGTTACAATTTCACCAATACACTGCCTTTCCTGGATGAGCCCGCTTCTGGAGCACCTCCAAGTCCCCTCTAATCACTTAGGGGAGTGGGGAGGGTGTTTACATGCCACTTCATTAAAAGAACGTAAGTATATGAAGTTTGAGAGAAAGCCAGTGTAGCAAAGGCTGGAGAGAGCAGACAGCCTAAGGAATGGCCTGTGGAATCAGAGGCAGCTATTGTCAGAGACAGCAGACAAAGATGGAGCCTGCTGCGGGGTGGGAAGCACGCTGGTGTAGCTCAGGATTCTTGGGGCAGTAGGGGAGGCATGCACTCAGGCAAAGCCTTGCATCTGAAAATCTGGAGCCGGAACTCTGCTCTGTCAGGAGGTTGGATGTGGGCAAGAACCTGAATGAAAATCGTCCAGGGGGAGAGCAAAGGGATCGACGCTGGTTGGCAGCTTGCTGAATAGTCATGGTCTGACTGAGGGGTTCTGTGCCACTCTACGCAGCCCGAGGCCTCTGGTGAGAAAAGAGCTAATTGCTGCCTGCCCAGGTGGTTCTCTCCCTGGCAGGACATTCCTTGTGGACAGAAACATCGGCACCTGGATGCTGGGGAGCTGCAGTAAAAATGCCTGATTTAGGGGGCATCGTGCATCGAACGCCCCCTTTCTTATAAAATCACAGCAAAGGGGACCACTTTAGATGTGTGATGGATTATCCAGCATCTGTGCGCTCTTGCATGCCTTTAGCAAGGGAACACAGCTTGCTCACAGGAGCCGTAGAGTGTTCAGGAGTAATGTGAGCAGATCTCGCTGATTCATTGTGCACCCATATCCAATGAGCGCCTTCAGAGATAGCTGCCCTTTCTTCAAGAGATGAACACTTCAGATAAAATGATCTCATATCCTTTAGAATAAACACCTTAAAGTGTGACTCGCACTGTCAGCCTATATCTGAGTCTTCTGTGACAAAGATCAATGGCTCCATTTAGTACTTTTTGTTGTAACAGATGAGAAGAAATGAAAAGGGCAGAAAATCCTAGAAACTAATATTAATAGAATTCTAAAATGAGAACAGATTATTGAGTGTTGTTTTACCTCTGAGTTGACACAGTCTTTATTTAGGTGCCTGTCTGTTCTGCTTGGATTTCCCAGGTCGCTCAGTGGTAAAGAACCTGCCTGCCAATGCAGGAGACTCAGGAGACATGGGTTTGGTCCCTGGTTTGGGAATATCCCTTGGAGAAGGAAATGGCAACCGCTCCAGTATTCTGGCTGGAGAATCCCAAGGAGAGAGGAGCCTGGTAGGCTACAGTCCACGGAGTCACAAAGGAGTCAGAAACAACTTAGGGCTAAACAGCAACAAATATTTTGCTTGGTGATCTGGTATTTACTTTTTGGCTTTTGGGGACACATAGAGGGAGACTATGTTTGCACAAAGTATTATATTTTCATGCATCCAACAGCATTGAAGAATAATGATACAAGGTGGCTGATTATTCCAAAGGAAATGAAGATAGCCATGTGCAATATTAGGTAAGAGCCTTGTTGAGAATCTTCTGTTTTCCTTGTCTATTCTTGGTAGACATACTGTCTTTCATTTACACTTTGGTAAGAAACCCTGAAGACCTTTCTTTTGGAGAGTTTATTTTCACCTGTGCATTGCTTTTGGCCTTGCAAAAAAGCATGAATATATCAATATATTCCAGATGATGCCAGTGGCAGGAATGCTCGGAAAGGGTGGTTTTTCCAGCTCTGTTATCAAGTGATTCAGAAAGAACATGACCGAGAGAGGTCTTCGGGTTGCTAATTATTGTTTCTGTTGACAAAGAGCAGAGGTAAATTTATTTCTTTTTAGCGTGTCAAATGAGATTGTGTAAAACCAAATAACGAAGTCTTCAGCCTTACGTACATAAGTTGCTGAGAGTTGAAATTCTCAAAATGCTTTGCTTGAACCCTGAGTTAGGAATTATGAGAATTATGCTGTTGGGTTTGCTGAGCTGGTGGTAGAGGCATTCAGTAGATGGGAAGGTTTCTGAAGATGACAATCTTATTCAGTTTTTCTGTATTGCCTGAGTTTTCTACAGTGAGCATCTATTAGTTTTATAATCAGAAAAAAACAAAGCTATTTTTAAGGTTGGGGCCCATGTGCTAGGCACAGATCTAGGCTCTGAGGATATTTGGATGAATATAACAGACAAACCCCTGCCCCGGGCACTGACTGTCTAGTGTAGTGTGCTAAAAAAATTGCTTTCACTGATTTTAGAGAAGGGTTCTCTTGTTTCTTTTTCTTTTTAAAAATTGCTTATGTATTTTTGGCTGCACTGGGTCTTCCTTGCTGTGTGCGGGCTTTCTCTAGTTGCATGAGCGGGGACTACCCTTCATGGAGGTACACAGGCGTCTCACTGCCATGGCCCCTCTTGTCATGGAGCACAGGGTCTAGGTGCCCTGGCTCAGTAGTTGTAGTGTGCAGGATTAGTTGCTCTGCCACTGCGGAATCTTCCCGGACCAGGGATTGAACCTGTGTCCCCTGCATTGGCAGGCGGAGTCTTATCCACTGTACCACCAGGGAGGTGTGGGTCCTCTCCTTTCTCAACTGCATGTTGAATTCCTCTTAGCCTTTGTGCTGTTTTGGTTTCAACATGGGATGCTGTTCCGTCTTCTCCACCTGCCTCACAAGGGCTGCTTAAGCACAGCTGCAGCCTGGTCAGTGTCCAGCTTGTACTCTGGGCTCCTGCCGGGCCCTGATCCTGCACACCATTGGCTGGCACTTGAGGGCAGATGGAGGCTTAATATGCGATGATAACTGTGTCTCTGGATTATGTTGGGTTTCATGGTGCTTGGCAGAGTCTGGCTCGTAGACCAGTGGTTGGCTGGAGGTGTGTACGGTTACTCCAGGTTAGGTAGGTACTGAGAGGGAAGATCCAGGCATGATGAGAACTGATAATTCCTGAACAGGAGCCCAGGCATACAGAAAACATAACCCATCAATTCAGGCAGCGTTGGTTTTCTTACTTTTTTAAATATGCAACTTATGGGACTTCCCTGGTGGTCTAGTGGTTGAGAATCTGCCTTGTAATGCAGGGGACGTGGGTTTGGTTGGGAAACTTGGATCCCATGTGCTGAGAAGCAGCTGAGCCAGTGCGCTGCAACTTCCAGAGCCCAGGCGCTCAGGAGCACACGCGCCATACCTAGAGAATCCCCCCGATACAACAGCGATCCCATGTGTTGCAACTAAGAAGTGATGCAGCCAAATAAATAGGTAAATAAATAAATATTAAAAACGCAAACAAGCAAAAATGCAGCCCTGGTGCTAGAAGAAAGAAAGAATTAAATAAAGAAAGAAAGAAAACATGCAATTTAGACTTGCCTCAGAATTTTTATTCTGTGATAGCTCCTCTACAGATATCTGTTTGTCGGTGGCATCTTTTCTCTGAGTTTGTGAAAGCAAAATCGTTTCATTTGGAGGGTTATTCGGGTTGGACCTTAGGAGACAGCACAGTGGAAGAAATGAGGTCAGTCATAGCGTGCAGAGGGTGGGAGAGGCCAGTTCCCTTTACATTAGAAAAATTATGGAATTTCCCTTTAATAATTGAAAGACGACAAGGCATGCCCTGGATTAATTTGATCGTGTAGTAATTTAAACTGATTTTGAACCCGGAGGCAGTAAAGACTCAGCATGCCTCGTAGCTTTGTTTTCCCTCAGCATTTGGCAACTTTACTACCATACTCTGCATCAGCCAGGGAAACTACATTAATCTTGGACTGCATTTAGCCTTCTCAAAACTTGTAGCAAGAATCACACCAGTCTTGTAGCATCTTGTGCTTCTTTTAGAATCGCGAGTAACTCCAGCTGCTGTGTGACATTCCCCACCCTGGTATTCTTGCCACCTTCCCATCTCCAGTATTAATTTGAGGGGGAAGTCCTGGAGAGTGCTCTTCTCTCCGTTCCATCTGGAGTGGAGGTCACTCCTCTGCCTGGCATTCTGCAGGCCTGGCACCTAGCTGTGGAGTTGGACCCTGGTAGATGCAGTTGAGGAGCTCTTGCCCTGAGGGGTCTGCCTCTCCCAGGGAACTTGTGAACTAGGCCGTTCAACTGGCCTGCTCGTCTCTTCAGTGTCAGGAAGATGTGTAGTGATCAATTAGTTGGCTCATTCATTCCTTTATATTCCAAAGAAGTAATTAATTTTCAAATCGTGTCATCTCAATGTGAATTATTTTTGTGATAGTGTTTTGTGTGTGATAATTTTGACTCGTGGGCTGTCACTCTGTGAATATGAACTATGTCATGTTTTCCTTGCTTTCCTCTTGAATTTATTTTCTGAAATCATCCATGGAAAAAAAGAAAGTGTAGCCACTCAGTGATGTCTATCTCTTTGGGATCCTATGGACTGTAGCCCACCAGGCTCCTCCGTCCGTGGGATTTTCCAGGCAAGAATACTGAAGTGGGTTGCCATTTCCTTTTCCAGGGGGTCTTCCAGACCCAGGGATCGAATTCGGGACTCGTGCATTATGTGGGCAGACTCTTTACTATCTGGGCCACCAGGGAAACCCGAAATCATCCATACTCTCCCAAATTGCCAGAAAAGCATTTTTCTGCCATCATGTTACTTTTTCACTTACAAAATGCACATTTTATATGCTGTTCTGTGTAAAGCTCTGTGCTGGGCATAGAGAGAAACCTAAAGATAATTAAATAACAATCCCTATTTGGACCACATGTAGTCTAATAAGATAGTACCTGTATAAATAACAAGCAGAAGATAGACTATACTCTAAGCAGAATATACATACAGAAAGAGTATTACCTTTATGGGGCCAATGAGTTGAATCAAGATTTCAGGGAATAATTTGAGCTGGGCCTTTGAGGTGAGGACTGCTAAGAGTTTAGCAAACAGAATGGCAAGGAAGGCACAGCGAGACAAAATGTGACAGGAGTTGATTGTCCTGAGATCACAAGACTTTCAATTTGGAGAGAGAAACAAGATGTTTGAAGCTCAGTGGGTTACAAGACCTCTTATGATAGGATGGAGCCCCCTCTTGCCAGGACTTGGGAAGCAAATGTGAGAAGTTTAAGATGCTGAACAGTTGCTGTGGCATTTTTGAAAGTAATACTCAGATTGACGTGTAGGATGGATTGGAGTGGGAAACAGAATCAGAGCCAGAAGATGTGGTAAGAGGCCATTGCAGGTTCTCAGAGAGTTTTGGGCAGGAATGGAAGCAGAAACCCAAGGGAGAGGTCTAGGACAGATTCTTCAGGACCTGAGGACCAAGGCTAAGGAGGTGGGTGATGAGATGATGCTGGGTTTTGTGTTTTTTAAGATTGATTGATCTGGGGCTATGCTGGGTCTTCGTGGCTGCATGGGCTTTCCTCCAAGTGCGCTGCGTGGAGCCAGGCTGTTCTTTGGTGTGGTGGGCAGGCTTCTCACTGTGGGGGCTTCTCTTGTTGTGCAGCATTGGCTCTGGGCCAGCAGGGTTCTGGAGCTGCGGCTCAGGGGCTCAGTAGTTGTGGCACATTGGCTTAGCTGCTCCATGCGTGGTAGGTGGGGTCGGACCTGCGTCTCCTGTATGGGCAGGTGAACTCTTAACCACTAGACCACCAGGGACGCTCCAATGGCTGGGTTTTGATCCAAGGCTAGTTCTGGGATGATAGCTGATGTTGGATGAGATGGTTTACTGCAGTAGCATCCATTTATTCTTTAGCAAGGAATTGTCCAAGTGGTAATAACCTCAACAAGTACTGGTCTTTCCTAGGAACTAACTGTGAATGAGCAGTCTCTCATTTTTCTGAAGATAAAAGTCTTATCTATTCTTTAAAATAGTTAAAAAATTTCTCTCATGGTCTTTAAATTTCAATTTAAATAATTTTAATGAACACTGTGGCCACCTGATGGGAAGAGCCAACTCATTGGAAAAGACCCTGATGCTGGGAAAGATTGAAGGCAGGAGGAGAAGGGGTCGACAGAGGATGAGATGGTTGGATGGTATCACTGACTTAATGGATATGAATTTGAGCAAACTCTGGGAGATAGTGAAAGACAGGGAAGCCTGGCAGGCTGCAGTCCATGCGGTCACAAAGAGCCGAACACTGCTGAGCGACCGAACATCAAATAACACGTGAATGATTCCATTTTGAAAAATGCCTCCCACATTCATGGTGCTTCCCCCACAAAAATAAGGTTTTAACATATTCTGCTTTCTTTAAAAAATTGCATACATAATCAACCAAATGAGGGCACTATATTTAAAAAAAAAAAGAGAGAGATTTCTTTTGGTTGGGGTTGCCTCCAGTCCTCTTAACTGATTCTATCAGATGAATAACACACCCTAGAATGTTTTCAATGTGCCTGAGAATGAAAACAGGTTGTATGGCATGCATGATTTTTAGAAAAATACAGCATCTTCCGCTTCACTTACCTAAATACAATAAAAATATAGTATCTATCCCCTCACTTAGTTAAATCTGTGGTGCATCAAAGCATCTAGGGAACAATTGCTTTGTGACACAGATTTTTTTCAGTTGTTTGATTGAAAGTAACTCACATTTTTCTTGCGTTTATGGGTGTGTGTGTCTGTGTGTGTATGTATTCTTTTTAAGGGAATATGCAATAGTCATGGGTCATTGGTTATAGGATCATGGCCTCATGGTGGAAATGATTCACCTTGCCTTTGAGTCATGCCTCACTCGGGCACTCCAGAAGTTAAAGACGATGGATCCCCATTTTGTATTCTTGTCAAACGGTCTAATATAAAACTTTTCCCTTGCACCATCATTATGCTTCATGAGTCTGTCAAAAGTAAGTCTAGCTCAATATAGAACAATTGCTTAAAATAGATCCTGCTTTTAAAATGTGATATTTTTTTCTTTGTATGCTGGTTCACTTTGAAGGCTCACATTTGTCAGTGACTAAACTTGAGCCCAGTTTGGAAGAAGTGACTTGGACGGTTATCACAGAGTACTCTTTGGTGACTAGAGGCAATTGAAACTTAAATCGTCTTTACTGCTTATTATGTAAGAATCAAAAATATTCATCCAAAATATTATGTAACCCATTCAGTTCTCTTATGTTGAACTTTTGATCAGGTCCCGCCACCACCTTTTCTACACTTGGTGATAATAAGACCTCCTTCATTTTCTTACACTACCTTTCTTGCCAACTTTGCTTTCTCTGAAAGTGAAAAGTGAAAGTGAAGTCGTTCAGTCGTGTCTGACTCTTTGCGACCCCATGGACTGTAGCCTACCAGGCTCCTCCATCCATGGGATTTTCCAGGGAAGAGTCCTGGAGTGGGTTGCCATTTCCTTCTCCAGGGGATCTTCCCGACCCAGGGATTGAACCCGGGTCTCCCACATTGTAGGCAGACGCTTTACTGTCTGAGCTACCAGGGAAGCCCCTGTAGGACATCTCAAACCTTTAACTATTCTTAGGTTCACAGAAATGAACTCTTTCCCCTTAAAATACCCAGACCCCAGCAGATGCGCACATCTTGAACTACCCTCAGCCTCTCCCTCCTGGTCAGAACTGCTACCTCAAGAGAGGAGGAGTGACTTCCCCGGTGGCAAAGTGCATAGGAACCTGCCTGCCAACACAGGAGACATGGGTTCGATCCCTGGTCCAGGAGGATTCTACATGATGCAGGGCAACTAAACCCATTAGCCACAACTAGTGAGCCCGCTCTCAGGAGCCCGTGAGCTGCAAGTAGTGCCTGTGTGCCACAACTATGGAAGCTCACCTGCCTGGGGCCTGTGCCCCGCAGCGAGAGAAGCCACTGCAATGAGAAGCCAGCACACTGCAGCAAAGAGTAGCCTCTGCTCTCTGAAACTGGAGGAAACTTGTGTGCAGCAGCCAAGACCCAGGGCAACCAAAAATAAATAAATTAAAAAACAGCATACCCATGGAAGATTTTTAACAATATATATAAATAAACAAATTTTTAAAAAGAGAGGATGGGGCCGGCTTGTGAAGGTCCTTAGTAGCTTGCCTAGAGCCATACCCCAGAGAAGCGTGGGTTTTCTGGTCCTCTCATCTTTGCAGATGCTCTTGGAAATTTTCTGTTCAGTCCTGATGTGTTGAGTTCCTCATGCGCCAGGAGGTCTATAGGATGTCAGGCCAACCCTGCACCAGGTGAGCAACACAGGCCCACTTCTCCTGCAGGCCCTGGATCATCAGTCCCAGCTCAAGTCTCCTTAGCAGTGTAGGGTTTTTCCTTGCTGAGTCAGGAGAAATTTGCTTTGGACAGAGACCTTGTGGAATGCTAGTAGCTGAATTTATATACTGCTTATAGCTCCTGGAGCCTGCAGAGAGGCCCGTGTAGGACTGATGGTCTATAATCCAGCCATAATATTGGGTGTGAAAAGACGGTTGTGAAGAACACTTGCTTCCTGTCTTTGGGGGGAGGCCAGCATATCTTTTATTCTGACCATTCCATTTGCTTGGCCTCTTTGTAGCCACACACACCCCCCTAGCCAGTTCTTACTCAAGAGTATGAAACTGCAGTGTTTCTAAGCCTGTGTGCAGGTGTGCTAAGTCACTTAGTCGTGTTGGACTCTGTGACCGCATGGACTGTAGCCCTCCAGGCTCCTCTGTCCCTGGGGTTCTCCAGGCAAGAACACTGGAGTGGGTTGCCGTGCCCTCCTCCAGGGGATCTTCCCGACCCAGGGATGGAAATCACATCTCTTATGTCTCCTGCGCTGGCAGGTGGTTTCTATTTTTTACCACTAGCACCACCTGGGAAGCCCCTTTTCTAATCATAGGAAATGTCTAATTTATTTCAAAGAAACAGTAAGACTAAACCATATTTATGTCATATATAAGTTCTGAAAATGTAAAAGAAGATTCAAGTTTTAATAAGTTTTTAGAAAAAAATTTTGGTGTGGACCATTTTTAAAGTCTTCATTTAATTTGTTACAATTTTGCTTCTGTTGTTTTTATGTTCTGGTTTTCCAGTGGGTCATGAGGCATATCGGATCTGAGCTTCCTGACCAGGGATTGAACAAACATCTCCTGCATTAAAGGTGAAGTCTTAACCATTGGACCATCAGGGAAGTCCTGAAAATGCATATTTTCAAAAATCACAAATCCCAATCTCCTGGGCTAGGGTGGAGAACGGTGTAACTTGAACAGGTTGTGCAAAAGTCTAATCATATGTGGTTATTTGCATGTTATGTTCCTGCAAGATCGTTTAGAAGATTATCACTCAAGTAGATTGATTAATTTGTTGAATACTAAAATACTTAAAAAAAAAACTCAGCACTCCTTCAAAAAAGTATAGTCTATTTTTTAACATGTAAGAAATTCAGAAGATAGTTTCTTTTTCATGTCCAGAATAGTATGAAGAGAAAAGTGTTTCATTTCTTATCCATGAATTTAATTCCTGAACTCAGATCATAGATAAATAGAGCACGTTGTTTCCTCCTATAAGCTCCATCTATTTTAGCAAGATTTGTCTTGGCTGGGCTCTCTCTAACCATGCTTTTATAGCCAGCAGCTTGCTTCCTACCTTGCCTGCAGCCATTATTCAAAAGTGTGTGGAGCTGCTTTTGCACCCAGACAAATATATAAAATAGTCAAACAATGAACCTTCAACACCTGAAGAGACATATATGTTCATATTGTTTCCTAAATGTAATCTTAATAAACACAGTTTAAGATTTAGCCAAGTACCATAATCTCCACTTTAGCTCTGTGGTGTCCCTTGGGTCCTAAATTTGTTCAGAAGCCAGTGATCTATGGCAAGATAGGGTAGGGGCCTCCCACTTAAAAGTAAACTTTTATTCAGTCTTACCCTCTGTAGATCAGCTTGGGAGAGATCAGAAGATATCTTGCATTAACTAGACCCAGGAAGTTATATGAAAGCTATGCTTGGTGTCTAGAATTCATTTTTTATGTAGTAATTAGAGCTCTGCTGATCTGACCTGGAAGGGCTTTCAGTACTGTCTAAGATCTCATGCTGCTGTTGCTGCTAAGTTGCTTCAGTCGTGTCTGACTCTGTGCGACCCCATAGACGGAAGCCCACCAGGCTCTCCCATCCCTGGGATTTTCCAGGCAAGAACACTGGAGTGGGTTGTCATTTCCTTCTCCAATGCAGGAAAGTGAAAAGTGAAAGTGAAGTCACTCAGTCGTGTCCGACTCTTAGCGACCCCATGGACTGCAGCCTTCCAGGCTCCTCCATCCATGGGATTTTCCAGGCAAGAGTACTGGAGTGGGCTGCCATTGCCTTCTCCAAATAGACCTGAGCTAAAGACTGGAGCCAGGTACTCCTCATCTTACAGTGACAGCGTGGAAGCCCTGCACGGCGTGTCTGTCTGTCTGCCTTTTCTCTATTGCTTTTACAAAGTTAAAAGACAGACACTAAAAGGCTCATAATGAAAAACAGCAGCCCCTGCCTCACTGTTTTTTTCCCCCGCCCTACTCCACTGTCTATAAAGGCTGCCATTCTCAGGGCCTGGTTGATTCTTGTGAATCACACTCAAGTCATATACCTTGATTGCTGAAACCAAATGCAAACCTTCACCTTTAGGGATTTTGTTGTGGTGGTTTTGTTTCTTAGCTTTTCAAGTGGCCAGTGATGGTTTCAGTTGCATCCTGTCTTAACTTTAGGCTAGGTTTGTTTAACCATAGAAGTTCCCATTGACTTGCAGGCCACCTGTTCCTCCCTTCCTCCCTCTCCCATCTCTCACTCTTTCTCTTTCTCTTTCCCTCTGTCGCCCACCCTCTGTCTATCTCTCCCTTCCTTGCTCTCACTCTTTGTCTCTGTGTCTCTCTCTCATTAGCTTAGCATGAAACTACCCAATTATGAAGTAAGGGTTTGCATTCAAACCGTAAACCGAGCTGTCGCATTCTGTCTCTTTGTAACAGAATGTACTGTTTGATTTTGAAATCCAGCAGCGCATCTGCTGCTGAGGGTCCCAGTCTCTTGAATCAGTAGATAGTCACATCTGTACTGAAAGCTGAAACAGTTTCAACAGCATATCGTTAGGTTAACTATGTTTTTTTCTGATTGCTTTTCCCCTTGTCTTTTAAATGTGTTTTAAATGTGTAAATGTGTTTTAAAAGAAACCAGGGCACCCATTTGATGTAAAGCAGGCTCTTCTTGGTGGTGCTAGTGGGAAAGAACCTCCTGCCAATGCAGGAGACAGAAGAGACATGGGTTTGATCCCTGGGTCAGGAAGATCCCCTGGAGAAGGGCATGGCAACCCACTCCAGTGCTCTTGCCTGGAAAATTCCATGGACAAAGGAGCCTGGCAGTCCATGGGGTCGCAAAGAGTTGGACACGACTGAAGTGACTTCAGCACACAGGCCCACGCAGGCTCTTCTTGTCCCTGGCACATCATCATATGCCTTTGGAGAATGCCCTGGTGCTGATGGCTAAAGAATACAGGAGATTTTTCGCCACATGGGAGCGGCAGGAGCACACTGGCATTTCTCTGAGGGCTGGAGATCTGGTAAACGACATTATGGCCCAGGAGTGCCTTACCAGCTACACTGTCCTTTCGGGCATTCAGCATCTTCTCTTCCTGTTGAATGAGGGCAAATATCTGTACAGGAATGAGCTGGACCTACTCATCGACTACCTGGAGACCAGGAAAGGACAAGTGGAAGGTATTTGGCCCTGTCCCTTTTCTTCTCTATTTAATTAATTAGTTTATTTTTTGAACTTTTTGTTTTATATTAGGGTATAGCTGATTAACAATGTTGTAGTTTCAGGTGAACAGTGAAGGGACTCAGCCATACATCCACATGTATCCATTCTCCCCAAAACCTCCCTTCCATCCAGGCTGGCACATAACATTGAACAGAGTTCCATGTGCTACACAATAGATCCTTGTTGGTTATCCATTTTAAATATAGCAGTGTGTGCATGACCACCCCAAACTCCTTAACTCTCCCTTCTCCCTGGCAACCCTAAGTTCATTTTCTAAGTCTGTGAGTCTCCCCACAAATTTCTTTTCTATGAATCTATGTATGAAAGAAAAGTAAGAATTTTTCATTCAATTAAGAGAATATACCTCTGTAATACAACGATATCTGATTCAAATGTGTTCCAGATGGGAATACACTGGTTTAATGTTTAACCTTTATAGGCTAAAATGCTTCTTCTGGAGCTACATTTTCTTTTGAACCAGAGTTTAATACATAAATGGAATGGCCTCTTTATATAGATGGGCACATAGGAAATAATTCCAATTCTCTATCTGTTTATTTTTCTGATTCTAAGTTTGTTAACTGAGACATTTTGAAGAGTGCCTTAAAGTGTATGGTGAATGTGAAGAAGCAGTTCCTCATCGATTTTAAAAGCACTTCAGCTATAAGCCGAGTCCTTGAAGCAGTGACTTTTCAGATTGCTTGTTTTGAGTTAAGCAGGTGAGAAGAAAATAATACTCACTTGTCCCTTGTAGGGAAAAAGCTGAAGTTACAGGACTGTGTTAAAAAAAGCCTTAAACAAATTGTTTTTATTTTATTCATATTTTCATATTTTAGTCATATTTTCATTATTTATATTCAAAGAATATATTGTATTATTATTTTATTCATATTTTAAATGAAGAATGTGTTTTATTGAACTCACTTTCTCAGGATGGGGAGGGAACTCATAAGCTTAAAATGTAACAGTTTTGTTTCTTTCTGAGCAATTTGTCTGTATTTTACTTGAGATCTGACCCTTAACATTTATTAGTTTCAGCTGAACAATGTGATGATTCAATAGTTGTGCCTATTGTGTGGTGCTCATCTCAGCAAGCCCAGCTAACATCTTGCATTTTGATCGTAGAAACTTCGAAGTCCGAAGATGTGAAGGTCTTCCTAGAGTTGCCTGAGCGGCTCCCTGTGCAGCTCGCTGGCCTCTGCAGCAGGCGTCTGCCCTCCATTTGTTTTCTTCATTTTTCCAGGCTTTGAGATGCCAAATCCTTTGGCTGGCAGTGATCATCCCTCATTTCAAGGCAAATAATTCCTCATTTCCTCATACCCCCATCATGGGCGACCTGCCTCCACTCCTTCCGACCCCTGGAAAGAGATGGTTCCCAGGCCCTCCTGACCTGGTCGCTGCCAAGTCCCCTTTGACAGGTGAGAGGCTGGGAGGTCTCCTTCTGCGGCCGGTCAGTGCTTCCCTGCAGGGCTTCAGTGGAGCGGTAGCTTTCTTGCTTTCGTGAGAATTTTCCTGAGGAAGTAGGGCAGCTTAGAGGAATTGCAGTGTTTGCTGTCATAGTTTTAATGAATGTTACATCTTCAGAAGACCACAAGAGACACTTTATAGCTCACTGGGTGCTATTTCTCTTGAGTGAGTAGCCTTAAGTTTTAATACAGGTAAGACTTATAGAGAAGATCTTTGACCAAGGTTTGTAGCACAGTTGGAGTGGGTTCATCAGGCATCTTCCCCTTTATGTTTTGGGTTTTGTTCTCTGCAGGATTGGTCAACCCCAAGGCTCAGCAGGTAAAGAATCTACCTGCCAACGCAGGAGACACAGGAGATGTGGGTTCAGTCCCTGGGTTGGGATGATCCTCTAGAGGAGGAAATGGCAACCTATTCCATTCTCCATTCCTGGAGAATCCCATGGACAGAGGAGCCTCACAGGCTACAGTCCATGGGGTCTCAAAGAGTCAGACACAATTGAGCGACTGAGCACAAAAGTTCTGTTTCCCCTCCCCCGATTCTGGCAGCCCCTCCAAGAGGCCTCCTTCTTTGGGATGCCCCCCGTCCCAATCTGGCTAGTGATCATTACCTGGGGAGAAACCATGCCTTTTAGCACCACTGCCAGGCGAGTAGCCAGGTGAGCTGTGAGTGGCATTCCAGGCCCATGCTGGCCAGTAGAACTTTCTGTGATGGGAGGAGTGTTCTGTAGCTGCATTGTCCAACACAGTAGCCATTGCCACATGTGACTGTCGAGCACTTGAAATGGGGACAGTGTGACTGACCCACTGAATTTTTAATCTTATTTAACTTTAATTAATTTAAATGACCATACTATAGTAATTGCATGATAGTCATATGTGGCTGGTTGCTACTGTGTAATGGTCAGCACAGTTCTGGGCTGTCAGAGGTACCAAGAAGATATAGAAACAGGTAAGAGAGTGTGTTGTCTTTTTACCAAGAAAAATCTATTATTTCTTAATCTTTTTCTTCCTCCCCTTTTAAAAAGCTGCAAATGTACTTAAAAGGGGAAATACTATATCTATACCATGAATGGATATCATAGTCAATTGCTATAAAATAGAAGGTAATCATAATGATTCTTAAAGAGATGGGAATACCAGACCACCTCACTTGCCTCCAGAGAAATCTGTATGTAGATCAGGAAGTAGCAGTTAGAACCAGACATGTTGTTGTTACATGTAACAACAACAGACTGGTTCAAAATTGGGAAAGGAGCGCATCAGGGCTGTATATTGTCACCCTGCTTACTTAACTTATATCCAGAGCTCATCATGTAAAATGCTGGGCTGATGAAGCACAAGATGGATTCAAAATTGCTGGGAGAAATATTAATAACCTCAGATATGCAGATGACACCACCCTTATGGCAGAAAGTGAAGAGGAACTAAACAGCCTCTTGACGAAGGTGAAAGAGGAGAGTGAAAAAGCTGGCTTAAAACTCAACATTCAAAAAACAAAGATTATAACATCTGGTCCTATCACTTCATGGCAAATAGATGGAGAATGAATGGAAACAGTGACAGACTTTATTTTCTTGGGCTCCAAAATCACTGCAGATGGTGACTACAGCCATGAAATTAAAAGACACTTGCTCCTTGGAAGAAAAGCTATGACCAATCTAGACAGCATATTAAAAAGCAGAGACATTACTTTACCTACAAAGTTCCATACAGTCAAAGCTATGGTTTTTCCAGTAGTTGTGTACATAAAGAATTGATGCTTTTGAACTGTGGTGCCAGAGAAGACTCTTGAGAGTCCCTGAACAGCAAGGGAGTTCAAACCAGTCAATCCTAAAGGAAATCAACCATGAATATTCATTGGAAGGCCTGATGATGCTGAAGCTGAAGCTCTAATACTTTGGCCACCTGATGCAAAGAGCTGACTCACTGGAAAAGACCGTGATGCTGGGAAAGATTGAAGGCAAGAGGGGAAGGGGGTGACAGAGGACAAGATGGTTGGATGGCATCACTGACTCAATGGACATGAACTTGGGCAAACTCCAGGAGCTGGTGAAGGACAGGGAAGCCTGGCATGCTGCAGTCTATGGGTTCACAAAGAGTTGGACATGACTGAGCAACTGAACAACAACAACAAATCACAATGAAAAAAAACACAAAACAGTGTCACTAAATTTCTGCTAGGTACTACCGTTAATGTGGGTCTCAGGTGAAGCCCCAGGGGCCCAATGGAAAGGCTGACCTTGGAGGAAATCAAATACCTGGGTGCCCGGGCCAAGGTGGGTGGGAATCTCCTGTTAGAGAGGGACCTTCAGGTGAAAAGTGTTCATGATTCAGTGAGGTGGGCTAGGTGTTTACTGGTCCTCCTTTACAAAATGAGGGCTGTCACCAGGATTCAATGAGATAATATGACTGAAAATATTTTAGGCTGTTAGGAACTGCACGGACGTCTGCTGATGTTGTAGCTTGGTTAATCCGATCTGTCCTGCAAAGGTGGGTGTGACTCCAGGACTCTGGTCAGGTAGAGTGTGTGTGTGTGTGTGCTCAGTCGTGTCTGACTCTGCAACCCCATGTATCCCACCAGGCTCCTCTGTCCATGGGATTTCTCAGGCAAGAATACTGGAGTGGGTTGCCATTTCCTCCTCCAGGGGATCTTCCTGACTCGGGAATTGAACCTGTGTCTTCTGTGTCTCCTTCACTGGCAGACGGACTCTTTACCACTAAGTCCCAACCCCCTTTCCAAAAAACAAACAAAAAAATATTTTTATTTTGGAGTAATTTTAAATTTATTGAAAATTTCCAAAGGTAGTACAGGTAGTTCCCTTTATCCAACTTCCCCTTAACGTCTTATAGAACCATGCACATTTACTAGGAAATTGCCATTAGTACAATAACAGTAACTATATTACAGATTTTATTAATATTTAACCAGTTTTTCTACTAATGTATTTTTTTGTTTCAGGAACTTGTTCTGGCTACCTCATTGCATTGAGGCTCCTTTTAATTTTATTATGCTCCAATTTTTTATTATGAAATATTTTATTATGCATAAAATTGTGAATGAATAGTATAATGGACACCCATGTATTCTATAACTAGATTCAGTAATTGTTAGCATTCTTCCATTTTAAAAACTTATATATATGCTCTATAAATAAAACTTTTCCTCAACCATAAAAACGTTAATAAGATGTCGAGTTCATGATATCCCATCTTTAAATACTTCAACATGCATCTCCTAAGAATACAGACATTCTCTTGTATAATTATGATACTGTATCACATCTTAAAAATTAGCACCAATTCTACAATCTATAATATCTGGTTGTCATATTTGAATTTCCAGTTGGCCCAAGAATGCTTTTGCTTTGTACTTCTTGTGGCTCCTATGTTGGGTTCATTTACGTTTATAAATGTTTTCCTTCTTTCTGAATTGATCCCATTATCATTATGCAATGTTCTTCTTTGTCTTTTATTATAATCTTTATTTTAAAGTTTATTTTGTGTGATATTGAATATAATTACTCCAACTTTTTTGTCCCAGGGATCCTTTTACGGCCCTTTAAAAAAAATCAGGATTTAATTAAGGTTTATCCATTGCATTTGGTTTTTATGTGTCTTTAGTTTCTTTTCATCTAAAGCAGTCTTTTTAACCTCCTTTTTTTCCCTCCACTAGTGATACTAAATTTGAGTCTAAGACAGCTGTCTCATAGACCATCCTACATTGTAGATTTGTCTGTTTTCTCATGGTGTCACTTAACTGTCCTGTTCCCTATATTTTCTGTATGCTAGAAGTTCAGTCTAGAGGCTTGATTAGATTCAGGTTCTGCAGTTTTGGAAAGGATGTTTCATAGGTGGTGGGGTTTCATATTGCAATATATCAGAAGGTACATTCATTGTTTATCTGTCTAGGGAATGTGTTAGTGAAAACTACGAAGACTTTTTTGTCAATGTCAAAGACTTTTTTGTCAGTGTGTTAGTTTCCTGCTAAGTCACTTCAGTCGGTCCGACTCTACGTGACCCCATAGACGGCAGCCCACGAGGCTTCCCTGTCCCTGGGATTCTCCAGCAAGAACACTGGAGTGGGTTGCCACTGCCTTCTCCAGTGCGTGAAAGTGAAGTCGCTCAGTCGTGTCCGACTCTTCATGACCCCATGGACTGCAGCCTCCCAGGCTCCTCCGTCCATGGGATCTTCCAGGCACGAGTACTGGAGTGGGGGGCCACTGCCTTCTCCAGTGCATGAAAGTGAAGACGTTCAGTCGTGTCCGACTCTTCATGATCCCATGGACTGCAGCCTCCCAGGCTCCTCCGTCCATGGGATCTTCCAGGCACGAGTACTGGAGTGGGCTGCCACTGCCTTCTCCAGTGCGTGAAAGTGAAGACGTTCAGTCGTGTCCGACTCTTCATGACCCCATGGACTGCAGCCTCCCAGGCTCCTCCGTCCATGGGATCGTCCAGGCACGAGTACTGGAGTGGGGGGCCACTGCCTTCTCCAGTGCGTGAAAGTGAAGACGTTCAGTCGTGTCTGACTCTTCATGACCCCATGGACTGCAGCCTCCCAGGCTCCTCCGTCCATGGGGTCTTCCAGGCACGAGTACTGGAGTGGGGGGCCGCTGCCTTCTCCAGTGCATGAAAGTGAAGACGTTCAGTCGTGTCCGACTCTTCATGACCCCATGGACTGCAGCCTCCCAGGCTCCTCTGTCCATGGGGTCTTCCAGGCACGAGTACTGGAGTGGGGGGCCGCTGCCTTCTCCAGTTAGTTTCCTAGGCTTGCCATAAAAAAGCAGCACAAATTGGGTGACTTAAAACAAAAGAAATCATCACACAGTCTGGGAGGCCAGAAGTCTGAGAGCAGGCTTCACAGGGCTGTGCTTCCTCTGAAACGTGGAGGAGAGAGTCCTTCCTTGGTTCTTCTGGCTTCTGGCCTTTGCCAGCACCCTTGGGGTTCCATCATTCCCGTCTCTGCCTCCGTCATCACATGACATTCTTTCCCTTGTGTCTTCATGACATCTATCAACCTGTATGTGTATCCTTCTGAAACTTTAAAAAAAAAAAAATCCCTATTTCCCTTTGTCTCAAGGTATCTCCTTAGACTGGGGCTTCCCAGGTGACTCAGTGAGAAAGAATCCATATGCCAATGCAGGAGGCACGGGTTCCATCCCTGAGTCAGGAAGATCCCCTGGAGAAGGAAATGGCAACTCACTCCAGTACTCTTGCCAGGAGAATCCCATGGACAGAGGAGCCTGGCGGGCTGCAGTCCGTGGGGTCGCACAGAGTTGGACACAACTGGGCATGCGTGTGAGCACGCATGCGTGTCCGCATCTCCCTAGACTGGATGACCTGGTAGGTCTTTTCCTGCATGCTGTGAAGCCTGACGTCTGACAGCGAGCTCTTTGGTTTTCTCTATTACCGTGTAGTGTCCCGTCCTACCAAACGGATACACGAAGTGAGGTAGGCCACATGCCAGGTTGCCGAGGGCCGGGAGGTTGAGACACTCATCCGTGTGGAGCCCTGGCATCCATCCTGCGGGTGTAGCCTCAGGTGCTGGTGTTGGCTGAACATTAGTCACTGAGCCCTTCTTCTGCCTTAGAGAGACTCCCCGAGGGCGCTGGAGCCTCCCCTGCACATAAATATACATAAACTTTCTCGAGACGCTCGGGGTTGTTGAATGAATCACTAGCATCTACAGGGGAAAGACTTTTTATTTTCTTATAGTTATCTAAATAATTTAGTAGAAGAAGATTAGAACAGTAACTTGTGTTAAGGTTTTGAAGACAGTTTGTATATTTTTTAAAAGCATGGATTTTTCTGGTATTGGCCTATTTCCTCTTTTTAAAAAATTAGTCTTTTTAAAAGCAGACTATAGATACACATGGTACAAAATTCAAGAGAAAAGGTAAACAATAAAAAGTAGTTCTCCCGTTTCTATTTCTTAGTTTAACAGTTTCTTGTTTCTTTATTCATAGGCAAGTGTATATAAATTTACATACAAGTGGTAACATGCTGTAAATGCTATTCTGGTTCTCTAATAGTTTTTCCATTGTGTCTTAGAAATAATTGTATCTTGATTGGGTATATTACTACCTGTTTTTAACAATTGCAGATTATTCTGGAGTCTTACTGTTTGTTTAGTCATATTTGACTCTTGCGAGCCCATGGACTACAGCCCGCCAGACTCCTCTGTCCATGGGATTTCCCAGGCAAGAATACTAGAGTGGGTTGCCGTTTCCTTCTCCAGGGGATCTTTCTTCCCCAGCATCGAACCTGAATCTCTTTTGTCCTGCTTTGGTAGGAGGATTCTTTATACCACTGAGTCACCTGGGAAGCCCATTCTGGAGTATGCTGCTGCTGCTGCTGCTAAGTTGCTTCAGTCGTGTCTGACTCTATGCGACCCCATAGATGGCAGCCCACCAGGCTCCCCCGTCCCTGGGATTCTCCAGGCAAGAATAGATGTGTATTAATTTATTTCATCAGATCTTATTGATAGACATTTTAGGTCATTTCTAATCTTTTGCTGCTTAAGCAAAATAGAATTTATTTTGATGTAAGTTGGTTTGCTCTTATGTTATAGAGTAACTCATTTTAGAAGCTAATTTCAAATATTGCTACTTGTTACTTAATAAGAAATAACAAGGACTTCCCTGGCAGGTCAGTGGTGAGGCTCTGTACTCCCCATGCAGGGGGCACAGGCTGGACCACTGGTCAAGGAACCAAGGTCCCATATGCCAAGTGGCGCCACCAAACCTCCCTCCAAACCACCCCCCCGCCGCCCAAAATAAGAAATAACAAAAGTGTGTTTTTGCTATCAGGAATGTAAAGAAAACCTACATCGCAAACTTTATGAATGGAAGTATTTTACACACTCATGTTGGTCTTTAGATCATAAATTAGCATGATAGGCTAGCATTTGGAAAGGAGGTTCAATCAGGTATGCTTTCTGGCATGTAGTAGGACATTTAATATCTTAAAATAGGCACTGATTTATACTACATGGATTTTAGATAAAGAAGAAGTTTGCTAGATTAAACTTTCTAATACTTTTTTTTCTGTAGTTTGCTAAATATATTTTTATTTTCCAGGTTAGCCTGTGATTTTTTTTCCACATCCCTTGGGTACAAAGCTGATCTGTCTGAGCTGCTAAGTGAGCCTAGACAAGAAGCTGGCTGGAGTCTGCGTCTTGAGCATTCAGGATCCATCATTATGAGGGTATATTTGTTTCCTGTTGCTGTGTAACAAATGGCCACAAACTTAGCAGCTGGAAACAACCAGCTTATAAATAAATAAATAAATAGATAGATAAAACACATTTATTTTGTCACAGTGTCTGTGGTTTCAGGAGTCTGGGTACAGTTTAGCTGGATCCTCAGTGTCACTAACCTGAAAAGCAACGTGTGGGCAGGGGCTGGGGTGTCATTTGAGGCTCAGATTGCTCTTTCTAGCTCACTGGTTGTTGGTTAATTAATTTCTGTGTGGTTCTGCGACTGAGGGCCCCATTTGCACACTAGCTACCAGATGGAGACACCTCTCAGCTCCTGGGGGCCATCCTCATGTCCTTGTCATGCAGACCCGCTCTTCTTGTAATGTGAGTGTCTTTTTTCTTCCAGGCTGTGAGAGCCTGATGCTTTGTCTTTTAAAGGCTTTCCTCGTTAGATCTAGTCAAAGCTATGGTCTTTCCAGTAGTCATGTATGGATGTGAAAACTGGACTCTAAAGAAAGCTGAGTGCCGAAGAATTAATGCTTTTGGACCGTGGTGTTGGAGAAGACTCTTGAGAGTCCCTTGCACTGCAAGGAGATCCAACCAGTCCATCCTCAAGGAAATCAGTCCTGAATATTCATTGGAAGGAATGATGCTGAAGCTACAACTCCAATACTTTGGCCACCTGATGCAAAGAACTGACTTATTTGAAAAGACCCTGATGCTGGGAAAGATTGAACATGGGAGGAGAAAGGGATGACAGAGGATGAGATGGTTGGATGGCATCACCGACACGATGGACATGAGTTTGAGTAAGCTCTGGGAGTTGGTGACGAATAGGGAGGCCTGGCGTGCTGCAGTCCGTAGGGTTGCAAAGAAACGGACACGACTGAGCGACTAAACTGAATTGGTTAGGTCAGGCCTACCTGTCTAGGATAATTTCCCTTTTAATGAATTTAAAGTGATCTCCCTTTAATATTTTTTTAAGCTAACACTTTTTTTTTTTTTTTTTTCAAAATCTGGCTGTGCCAGGTCTTAGTTGCAGCATGCAGGATCTTTGTTGAGGCATGCAGGATCTGGTTCTTTGAGCAGGGATGGGACCTGAGCCTCCTGCATTGGGAGCATGGAGCCTTAACAACTGGAGCACCAGGGAAGACCTTCCCTTTAATATTAATTGGTCTCACCCTCATTCAAAGAGAGGTGATTATGGAAAGCGTGTGCACCAGAGGGCAGGAATCTTGGTGGTCATCTTAGATTTCTACCTACCTCAGTGGGTGGTTATGAGCACTGCTGTCACAGGGGACCTGAGCTAGAATTGGTATAAATTTTTTCTCTGTGAAGAAGTAGTAGTTAGGCAATAATTAATCTACATTTTTATGTGAGACACCTCTTAAATTACAGTGGACAAGTGGGCAGTTCTGCCTATCTCCACCTTAGTAGCCAGTTGCTTCCATGTCATTCAAAAACATTGATTTTTCAGAAGGGGTCTCTCCTATTCACGGGGTTTTCTGTTTCTCTCCTTCAACCCTAAAATGTCATGCTCTTTCCTTTTAACCAAATACCTCTTAGACAGGAAGTATTTATCATTCAGGATCTAGCCAGAGGAAAGTAATAAACCTTCCAAAGTAGTTGAGGAGGTGGCTTTTCTGTACTGAAAAAAGTGTGTATGTTAGAACCATCATTGGAGTGTCATCACCCCAAACCTCACCCTGATTTCTGCATTCAGAGGAGGGACGGCTTCTCCTACTTAGAACCCTGTCCCAGGGCAGTTGTTCAGTTGCTCAGTCGTGTCTGAGTCTTTGCAACCCCATGGACTGCAGCACGCCAGGCCTCCCTGCCTTTTACTATCTCCCTGAGTTTGCTCAGACTCGTGTCCATTGAGTCAGTGATGCCATCCAACCATCTTGCCCTCTGTTGTCCCTTTCTCTTCCTGCCTTCAATCTTTCCCAGCATCAGGGTCTTTTCCAATGAGTTGGCTCTTCGAATCAGGTGGCCAAAATCCCAGGGGAGGGCTGATGACAGACCAAGGTGAACTGTGACTTCCGTGGGTCTCTGAAGGTTTTGCAGCTGGGCGCCCAGTAGAACGCACTGTGCTACTTTGTGAATGCTGGGAGACAGGAGGGGAGACTGGCTGCCTTCTGCCTTGTTAATGTACAGCCATTCTCCATGTGCAGACTCCCGAGTCTGCTCCCTTCTCTGCAGAGATGGGAAAGCTCTGGCTTCTGTCATAGGAAACCCTTAGATTGATCCATCAGTCAGTCCACTGGGCAGCTCAGGAGGTGGAATAAGCCCACCGTGGAATCAGGACCACTTGAGTGTTTCCAGAATGATCTTGGGCAAGTTGCATCAGCTCTCAGTTCAATATCCTCTTCTTGCAAATCAGCTTAACCCCACTGTGTTCCTGTGTGGTTAGGAGGAGTTGATACGGCATGAGAAGGAACTTTGGACACTTAACACAGGATTGTATTCCATCACTTTTTAAATTAATTTTTTAAAAGATTTTTTTGATGTGGACCCTTTTAAAGTCTTTATTTAAGTTGTTGTATTATTGCTTCTGTGTTTATGTTCTGGCTTTTTGGCCACAAAGTATGCAGGATCTTAGCTCTCCAACCAGTGAGCAAACCTATACCCCCTGCATTGGAAGTCAAGGTCTTAACCACTGGACCACCAGGGAAGTCCCATCCAACATGTCAAAGATGTGTATTCTTTCTCACTAGTCTCTCTGAAGTCATGACGTGTGTAACAGAAGGCATCTGACTGCAATAATTAGCGTTTTATTTCATATTATAATAAATACTGATCAGTCTCACAAACTGTGGTGGTGGTCATTATTAGAACAGTGAATTACTGTGAATTACAGGTCAGGAATTGACAGGAGAAACTTGGATCTCTGCAAAGATTCTCCTTTGGAGCGAGAAGAGGTGGGAATGAAGCCCGCATCTCTCCACATCTTGTCCAGCCCTCCTGACTGGGTGTTCGCATCCCTCTTTTCTTGCTGTGAGAGTCTGTTCATCCTCCCCCCACCCAGAGCAGCAGTTTCTGTCTGCCAAAGCTGTGGTCACTTAGCTTCATACTGTCTTTGGCCACGACTCGGGTTGGAATGTTGGTGTTAGTAAAAAGAGCAGCAGCATCCTTTCTCCACACCCCCAGCCACGCTGTGAACAGCGAGGCTTCTGCGCAACTCCTTTCTTACAGCTCTTTCCCGTCTGCAGTCACCTGGGGCAGGAGCCCCTGTGGGCTGTACTTCTGTCTTTTTCTTTGATGGAAGGTATGGACATTGAAAGCCCTTTGGCCTGTGATGGGTTCACACTCCCCTGTGGCTTGTCACTGGCAGTCATTTTTCGTGGCTCACTCTTGTCCTTCAACACTGGTTTCCCCAGTGTGGGGTGTGCACCATTGTTGTTTGAGGGGCATGTGGACACATTTTTTTAATGTTCTTTCAGAATTTGCTTTTTTTAAAAAAAATTTGCATACGGATGCATGAAAGACCTTGAATAGCCAAAGCAATCTTGAGAAAGAAGAATGGAGCTGGAGGAATCAACCTTCCTGACTTCAGACTATACTGCAAAGCTATAGTCATCAATATAGTTTAGTGCTGGCACAAAAGCAGAAATATAGACCAATGGAACAAGATCGAAGGCCCAGAGATAAGCCCACATATCTACTAGCACCTTATCTTCAACAAAGGAGGCAAGAATATACAATGGGGCAACCATAGTCTCTTCAGTAAGTGGTGCTGGGGCAACTGGGCAACTTTGTATAAAAGAATGAAATTAGAACGCTTCCTAAAGCCACACACACAAAGATTTTGTATTGGAGTATAGCTGATTTGCAATGTTGTGATAGTTTCAGGTGTACATCAAAGTGAACCAGCTGCACATATACATATATCCAATCTTTTCTGTATTGTTTTCCCATATAGGCTATTACAGAGTATTGGGTAGAGTTCCCTGTGCTACGCGTAGGTCCTTATTATTAATAGTATTTATCTATTTTACATATAGTAGTATGTCTTTGTCAATCCCACTCTCCCCCCTCACCCTGTGGTGGTAGCCATAAGTTTGTTTTCTATATCTGTAACTCTATTTCTGTTTTGTAGATAAGTTCATTTGTACCCTTTTTTGAGATTCCACATGTAAGCGATATCATGAGCTATTTATCTCTCTCTGACTTACATCACTCAGTATGACAGTCTCTAGGTCCATCCGTGTTGCTGCAAATGGCATTATTTCATTCTACTTTATGGCCAAGTACTATTCCATTTTGCGTGTGTGTGCGTGTGTGTGCATGTGTATACCACATCTTTATCCATTCCACCACTGATGGACATTTATAATAGTTCATCTGGCTGAAGACATTTACTGAGCAACTCCCCCAAGCTTGCCAGGGTTGTATGTCCACACGCAGTGATGTTCTTGGTATATCTTTTATAACAGCTCTTGTTTGAAAAATTGCAAACTACAGAAGAATAAGATCGTAGTAAATTTCTATATAACTTTCATGCACGTTCATCCATCACTGACATTCCGCCTCATTAGCTTTATGTCTCTCTCACTCTGTGTATAATTAATATATACGTCTGTATATGTCTGAATTCATTTGTTTAAAAAAATCTAGGCATTTGAGAGTAAGCTGCAGTGAGTGCCCTTCACACCTAGATATCCAGCACTCACCACCTGAGGATGAGGATTTTACAGCTTCCCTGGTGTCTCAGTGGTAAAGAATCCACCTGCCAATGCAGGAGCACGGGTTTGACCCCTGGTCCAGGAAGATCCCACAAGCTGTGGAGCAGCTAAGCCCACGCACTGCAACTACTGAGCCTGTGCTCTAGAGCCCCGGAACCGCAGCTGTTGAGCCCACGTGCTGCAATGACTGAAGCCCATGCTCTGTAGCAAGAGAAGCTACGGCAGTGATGAGTAGCCCTCACTCTCCACAGCTAGAGAAAAAGCCTGCACAGCAACAAAGACACAGCGTAACCAAAAATTAAGAGTTGTTTTTTTAAAAAAGGAATAAGGATTTTATTCTGTTAACCAGAGTGAAATTGTCAAAATTAGGAAACTTGATACGGATACCCTGCTATTACCTGTGTATACATATGTACACTTGTCCCAGTATCATCCTTAGACAACTTTCCCCCACTCTGATTCAGGGTCACACAATGCACTCGCTTATCATGTCTCTTTGGTTTCCTTTCCTTTTAAAGAGTATAGGTCTCTTGTTTTGTAGAAAATCCTTCAGTCTATACTTAGTTTTCCAGGTACTTTCCTTTTCTAGTGAGTGACACTTGTTTTCCACTTGTGGTCATGTAAAGTTTCCCTTTAAAATAAATTTATTTAAAATTAACAAGGGAGGCAATTTAAAGAAACATGGGAAGTAAATAACAGTACAAGAGATACAAGGAACTGACAAAATTGGTGACAGTCATATATCAGTGACTGAGATTTGGAAAATTTGCACTGCACGATGTTGCTATCTCTTGGACCCTGGTGGAGGAAGAGAGCAGGCAAGCCGGTAGCCCTGCTCAGGCCCTGGGTTAGTGAGCTGGCGGTGGTCGTGCCAGCCCCAGGGGGAGCTCTGTTCCCACCGCCGGCAGCCCCTTGCCTCGCCAGGCAGGACTCATCCCTTTGATTTCCACCACATCCCATGGATGGTATGTTCCTGTTTGCCCCTCTTGCTTCAAAGTCTTAAGTTCCATCTTCCCTTGAAGTCTTTCCTGTGGGGGTTAGTCACCTGGACTACATCTGCCCTTAATAGAATCCTCCTTTTTCTGATGGACTTTTAAAGTTTTGTTCATATTTATTTATTTATTTGGCCACAGTATGTGGGGTCTTTGTTCCCTGACCGGGGATTGAACCCGGGCCCCCCGCAGTGAAAATGTGGCGTTTCAACCACTGAAATGCCAGGGAATTCCATATTTTTATTGATTTCTTCATTTGTGCATGTGCGTATTGAGGTATGATTGACTTATAGAAAAATAAGCTGTTTTGTGTTAAGAAACCAAAGAGAAATAAAGAGTACGCCTAATATCTCCTTGCTCTTTCCTGATTTATTTTTTAAATTAGAGGTAAATAATATTTTTATTGCAATTCAGTGAAAAAATATTGAACAAAATGAAAATAAGGAAAAAGTCCAGCTGGATGGCAAAAGTAGCCTTTGGAGAGATGTGTATATTTTATAATGGGTTCTGATGAAAAAAATATGCAAAAGAAAAAAATAATGTATATGTTTTAATGAGTTTGAAGATAAGTATACACCCATGAAACCATCACCATACAAAATACTCTGATCTTATTCATTAACTCTAGAAGTTTCCTCCTTCCCTCCTTTTCCCCTTTTGATATGAGCATGAAACATAAGATCTACCCTCTTAAACTTTTTAAAGTAAGCATACAATACAGTATTAGGTATAGGCACTATGCTGTGCAGGAGACCTTCAGGAATTCTTCACCCTGCGTAAATGAAATGATGTACCTTTTGACCAACATCTATCTCCCTGATCCCGCACATCCCATAGCCTCTGGTAACCACCGTTCTGCTTTCTACTTCCACAAATATGACTGTTTTAGATTTCCCATATAAGTATATTCTTATGTATTTGACTTATGTTACTTAGCAAGTTCATGCATGTGGTAGCAAATGGCAAGATTTCCTGCTTTTCAAAGGGAAAAAAATGTGTGTGTATATATATGTGTGTGCGTGTGTGTGTATATATATATATATATATATATTATACACACGTTTTCTTTGTGTATGTGTGGACTGTAGCTCACCAGGCTCCTATGTCCGTAGAATTCTCCAGGCAGGAATACTGAAGTGGGAAGCCATTCCCTTCTCCAGGGGATCTTCCCAACCCAGGGACTGAACCTGGATCTCCCACATTGCAGGCAGATTCTTTACCCTCTGAGCCACCAGGGAAGCCCTGTGTGTGTGTCTACTACATTTTCTTTATCCATTTGCCCACTGATGACCATTTAGGTTGTTTTTTGAATGATTTATCAATATTAAATCTATTGTTTGGTAAGACTCATCTCTTGAGTCTCCAACCAGGCTCCAAGTTCTAGAAGGGTAGGGACCCAGTCTCCTGAGGGTCTCTAAAGTGTGGAGCTCCTGACCTTGAGCGTAGAGGATGTCCAGGAAGGGCATCTTCTCTTTCTCGTCCTTACTGCCTCTCAGGCCTGCATCACTGTTCGCCTGACCCCTGCGGCTATCCCTTCACTGGTGCCCTCAGGCCAGACCCTCCTGACTTGTGTCAGCACCATTTTCTAGAACACTTAACATCTTATATAACGCTTAGGATCATTTTCTGTAACACTGAGACCATGGAGACTGTGCAAATCTAATTCAGTCACCCTTGTGCTCTCCCGAACCCCAAATACATACTTAAAACCTTTGTTTGCCTACAGGAGTGTTTTCAGATTAGAGACACAGGCCCCTGGGAGTCTTCAAAATTGTATCAAGGTGATGGTAAATTCTACAAGGATATTTTGATCTTGTGTTTCAGTTTTAGCGATAACCTTCAAGACATTTAAAATGTAAGCTTACAATGGATTATCGAATCACTGCTTTTAACTGATCCTGTTGGATGATTCCAGGGCCTGCATTTCTGGTTAGTCTCCTTTGGTGTCAGAACACCCAAAGTGATAGGGTTTTAACTGTGCTTGCAGTGTGTCTCTCATACCCTGTGTGCGACAGAGAGAGAGTTTGCTGCTTTGAGCAGCACTGGGCCACGGACTGGGCACGTCCTCCTACATCCAGCTTCCAGGGGCCTCCGGTGTCAGGCTCATGCTCATCTCTCGAGCCTCAGGTCTCACCTCTGCCCGTGTGAGTCCTGTGCTACGGCTTCCTCCCTGGCCCCTGTCCTTAGGGTATCCACTCAGACTCCGCTCAATTTCCTATCCTCCTGGAAGCCTTCTCAGACTTTGCCTGAGGTGACCTTTCCTCTAGTTTCTGTCTCTCAGTGATGACATTTATCTCATCGATGCTGCCCAGGGTCTACCTGTCAGCCTCCCCGGCACACTGACTATGAGCCCCCAGCTGACAGAACTGTGCCCTCTGCCTTTTTGTGCCTGGAACCCAACAGGTGCCTAATACACACTTGTCACAGGATTTTACTTAAGCCCAGGAGCCTTTGAGCTCTGTTTTTGCAATATCTTTCATCATGCCTCCTAAGGAGCTGGGAGACTTGCTGCTCTGAGTGATTGTCTGGCGTCCTGTCACATGTATACTAGATGCTCAACTAATATTTCCTTATTTCTCTGCTCAAGACTCAGATCGAGGGTGTTTTCTTCCCTTCTGGGTAAATGTTTTCTGAAAAACAAAAAAATCAAAACTGTCCATTAAGATTCCCAAGAAGCATTGCAGGCATGCTATGTTGCCGTTTTCCTTAAAATCTGCTTCACTTGGCTATAGCATCAGGGTGGTTGTTGAAGTGCACTGAATAAGTTGCTTACAGACTGTTCTGAAATTTTTCATGAATTATTTTCTCAGCGTAGGCTACTCTTGTGCTCACTTGGCATCGTAACCTTTCCTGTGTGGTCTCTGGTTACTCTGATTCACAGTACTTTTTTGTTTTCAGCTTTTGACTCTGCTGGGCCTTCTTTGCTTTTGCGAGGACTTTCTGTAGTTGCAGGGAGTGGGGCGCAGGCTTCTCACTGTGGTAGCTTCTCTTGTTGCAGAACACAGGTGCTAGGTGGGCAGGAGTCTAATTGCTCCCCGGCATCCAGGATGTTCCCTGAGCAGAGATCGAACCCATGTCTCCTGCACTGGCAGGCAGATTCGTATCCGCTGCACCACCAGGGACATCCCTCCACAGTACTTTTCATAGCCAAGCCCCCAGAGCCTTGGAGTCTGTCCTGCCAGCCATGCTATTTGGCTGCCAAAGGGAACCGCCCCCGCCGCCTCTGTGGCCCACTCACTCTATGATGCTCGTGTTCCCTGGGGCCGCTAGGCAAATGAATTGTCTTGAACTTGAACCCTCTTCTCTCTCCTGTGCTTGTTTGTGTATGATAAACTTTCTGAAGATGTTTGAAAAGTAAATGTTTGAATTGCACGTCCTTATTTGATTGACCTTTTACACTCCCCGCACTGTCTGTCCGACTAACAGGGGGCTGCCTGGCTGGCATGCCGGCGGCAGGAGAGACGAGGAGCTGCTCCCTTAAGGAGGCATTTAGCGGCTCTCTGCATCTTGACTGTTCCCTAATACTCCTCTGGCAGAGGCTGGGGTAGAGATTCATTTCATGGGAGTTTTTACTAGTGAACCCTGCACCATCTCTCCTGAGAATTACAATGCAGGGTACTGTACCCCCGGGGGATTCTGTTGTCTCAGATCTGATATTTGAGCAGGGTGAGAGTGACAACCATTTTATAAAAATAACATTTCTCACTAGTATAGGAGTGAAACACACTCAAGGCAGGGAAGTTGGAAGATTCAGAAAGATCACAAATAAAAAAGGCATGATTTCAAGCCCTGAGGCGGTTGCCGGCGCCTCTTTCTTATGTTCCCTTCCACACTTTCCTTCCGCACTTTTAGGGCTTTATTTTACAAATGTGGCTTACTGATTCTTTCATTTCTCAGTAGAGCAGAAACATCTCACCAGGTCAGTATTTATTGCTTTACCATATGTAGGTAGAGCATTTTATTTAAGCAATCCCTTGTTGGACATTTACCTTGGTTTTAATTTTCTGTTGTTATAATTTTCTTGTGATAAACATCTTTATTGATGCATCTTTGTTGGCATCTTTTTTATAATTTCCTGAGGATAAATTCTGAGAAATAGAATTCTTGAGTCAACCAAAGAGAGTAGGTATTTTGTAAACACCAAAAGAAGAATAGATAGATTTAGTGTCATTCATGTAGAAAATTAGCACTTAATCCCATAATCAGTGTGAATAGCTAAGTATCCTTTACAGTTCCTTTCTGCTTTGCTGTGGATGGCATCATGTCACTCACATTGGGAAGCAAGTGAAAAAACGGGACTCTGGGGCCACACTACCTGGGATTTGAGTCCGGTTCCACCACTTATCAGTGGTGTGAACTTGCTGAGTCACTTTAGCTCTCCTCACCTCCGTTTCCTCATTTACAAGATGGGAACAGTAAAAGTGCCCACCTCATAAAGTTGTAATACAAAAGTGAAATGAATAGCTCTGGGTCAAGAGCTTAGAATAGCCCCTGGCACAGAACAAGTGCTTGTTATTGTTTCATCATCTAGTTGTTCACTTGACGAGTTACTCTGCATGTGAATTAATGTGGACCCAGTCACCTTGTTGGTGGTTGTGCAGTATTTCATTATAAGGATGTGCATTTGTGTGTCTGTATGTTTTCTCCAGTTCTTGCACTCTTGCTGGTCTTCCGGGGTAATAAATTCCTAGAGGTGGGGTTGACAGGGGTGCCAACTTTTAAATATATACATGTCTATGTAGTACCTTCAAAGAGGAGTTAGCATGCATACGTGAAGTCCCTCAGTGAGGGCACTCAGGCTCTGCCCGAACAGTCCTCCCGACCTTGTAGAGTTCATAGTCATGGAGAGATCTGGAAGAGAAGAGGGGAGGAAGGCCTTCTCAGAGCCTGTCCTGTTTCTCCACAGCAGCAAGCTGCCTGGTTTATGCGTCTCCATTGTCCTGCTTGTCTATTTGGTTTTTTAAGTCATCCGTTGTATCGCCAAGAGAGGCAGCCCATGCTGGTCACTCTCACCCTGCCACCGACAGACCTCAAGACCATACTCATGAGTCGGTGACGGCTCCTGGGCATGTGTATAAACTGCGTTAAGTGCTCATGCATGTCAGTTCATTTCATCATCCCAGTTGCCCTCTGAAGTGGGAACATGTTATCTCTTCAGAGAGGTTAGGTCACTTGGGCAAGATCACACAGTTCATAAGTAGTCAAACTGCAAACCTTGCTGTGTGACTCCCATGCCATGAGTTGGGGACCCTGGGGGTGGGGGCCCAGGCTTACATCTCAGTCTGGCTTTGCCTGTAAGCTCTCCTGTGTGTCTGAAGGCCAGTCCCTTTCCTTCTGGTTTTCGATTTTCCCATTTGAACCACGAGTAAGGTTCACATCATCTCTAAGACTCTGACTTATTTTTGACTGCTGGGTCTTCATTGCTGTGTGCCGGCTTTCTCGAGCTGCGGTGAGTGGACACTAGTCTTCGCTGTGGTGCGTGAGCTCCTCATCGAGGTGGCCTCTCTTGTTGTAGAGCACAGGCTCCAGGCACACGGGCCTCAGTAATTGCAGCATGCAGGCTCAGGGGTCACAGCGTGTGGGCTTAGTTGCTCCGAGGCATGTGGAATCTTCCTGGACCAGGAATCGAACCAGTGTCCCCTGCTTTGGCAGGCTGATTAAGACTATGACTTCTTCTTGTGAGAATCCTGGCACGTTTGATATCAGGACACACATGGCATGTTCAGAGGGCTTTAACTGAAGAGAGACGAACGAGGGGACAGTTCCAGAGGTGTGAGAATCCAGCAAAGGATGGTGAGGTGCACGGGTATCATGAACAATGCAAAGATGTTGCCACCACTGGGCCCGGAGGGACCTGGGGAGGCAGAGGAGTTAGTGGAGCTTAGGAAAAGCGGAAGCCAGGGGAGACGGGTGGCTGGGAGCTGTGGCCTTGGACAGAGGGAGGCAGCCCCTGCCAGAGCCGGAAGTGGCCCAGGCCCCCCGAACCAGCCCCCATATATGTGCTCCACACTACACCACCCAGGAATGTTGGTTGGGCAGCTGGAAATCCGGAGAGTGCAGTGTGTCCACTGTGGGCACAGAGCAGGCCGTGTGCAGGGGGCAAACGGTAACCAGCAAAGGGATTTTTGCAGGGCTCATGGCCCATTATTTGAGGGAAGAGTGCAGTTATAAAACCAACAGGCACCTGCTGAATGGTGGCACAGCGGGAGAAGCCCCCTGCTGCCAGCCGGCCTGGGGAAGCAGCGGGCATCCCACGTTTCAGGCTTTTCTTTTCAAATGGACACAGGTAGTTCTTGCGGGTAGTTCGGTTGGTCCTGAGTCATGTTTCAACCTTCCTGGCATCCTTTCCTTCCAGATGAATGTGGCTGAATGACTACTGCAATCTAGAATTCCCCTAGAAATAAATGTCCTTGCTCATTGAGAATCCATCTGAGGCTTTCAATTCCAGGGAGGAAAGGAGTCTGGACCACTCTGAAAACTCAAGCAGGAGGGGTTAGCAGAGGAGGAATAACCACGTTGCAAGGCTGCGAGTTGTGGCTGTTGCACAGAGTGACTTGGTGAGTAGTTTGGGGGACCATCACTTCCTGGTGTTTACCCTGCCTGCCTTTCAAGTCTCTCTTACTCCACCCATGAGTGGAGGCATTGCTGCAGCATCCACCTGGAAGCAGCCCCCAGGACTGCCTGCTCCCTCCTCTCCCAGCCCCGCCTGTCTGTCTATACTGCATCATCACCTGCATACTGGGCAGTTGGACACTGAGGTTTTTTTTTTTGTTGTTGTTGTTTTGCCAGAGCCTCTTTCAGCAGCAGTGTTCAGCCTGGTTTTGTTTCCAAACACATAGGGAGCATGCTGGGAGACCAGTGTGGCATCTCTCCCTACCTGATAAGGGAGGATCGATAGTCATAGACTTCCTATTAGGACATATTAGCAGCTGTAAAAACATTCTACTTTGATCCACAATTTCTACTTTGGGGTCTGTCTTTTAAGGAAAAGAAGACTTTGCACTGTTGATGAAAATGTGTCTGATAAACTGGTAATAGGACTTAAGGTCGGAAACCTGACTCAAACTGAATGAAGCAAACACGGGAATGTATTAGCTCATGTCATATAAAAAGTCAAGGAATTCATTACTTACGAAACAGAAACAGACTCACAGTCTTCGAGAATGGGAAGGGATCGTGAGGGAGTTTAGGATGGATATGTACACACGCTTTGTTTAAAATGGATAACCAACAAAGTCCTGCTGTATAGCACGTGCAACTCTGCTCAACGTTATGTGGTGGCCTGGATGGGAGGGGAGTTTGGGGGAGAATGGACCCATGTATAGGTATGGTTCAGAGAAGGCAGTGGCACCCCACTCCAGTACTCTTGCCTGGAAAATCCCATGGACGGAGGAGCCTGGTGGGCTGCAGTCCATGGAGTTGCTAAGAGTCGGACACGACTGAGCGACTTCACTTTCACTTTTCCTTTCCTGCATTGAAGAAAGAAATGGCAACCCACTCCAGTGTTCTTGCCTGGAGAATCCCAGGGACGGGGGAGCCTGGTGGGCTGCCGTCTATGGGGTTGCACAGAGTCAGACATGACTGAAGTGACTTAGCAGCAAAGGTATGGTTGAGTCTCTTCCCTTTCTCCTGAAAGGATCACAATATTGTGTGTTAACTGGCTCTACCCCCAATACAAAATAGAACGTTAAAAAAAAAAAAGTCAAGGAGTTCAGCATTAGGCATAGCTGGATCTATGGGATGACTTGCTGCTCTTCGCTATTTCCTTGGTGGCAAGATACATACTAGCAGCCCCAGGCTTTCGTCTTAATCTACCAGGACACCAGAGGACAAGACCAGAAGGCCTGTCTCTTCACAGAGGTCACATCTGTCCTAGAATTGAGTCTCTGATTCTGATTGAGCTACATGCTTGTCCTAGACCAGCCCTGTCGCCAGAGGGATGGCAGAAGCTGGTTGGTTGAGCCTTGGTCACGTGCCCTCTCCTAGAGCTGGGGAATAAGGCTGTCTCCACCTGGAGCATATTCTGAGGAAGGAGGGGCTTCCTGGGGAATACTTGGCAGTGCTTTTGCCAAAAGAAGGGTGAATGGTGGGTGGGCAAAGACTGCTAAAGCCCATAACTTCCTCACAGCATCGTGTGAAAGAGTGAGAAGCAAACAAATGACCATCTCTGGAAGGATAGCTTAAACTGTGGCCTTTTCATAAGATGGAATATTATGCAGCCACTAAAACACAGGTTAAAATGGAATTTATTGAGGAAAACTTAATGATAGGATCTGAAAAGAAAGGTTGCAATGTACATAGGAAGTATGATTTCCACTGTGTAAAATATGCATGCTTTGGAAAATGCTGGAAGAAAAATGTAGAGAAATGTTCATAGTAATTATCTCAGAGCGATATGGGTAAATTTCATCCTGTGATCTTTTATCTTTTTATATTTTAAAGTACTCATTCTATGCATGCCTAAGGAACAAAGGCAAACTTTTAGAATCCGAGCTACAAGGTGACTTCCACTTGACCAGCGTGTGGCTGCACTGCGCCCAAGCGTGGACGGCAATGGGGGTGAGGAAGGGGGAAGCAAGGAGCGGGGGGGAGGGAGGCAGCTCCACCAGGTCCAAAATTTTAAGCCTTGAAGGAGGCAGAGGCAGGTTTGGACCCAACTGGAAGGATCTGTTGGAGATGGGGCAGTAGCTCTGAGCTCCCTTGGTAGCAAACTGGCTTCACTTCTAAGACCTTGTCCATTCATCTGTCAGTCATTCATTCAGAAGATGAGTGCCCCTGCGTGCCAGGGGATGCATAAGGAAACGGGACCTGTCCTTGTCCCCTGCAGTTAGTCCAGCATGAGGACATGGCGGCCTGCAGACGGCTACCGCAGGCTTACCATGTATCATGGGCCTGGCGACCCGTCATCATCGCAGAGGAGCCTTTGGGAGGACATAGCAGCTGACTGTGAGGACGTGGGAGGACCACAGGGCCTCCACACATGAACTGAGGCACAGGACAGGTGAACACACGGCATGAGAGTGAGACCATGAACTAACCTCAATGCGGCCTCCCCGGCTCTGAGCAAGGGACTGAGGGTACCAGGCCCTGGATGCAGACCAAGCGAGGATATTGGAGAGCCCAGGGAAGACTGAAGGGGCCACATGGGCCAGGGGAAGTAGTGCTGGGGGAACAAGGGGTTGTGTGGGTGGCCAGCTTCTACTCGGAGTAAATGAGGCAAAGAGCAGCCCAGCAGTCAGAGGAGCAGAGACCTCGGGCTCAGGCACCCACCTTTCCTCTGCAGGACACAGCCCGAGCAGTGAGACCTGGGGCACACTCTAGTTTTCACATCTGGAAAGGGGAATTCATCCTGCTGTCCTTGGGGTGTTCCTGGGGAGCAAGGCGAATGACCTGAAGCACCTGGGCCAGCGTCAGGAAGACAGGAGGTGCATAGCTCCTGGGAAGAAGACGGGAAACAAACCCAGGACCACATCCCAGTTGGCACCTTGGCCTCGGCCACACCAGAAGGCAGGTCAGTGGGACAGACTGTGTTTTGTAAAGAAAGCCGTGACTGCCTCCCATCCTCTGTGCCCTCTTGTAACATGACCTGGACACTCTCCATGCCTTCTGGAGGTAGGTCATGAAGCTTCCACCAGCTCCCATACTGTCCTTCTTCCCTCCCTGTCTGGGCCTATTTACACATGGAACCCAGCTGCCATGCTTCAAGAAAGCCCAGGACACGTGCAGACGCCACATGGAGATGTGTGGGCTGACAGCACCTGCTGAAGTCCCAGCGAACCTAAGGCATCAAATGTGAGTGAAGAAGCTGGGGCAGTGACTCCGGCCCCAGTCCCTATCCGACTGTCGCCAAGCAGGGGGCTACAGAGTAGTTCTCCGTAGAACTGCCTAGTGGAGCCCAGTCAAATTCCAGAACCGGGATAGATATCACAAATGATGGTTGTTGTTGTTTAATAGACTTTATTTTTCAGAGCAGTTATAGCTTCCTAGCAAAATTGAGCAGAAGGTACATTTCCCACATACCCCCTGCCGCCGCATAATACAGCCCATCTTCTATCAAAATCGTGAACCAGAGTGGTACATTTGTTAGTTAATAGACCTACACTGACACCCAATTATCACCCAAAGTCCATAGTTTACATTACGGTTCACTCTTGGTGTTGCACATTATATGAGTTTGGACAAATGTATTATGACATGTATCCACCAATCTAATATTATCCACCAACACAGAATACAATTATTCCATAGGATATTAGAATATATGACCACTGCCCTGAAAGCCACCTGTGCTAAGCCTGTTTATCCCTCCCTCCTGGTACCCCTTAATCCTTTCATTGTCTCCATAGTTTCGCTTTTTCTACAATGTCATATCATTGTAATCATATACTAAGTATAGGCTTTCCAGATTGGCCTCTTTCACCCAGTAAAGTCCATTAAGTTTCCTTCATGTCTTTCCGTGGTTTGATAGCTCATTTCTTATTATTGCTAAGTAATATTCCATTGTCTGGATGTTGATTTGTTCATTTACCTGCTGAAGGACATTTTGGCTGCTTGAAGTTTCGGCAAATACAAATAGAAGTATGTGTGTGCGGTTTTTATCCTACTTTGCATTTCCCCCAGCAGCGAGTGAGAGTTCCTGTTGCTCCATAGTGTTTTTGGGCCATTCCAATCAGTGTTCTGTGGTGTCTCATTGGTTTATTTCTCATCATAGGATGACATACGATGTAGAACATCAATCTGGGATTGACTGAGATACAATTGATAGATAACGTGTGTAAATTTAATATAAGCTGTGATGATATGATACGTGTGTAGTTGTGAAATGATTACCACAATAAGGCTGTTGTGTTGTGCTTAGCTGTTTAGTCATGTCTGCCTCTTTGTGACCCTTTGGACTGTAGGTTGCCAGGCTCCTCTGTCCATGGGATTTTTCAGGCAAGCATAAAGGAGTGGGTTGTCATTTCCTTCTACAGGGGATCTTCCCAACCAAGGGATCAAACCCACATCTCCTGTGTGTCCTGGATTGCAGGTAGATTTTTTACTCACTTACAAAGCATTTTTTTCTCTATGTTTCCTTCTAGGAATTTTAGGAGTTTAGGTCTTACATAATCTACAAGTCTTTAATTCATTCTGAGTTAATTTTGTGTGAGGGATATAATAGACGAGTCTGATTTCTTTCTTTTGCATGTGACTATCCAGTTTTCTAAACACCATTTATTGAAGAGACCATCCTTTTTCCGTTGATTATTCTTGGTTCCTTTGTGAAATATTATTATGTGCATGGAATTATTTTGGGGTTCCAAAGTCTATTCCATTGGACTGGACATATAATGTCTATATGTCTAAATGTCTAAAATACATTTTATAGGCATATAATGTCTATATGTCTGTTTTTATGGAAGTACCACACTGTTTTGGTTTCTATAACTTTATAATATGGTTTAAAACCAGGACATTTGATAGATATCTTTTCATATATTTATTTCCCATTTGCGTATTTTTTTTTCAGTGAGGTGTCTGCTGAGTTCTTTGGCTCATTTTAAATTGAGTTGTTTATTTTCTTGTTTTTGACTTTTAAGAGTTTTTGTATATATTAGATAATAGTCCTTTATTGGCTGTGTCATTTACAAATATTCCTCCCACTCTGTGGCTTGTTTTCTTATTCACTTAACATTGTCTTTTTTAGAGCATAAGTTCTTAATGAATTCAATTTATGAATTATTTCTTCCATGAATTGTACCTTTGGTGTTGTAATCTAAAAAGTCATTGCTATAGCCAAGGTCACCAAGATTTTCTCTTATGTTTTCCTCTGGAAGTTTTATGGTTTGCATTTTACATTTAAGTCTGTGTTCCATTTTGAGTTAATTTTTGTGAAGAGTATAAGGAAGATCTTGATCTGAGTACTGTATGTGTTTCAATCAACACTTTTTTTGCATGTGGATACTTGGTTGTTCCAGAACCATTTGTTGAAAAGATGTCTTTTCTTCACTGTATTGCTCCTTCATCAAAGCGCAGTTGACTAAATTTATGTGACTCTTATTTCTGGGCTCTCTATTCTGTTCCACAGACCCATGTGTCTATTCTTTTGCAGTTAACACTGTCTTGATTACTGTTGTCTTATAGTATATCTTCAAGTTGAGTAGTGTCAGTCCTCCAATTTTATTCTTCTTCCTTTGATACTGAGTTGGGTATTCTGGGACTTTTGCCTCTTTGTATAAACTTTAGGGTCACTTTGCTGATATCCACATTTCTTGCTAGGATTTGACTGAGATTGTATTGAACATGTTGACCAAACTGGGAAGAACTGACATCTGAACAATACTAGTCTTTCTGTCTATGAAATCAGAATCACCTCCCCACTTACTTAGTTCTGTTTTGATTTCTTTCATCAGAGTTTCCTAGATCTCCTCATATAGATCTTATACATATTGTGTTAGATTCATATCAAAGTATTTCTTTTGGGGGGAATAGCTAATGTAAATGGTGTTGTGTTTTTAATTTCAAATTCCAATTCTTCATTGCTGCTAGAGGAAAGCAATTAGCTAGTATATTAATCTTATTTTCTACAATCTTGCTATAATTGTTTATTGGTTCCAGGAGGGTTTTTTTTTTTCCTTGTCAATTCTTTTGATTTTCTACATAGACAATCAGAGCAATCACTTAAAAAAAATTATACCCTACTTTGCTCCTCATCTACCTAGTGAGATATTTTGTTGGGAGAGAAGGGTCTGATGAGGGAAAGACCCATCACCCTGTGAAAGTGCACGATTATTATAAAAATTCAATATACTTACACTATCTTGAAAGACAATATGTACCTTAGATCATTCTTTTTCCTAGAAACACAGTGCGCCCTGAACTACTCTTGGCATAGAAGATGGATCTATGTTGGGGCTTGGTGGGCTCAGATCATCAGGAGAGGGGGTGGTGCTGGGAGCTAAGACCTCGGCTGTCTGGGGAGCTGTGGGTGTCAGGGCTGCCCAGATCTGCATGAGGCAAAAGCCTGGTGTCCTGGGGCTGGAGAGTCAGCAATGGCAGCTCCTCTCCACGCTGGGTCTTTTTCTAGCAGCCAAGACAGGGCCCAGAGGAGCATCCAGTCCACAGGCCCACAGTTTCTCTGTATCTGTTTGGCATAAAACAGCAGCTTCCAGACAGAAAAGAATCAAAACCAACAAAACCCCTCCCCCCAAAACCCCTGAGGCTGTCAAAAACATCCATTTTTTGTAGTAAATACCTGTTGTTTTCACCTGGGGTGATCTTTAGCTCACAGTGTCCTGATATCCCTTTGAAGCACTATTCTTTCCCAACTCTCAGCCCGAAGGACAGACTTCTCCAGGGTGGCAGAGGTGGTCATGTGACTTTAGCTTGACCAATCAGCATAACCCATTGGCTTAGCCTCTGTGATTGGTTCAAGGATGGGCCTGGCTCTCCAGCTGGTCCAATGAGAGTCTACCTCAGGACATTTGTTAGAACTTCCTTGGGCCCCCACAACTGTGCCCTTTCTGGTGGGGTTGTCAAATGCCATCCTCGAGCTGGGATTGGGAGGCAGGCACCTGAGGCAGAGGCTGGGAGCCTGCCTGAGAAGAAGATACCACACAGAGGAGAGCACAGACAGGAAGTGGGAGAGAAACTGGGGTGTGACAAGGTTGTCTGAAGCCCTGGGTCATACTGTGCTGAAAACAGCCATGCCCTGGCATTTCCAATGACATGAGCCAATGAATCCTCTTTTATATTTAATCCAGTTTGAGTGACGTTTGTCAGTTAAAAGTGCAAGAGCCTCAACGGACATCCAGTGCAGAGGGCTATAGACAGCAGACCTCAGTCCGGAAAGACAAACTCCAGAATCTGAGGAAAGAATCTGGTCTATGCCTTTCACTCTTTCTTAGACTGAGTCTCTCTCCAAGCTTCCTAACACTCATACCTGGGGCTGACCTGTGAAGCCCTCTGAGCCCAGTGACCTGCCCGTGCCCTGCCCTGTGGTAGCACTGAGCAGCACCTGCATGACATGCAGCTGTTGGGCATCTGTCCGTCTCCTCCAGGAGAATGTGAGTCCCAGGGAGCTGGACCAGTCTGGCCCTCCTTCCCCTGTAGGCTCTGGCATCCTGCCTGCCATTTACCAGGTGCTTAGTGAGCTGAATGGAAAAAGGAAAGCGGCCCAACAGGAGACAGGGTCACCTGGAAATCTGGAGACGAGCAGGCTTGGGACAAGGAAAGAGCACTGGACTTGGAGTCCAAAAATAAAGGAAGGCATCGTGGCACTGCAGTCATTCAGGGATTTGCTTGGGCCTCTTTGAACTCTAGCTGCCTCTACCCAGGGCAGAAAAGTCATGGCTGTGGCCCGGAGTGTCAGTGACAGTACTCCTGAGGCCGGCAAGTAGGGCTAAAACAGCCTCCTGTTCCTTGGGCCCTGCCTTTGTGCTCCATACCATATGTGTGCAATCTCACATATTCCATTCTGCTATTGGATCGAGAAGGCTGCGTTATTAGCCCCATTTTAGAGATGGGGCAATGGAGGCACAGTGAGGTGAGGTCACTTGCCCAGTACCACACCGCTGGTCAGTGGAGAAGGCTGCTCTTGAACCCAGATCCACTGACGACAGGGCCTTTTGGCTTAGCTTTTATGTTCTGCTGTCTCTGCAAGTGCAGAGGCAACTCTGAACCTGTGCCAGGCTCCAGGCCTCCTTGAGATGAATTTCCTCCATCCTCACGTCACAGTTGGTATCTGGTCCTGAGCAGCATGCAAAGCCAGGCCACTTCCAGTTTTGAAGCTTCCTTATGTTAAAAAATTAGGAAGCATGAAAACACATTTCTACCATTGTTGTATACTTAATATGAATAGGTTTAACAAACAAATGCTCTTAACACACACATAACAGTGAATTTAACTCTTCCAGGGTAATTAAGCATTTTCCTTTAAACATTTGTATTTATAGGTCACTGAAGGCAGCGTGACCTGGTAATGGGACACAAGTTTCAAAATAGAGAATGTCCTTCTCTCCACCCTGTTCCTGTGACCCTTGCATAATGGCGTTTGGAGGGAAAGTCAAAGGTATGCATTTGTGGCCCTTGTCATGGAAGGGAGGATGGGCCCCTCAGTCAGGGCTTGGGAGGGGTACCCAGGAGGCCATGCCAAGGTGGATTTAGCCTAACACCTTCACCCCCATCTTCTGTGCTGGAGTTCCTGCCAGTCGGTGGCTTCCTGAGAATTTTCAGCCACCAGAAGGGGGCAGACGGTGACTTCTGAAGCCGGGACACAATGGATCTGTGAGGAGGTAGGTGGGAGGGGTTGGAGGTGTCAGGCAGCCACCACTTCGAGACAAATTGGGTCCCCATAGACGGGGCCTGCTCCCTGAAAACTTCAGGTGTGGTCTGGCTCCAAGGACCCCATCCCAGCTCTGTGACTTGCATCAGGTCACTGACCAGGGCAGCCAGACAGCCTGGGGGTTGGCAGTCTGGCTGGAAGCTGGGGCTGTAGGCTTGGCTGGCAGTGAAAACAGACACCATCTTTACCTGATTGTATATTGGTGGCTGGAAGGGCTGGTGGAGATTTGGGGTGGGTTAAAGCAACCCTTGGGCTTCCCCGGTGGCTCAGACGGTAAAGAGTCTGCCTGCAGTGCAGGAGACCTGGGCTCAGTCCCCGGGTCAGGAAGATCCCCTGGAGAAGGGAACGGCTACCCACTCCAGTATTCTTGCCTGGAGAATTCCATGGACAGAGGAGCCCGGCAGGCTGCAGTCCACGGGGATTGCAAAAAGTCAGATACGACTGAGCGACTAACACTTTTTTTTTCACTTAAGCCACCCTTAGGCCTGGCCACTTCTCAGGGAAACCCTTCAGGCCTCAGACACCTCCAGAGCCACCACACTGTGCTGAGAGGAAGGCACAGAGGCAAACCTCTGAAAGGCCCCTGTGTACTATGGCTCGAGGTGGGAAGTGCTGGGCGATGGGGGTGCCCCTCCTGCTCCCTGACCCCTGGCACATAGATCCGCAGCCACCACTATCGTGGAGGGCCGGGAGGGTGTGCGAGGTTTTCCTCCTGGGCCTGACTTCAGTGATAGGTTCTCCTTGGGCCTGCAGCCAGCCTCCCAGACCTCAGTCCCCACCCCGACTGGGTCCTTTGTGGATTCCCTGAGCCAGGCAGCCCCCACCTCCAGCTCTCAGATGGCTCAAACAAAGAGAATTTTAAAGTGGCACAGGCTGGACATGCAGTCTCGAGATGGTGTCTGCCCAGATTAAGGCGAGCTCCAGCGTGGGTCTTTGAAGGGCACTTGATCTCCTGGGGTGAAGATGGATTTTCACAATAGCATTAAGAAAAACCTCACCACCCAGACTCATCCGCTGCGACCCACCCTGCGGCGTCGCTGGAGCTGTGGGGGAGGGTCGGGCACCTGATATTCTCATACCCCCATGCACACGCCTCCCCAGGCGGTGGCCCGAACATCGGAGTCTTGGACCTGTTTCAGCACCCAGTGTCCTGACCCCGTCCCATCCTCCCCTTGCAGCAGAATCGTCTTTTCCCAGCACAAGTCCCACCAGGCTGATCTGCTGCTTAAAGCCTTTGCATGACCCCGGCTGCCTCAGGACACAGTCCAGGCGGTCACCTGCCTCTGGGAAGCCCTGTCCACTTTTCCTGCCTCTGGTCACCGCTGCTTCTAGTGCCTCGAACGCTAACCTTTGGACCATCATGCTTTGCTCTGCCTCTGCCTGGCCCCTCCTCTCCTGTGTGTTGCCAGCTCCTCTCCATCCTTCAAGTATCAGCTTCAGTATGTGTCTTCTGAGAGGCCTTCCCTGACTACTGGGCTCCTCAGTCCTGTTCCCTGAGCTCTGTGCTGTCACAAATCTCATCATTAGTTTGTGTCACGACTGGTCACGGGCTACCTTCCGAGTCCTGCAGCCTAGCTCAGTGCCAGACACATAGTAGGTGCTCCACAAACACCTTTTCTGAAGAAGTGCAGGAGGAATTAGGGGCAGCTACGAGCCCATCTGCTCCCTCAAGGAGAGACTTGCTGAAGCTGGGGCTGGTCTCTAAAGCCAGGGGCACACAGACAGCTATCTGAACTGTACCTGAGGCCTCCTATCTGCCCATGACTTGTTCCTTTCCCTCCCTGGAAATGCACCTTCCTCGTTTAACACAGACCTGGGGCCTTCTGCAGGAACTGAGCCCATTTGGCTGCCTGCAAATTCCCAGGCCAGGAGCAGCTGCCACCAAGAGTCCAGAGCCTGACTGAGGAATAAGACTCTACTTCTCAGGCTCCACCCACTCCACCCTCCTCAGCCCTCTGTCCCTGAGCCCACCTGCCTGGGAAGGCAGAGGCCCCAGCCCCACAATTCTCCTGAACCCCCACCTCTAGCCTCTTCTTGGAAGCCCACTGGCCAGATGGAAAGGTGTCCCTTTAAGATACAGCCTAGGTCCCTCTGTGAGGCCTCTAGACTTGGCATGTGGCATTTGGCCCATGACTCAGTTGCCATTCAGATGGTCCTTTGAACCACACACAGTGCTCAGACTTGAGGGACACCAAGAGGAATAACCACAGTCCGGCTTCCTAAACCCAAGCGTATCCCAGGAGTTCTCATCCTTTCTGCTCTGAAAAAGATAAATATTAATGGCTCATGGGAAGGACTCCGAGCAACTCTAAGGCACCAAGAATGACATGTCACCAGCAGAGGTGGGGGAGCAGAGCCCCTAGCAGCCTACCTCTCTGCTGTCTGCTCAGGGGGTTCTTTCGTGGCAAGACAGATTCACCCCTGGACTGGGTGCCAGAGTTAACGGGCAGCAGTTGCAGGAAGCAGGAGTAAAGCAGTACCCCTGACCAGCCCCCACCAGCCCCTCTGCGACCCTGGTGTATGAATGCTAAGTTGTTTCAGTTGTGTCCAACTCTTTGAGACCCCATGGACTGTAGCCTGCCAGGCTCCTCTGTCCATGGGATTCTCCAGGGAGGAATTCTGGAGTGGGTTGCCATATCCTCCTCTAGGGGATCTTCCTGACCCAGGGGTCAAACCTGCATCTTTTACGTCTCTTGCATTGCCAGGTGAGTTCTTTACCACCAGTATCACCTGGGAAGCCTGTGACCCTGGACAAACTGTTAGATCAATGTTACAAGTCAAATGGCTGCTGGGGACAGGCAGCAGCATAAATGAGTCCCTTGTGTGGACTAGGGAGAGCCCCACCTGAAGGATAGTTACTCCAGTCCACTGGTAATTGGGAGAAAAATAAGGTGCCAGTATTTTCAGATCTGATGATTGTTTTCAAGAAAATTCTAAAAGATGAGTTGTTTTAGAAGATTTCCCATTTAAAAAATTGGCTCAGTTAAAATAGCACATCATCAAGGCAACTGAAATATTTCTGTGGGTCCTATTGACAGGGCAGTATCAGAGCTAAGCCTTGGAGGGTTCTTACAGTAGAATTGCTATTTCTTGGCAGGGATGGCTGGGGAATCCGCAACTCCTCCCAATGAATCAGCTCCACCCAGCGGCCACATGACCCCTGACCACTGCTGATGGAACCAGGGTGGGCACTTGACACAGGACAGCCAGTCCTGGGCTGGTGATAATTTTTGCTGTGATTTGGGGCTAATACGGGCTTCCCAGGTGGCGCTAGTGGTAAAGAACCTGCCTGCCAATGCAGGAGACATCAGAGATGTGGGTTCCATCCCTGGGTTGGGAAGATCCCCTGGAGAAGGCAATAGCAACCCACTTCAGTATTCTTGCCTGGAGAACCCCATGGACAGAGAAGCCTGGCAGGCTATGGTCCCTAGGGTTGCGAAGAGTTGGACACGACTGAAGGGACTTAGCACGCATGTGTGCACACACACACACGGGGCCAATACATACAGCCTTGGGCCACCCCATCCCCAGGCCTCATACTCCTGGTTCTCCCAAGCCCACCCCTTTGTCCTTCAGCTCTGATGGTACCTCCTTGCTGAAGCTTCCTCTCATCACTGTTTAAAGGGCCCAGCATCCCAGGGCGGATTTTTTTTTTTTCCATTTTGTTTTCTGTTGCATCCACAGCACTCAGAGTAGGGCCTGACATATCGGCTCACTAAATAGTTGTTGAAGAAACTAGTAAGTTCCCCCTCCCTTTTCTCCCTTGTTGCTCCACGATGTCCTGCCTGTCCCCCTGCTACCCCCCCTCCCCCAACCACCACATGACTTGTCCCGGTTTCATTCTGGCAATCAAAAGAAGTATATTAAAGCACATCCTCACCGACTGTTATGCAAAGTAAAGGAGGGGACCCCATGACAGTACCAAGTGTAGACCCCAGCTTATAGTAGCCTCTCAATCCATGCACTTATTTGCTTTGGGGGCTTTGCGTTGCCTGTCTTGCATGAATGTTTCAATGTGACTGTCCCACAGGCCTCTGTGAGCATCTAGGAAACCCTGGTTCTGCACTCTAACCAGATTTGGAGGTTTCCTGGAACACCGCACTGGGCCTGCTCGCAGTGTCCACTCGAGCAGGATGAGTGTCACACCGGAGTCTATGGCTGATAAAGAGATCATCGAGCGGCCGGTTCAGACTGTGTGTCATCCAAAACGAAAATCAATTTTGAGCATCAGATAAAATATGACAGGCGTTTTAAGAATGTATCTTACAGGCAGTGCACTGCGCTAGGAACAGGGTTGGCGGACAGGTTGAGGCCTCGCCGCTGAGCCTCGTCAGTAGGATCTGACGTGGAGCCTCCTAGGAGCGCCGCTGTCTCCAGCTCAGCATCACGGCCCCAAATGCCCAGATCGGAGGGCGCCTTCAGGCCAGGCTGCTGGCAGCCGGGGAAGCCGGCCAGAAAGGGCCTCACTCACCCTTGAGGGAACTGCCACACTGCCTCTGGAATCTCTTCCGGATTGAAAGCAAGGAGGCTGGTGCTGAGTGCGCCAGGACCCATGGGCCAGTCACTCTGCCTCTCTGGGACTCAGCCTTCTTTCCTAAGTGGGGATAACTACACCTGCCCGCAGGGAGGGTTAAATGAGACTGGGGGAGGGGTAGTTAAAACACTTTGAAAGTGAATCGATCAGCTACGGAAAAACCTGAACGAACTTTTTGGCTAACCCAATATTTTAAACACGGAGGAACTTCACATGACGAAAATTTTCAAACACTGCAAAAGGCTCTAAGATACAGAGTACGTTTCCTCCTGCCCTGGGCCCCCTACTTCTCCTTTCCTCTCCCCAGAGGCAGCCAGCCGCTCAGCTTCTTAGTGTGTACGTCCAGAGAAGGGACACACGCGCATGCGCACTCTTCCGGGCTTGGCTTTGTTTCAGGATAGTTCTACATCTTGAAGCTTTTCAATGTCCACGTTCAGAAAGCAGCCTCCTCCTTTTTGGTGCATGCCCCTTAACGTGTGGGCTTTGCTTCCAGCCCACAAAACTATACCATGAGTTTCCTGCCCCTCCGAGGTGCCAAAGCAGGGCCAGTGGGAGGAACAAAGTGGTGGGCAGGGGGCAGGGGGTTGTTAAGGAGGGGCAGAAAAGGTGCAGTCTGGAGGAAAAAGGAAGGGCTTCCCAGGTAGCTCAGTGGTAAGGAATCTTCTTGCCAAGGAGATTCAAGAGACGCAGTTCGATCCCTGGGTTGGGAAGATCCCCTGGAGGAGGAAATGGCAACCTGCTCCAGTAGCCTTGCCTGGAGAATCCCACCGGCAGAGCAGCCTGGCAGGTTAACGTCCATGGGGTCGCAAAGAATTGGCCACAACTGCGCACCCAGGCTTGGGGGGAGAAGGAAAGGGCAAGTGGAGGGAGGAAAGGAAGGGGCAAGCTTGCGGAGGGGGAAGGAACAGGCAAGGCGGATAGGAGAGGAAGAAGAAACAGGACGGGCTCTGCTCCTATTGTCTGAGGCAGATCCTTGAGAGCTGGGAGGGGAGGAAGGGGAACCTTGCACTATAGTGTGAAGAATAATAATTACAGCACAACAGGTACAATTTATTGAAAAAAACCTACTTTGTGGATGCCTCTTGCTCTGTGAGCCAGTTCACTATACCCTCAGACGACTGAGTGTCACAAACAGTGTCAGTCCACGTGCGAGCGCTTAGAGAGTGGAAAGCGTCAGGGAGACTCAGGCGTTTTGTCTGGGACCTACACAGCAACCCTCTTAACCTGGAAAGTCTATGCTTTTGTCCCTGATTAAACCACAAGGAAGGGGAGGTTAGGGCTTGGGGGCGACTAGGACCTGTAACGATGGTTTCAACTTTGCTGACTATTCATGAATCTTCTTCCATTGCCCAAACCTTATTTTGCCACCTGTCTGTGACATGAGCTGAACCACATACAAAACAGCTTTACAGGCATCCAGCCATTAGCCTAGAGAACATCTATGAGGACTCTACCAGCACCCTGGGTGAAGAAACTTCTGGACTCCCGAGTCCACACTGAGGGGAGGGTGGGTCAGGGCTGCTGAACCCTATAGAGCCTGTCATGCCCTGAGATTCTCTCTCCTTTGGAAACTCCTGATGAGGGTGCCTGGTTCATGAGTGCTCCCACAGGGCCTCTGCCCCGCCACTTCCGCATCTTCTGGAACAGGTACCACCCTGCCAGCTGTGGCCCTGTCCCAGCCAGCCACGGCCAGCCTGTTTCTCGTGCCTCCCTGGGCCCCGCCTGTTCCACAGATGATTGACAGCGAGACAGGGCTCATCAAAGTAGAACTGCCTTGCTAGAGGGAGTGTGGCCTTACCCCATGGTGCTGTGCAGTAAACTCAACCAGCTGGTCACCATTCAAGAGCCCTCACCACTAGGGACTGGGAGAGAGCTGGCAGAGTCTATAATGGTTTATATTCCCCATTAAGATCCAGCGGAGGCCATGTTCAGAGTTTACGGCTAATATTTGATAGGCTATCTGTATTGTTGTTGTTCTCCAGTTGCTAAGTTGTGTCTGACCCTTTGTGACCCCATGAACTGAAGCACGCCAGGCTCCTCTGTCCTTCACTGTCTCCTGAGTTTGCTCAAACTCATATCCATTGAGTCGGTGATGCCATCCAACCATCTCATCCTGTCTCCCTCTTCTCCTCCTGCCCTCAATCTTTCCCAGCATGAGAATCTTTTCCAATCAGTTGACTCTCCACACCAGGTGGCCAAGGTATTGGAGCTTCAGCATCAGTCCTTCCAATGAATATTCAGAGTTGATTTTCTTTAGGATTGACTGGTTTGATCTCCTTGCTGTCTAAGGGACTCTGAAGTGTCCTCTCCAGCACCACAATTCAAAAGCATCAATTCTTTGACTCTCAGTCTTCTTTATGGTCCAAGCACATCCATACATGACTACTGGAAAAACCATAGCTTTGACTAGATGGACCTTTGTTGGCAAAGTGATGTCTCTGCTTTTTAATAGGTTTGTCATAGCTTTTCTTCCAAGGAACAAGCATCTTTTAATTTAGTGGCTGCCATCACCATCCGCAGTGATTTTGGAGCCCAAGAAAATAAAATCTGTCATTGTTTCCATTGTTTCCCCATTTATTTGCCATGAAGTGGTGGGACCAGATGCCATGATCTTAGTTTTCTGAATGTTGAGTTTTAAGCCAGCTTTTTCACTCTCATCTTTCACCCTCATCAAGAGGCTCTTTAGTTCCTCTTCACTTTCTACCATTAGAGTGGTATCATCTGCATGTCTCAGGTTGTTGATATATCTCCTGGCTGTCTTGGTTCCAACTTAAGCTTCATCCAGCCTGGCATTTTGCATGATGTACTCTGCATATAAATTAAATAAAAGTGACAATATACAGCCTTGATGTACTCCTTTCCCAGTTTTGAATCAGTCTGTTGTTCCATGCCAGGTTCTAACTGTTGCATCTTGACCAGCATACAGGTTTCCAGGAGGCAGGTAAGGTGGTCTGGTATTCCCATCTCTTGAAGAATTTTCCACAGTTTGTTGTGATCCACACAGTCAAAGGTTTTCACGTAGTCAAGGAAGCAGAAGTAGATGTTTTTCTGGAATTACCGTAGAAAAACTATGACCCAACAAATGTTGGCAATATGATCTCTGGTTCCTCTGCCTTTTCTGAATACAACTTATACATCTGGAAGTTCTTGGTTCATGTACTGTTGAAGCCTAGCTTGAAGGATTTTGAGCATTACCTTGCTCACATGTGAAATGAGCACAATTGTACCGAAGTTTGAACATTCTTTGGCATTGCCTTTCTTCAGGATTGAAATGAAAAGTGACCTTTTCCAATTCTGTGGCCACTGCTGAGTTTTCCAAATTTGTTGACATACTAAGTGACATACTCAGTATGCATACTGAGTGCATACTTTAACAGCATCATCTTTTAGGATTTGAAATAGCTTAGCTGCAATTCCATCACCTCCAGTAGCTTTCTTTGTAGTAATGCTTCCTAAGGCTTGCTTGACTTCAGATTCCAGGATGTCTGGCTCTAGGTGAGTAATCACACCATCATGGTTATCTGAGTCATTAAGACCTTTTTTATGTAGTTCTTCTGTGTCTTGGGCTTCCCTGGTGGCTCAGACGGTAAAGTGTCTGCCTGCAATGTGGGAGACCCGGGTTCGATTCCTGAGTCAGGAAGATCCCCTGGAGAAGGAAATGGCAATCCACTCCAGCACTCTTGCGTGGAAAATCCCATGGACGGAGGAGCCTGATAGGCTACAGTCCATGGGGTCGCAAAGAGTCAGACACGACTGAGCAACTTCACTTCAATCTGTGTATTCTTGCCACTTTTTCTTAACATCTTCTGTTTTTATTAGCTCCATACCATTTCTGTCCTTCATTGTGCCCATCCTTGCATGAAATATTCCCTTGGTATCTCCAATTTTGTTGAAGAGAGCTCTAGTCTTTCCCATTCTACTATTTTCCTCTATTTCTTTGCATTGTTCATTTAAGGCCTTCTTATCTCTCCTCGCTATTCTTTGGAACTCTGCATTCAGTTGGGTATATCTTTCCCTTTCTCCCTTGCCTTTTGCTTCTCTTCTTTCCTTGGCTATTAATGTTTGTAAAACCTCCGCAGAGAACCACTTTGCCTTCTTACATTTCTTTTTCTTGTGGATGGTTTCGGTCACTGCCTCCTATACAAGGTTATGAACCTCTGTCCATAGTTCTTCAGGCACTCTGTCTACCAGATATAATCCCTTAAATCTATTCATCATCTCCACTGTATAGTCATCATAGATTTGATTTAGGTCATACCTGAATGGTCTAGTGGTTTTCCCTACTTTCTTCAGGTTAAGCCTGAATTTGGCAATAAGGAGTTTATGATCTGAGCCACAGTGAACTCCAGGTCTTGTTTTTGCTGACTGTATAGAGCTTCTCCAGCTTTGGCTCCAAAGAATACAATCAAGAATATAATCATGTGTAGAATCATCTCTTGTGTTGTTGGAAGAGTATATGCTATGACCAGTGTGTTCTCTTGACAAAAGTGTTAGCCTTTGCCCTGCTTCATTTTGTTATCCAAGGCCAAACTTGCCTGTTACTCCAGGTATCTCTTGACTTCCTACTTTTGCATTCCAGTCCCCTATGGTGAAAAGGACATCTTTTTTTGGTGTTAGTTCTAGAAGGCCTTGTGGTCAGCTTCAGCTTCTTCAACAATGGTGGTTGGGGCAAAACTTGAATTACTGTAATGTTGAATGGTTTGCCTTGGAAAAGAACAAGCATCATTCTGTCATTTTTGAGATTGCACCCAAGAACTGCATTTTGGACTCTTTTGTTGACTCTATGGGCTACTCTGTTCCTTCTAAAGGATCCTTGGCCACAGTAGCAGATATAATGGTCATCTAAATTAAATTCACCCATTCCCGTCCATTTTAGTTCACTGATTCCTAAGATGCTGGTTTACTCTTGCCATCTCCTACTTTACCATGTCCAATTTACCTTGATTCATGGGCCTAACACTCCAGAATCCTATGCAATACTGTTCTTTACAGCATCGGATTTTACTCTCACCCCCAGACACATTCACAACTGAGCATCGTTTCTGCTTTGGCCCAGTCACTTCATTTTTTTTTGGAGCTATTAGTAATTGCCCTCTCCTCTTCCCCAGTAGCATTCTGGACACTCTCTGACCTGGTCTCATCTTCCAATGTCATATCTTTTTGCCTTTTCATATACTCCGTGAGGTTCTCCAGGCAAGAATACTGGAGTGGATTGCCATTTCCTTCTCCACTGGGTCAAGTTTTGTCACAACTCTTCATATGACCTGTCCCTCTCGGGTGGCCCTGCATGGCACGGCTCATAGCTTCACCAAGTTACATAAGCCCCTTCACCGGGACAAGGCCGTGGTCCATGAAGGGGCCAGTTTCCTCTGCAGACACTGATTATCCCATTGGGGAAAGGAACACACGCAATGGCCTCTGTCCTAGGCTTTGGGGATCCCACATATGAAGACAGTCTCCTTCAACAATTGTCCTTCCATTCTTCCCAACTCTCGACCATCCAGGGCCATTTGGTCTACCCTGCTCCCCCACGGAGTGTAGTAGTGTTCGTTGCTCAGTCATGTCCGACTCACTGTGACTCCACGGGCTATAGCCGAGCAGGCTCCTCTGTACGTGAGATTCAACAGGAGAGAATGCTGGAGTGAGTTGCCATTTCCTTCCTTCTCCACTGTCCCCATGTAGGTGTACACCTAAACCACACATGGCTGGTCAACAGTCATTCAGGGTCACCATAGCATTCCCACCAAAGACAGTTGCTTCCCTGGACCTCCTGTGAACAAAGAACCCAGAAGGATGCCAGACACACCATTCTTAGTCTCCTTTCCTTTGGTCCATTCTGCAGATTTACTTGCAAAGTGTAAATCTAATGAATTAGATTCTCTCTTTCCCCAAAAGAGAAATGGTAGACATAGTGCTGAACAGTCAAGACTTGAATAAGGGTACGTAAACATTAGGTTCAGATGTATATAATAGAAAACTTCAAAATAACGGTGGCTTAAGGAAGATAAAGCTCATTTCTGTCTTGTAAAACAAGTCTAAATGTAGTTAGCCCTGGGGTAAGCAGCTCTATTGGGCTTCCCTGGTGGCTCAGCGATAAAGAATCTGCCTGAAGTGCAGGAGATCTGGGTTTGGTCCCTGGGTTGGGAAGATCCCCTGGAGGAAGGCACGGCAACCCACTGCAGTATTCTTGTTGGGAGAATCCCAGGGACAGGGGAGCCTGGCGGGCTACAGTCCATAGGGTTGAACAGAGTTGGGCATGACTGAAGCACCTGAGCAGCAGCAGCAGCAGCTCTATCACCATCACTGATCCCAAGCTCCTTCTCTTTTGAGCCCCATCAACCTCAGCATTGGCTTCTATCCTCAAGAACATGTTGCAAGATGGCTGCCAGAGTTCCAACCATCATGATTAGGATGACAGGAAGGTAGAAATGCAGAAGAACGAAAAGGGCTCCTCTCAGCTTTATCAGTTCCTTTTAAACCTCCTTCTCAGAAGTTTCGCTTAATAGTTACTTCTTATTGAAGCATAATCTCTGGCTGCAAGGGGAGCTAAGAATTGTATCTTTTATGCCAGGGAACAATACGATCAGCTAAAAAAATCAAGATTTGATAACTTTAAAGAGAAAAGGAAGAATGGATGATGGAGAAAGTAAAGGGTAGCTTCTGCCACAAGGAATTTGATCTACATCTTAGGTCAACACATTTATTGGGCAGCTAGAGTATGCCTGGCAAAGGGCTGAGCTGAACCATAAACGAGATAAGACATGGTCCTTATCCCTCAGGAACCAGCAGTCTAGAGTGGATGGCCTCACAGTTATGAATTGTTTTGGCAACAGAGTGCTAAAAAAGGAAAAAAAAAAATTCTTTTGTTGAATGGAGAATTCACATATGATCTGGAATTTTGGAGTCTCCTGAAAATGAAGCATTTGACGCTCTGGCAGCAGCAGGCCTGATTTAGATCATTGTGGCAACAGCTGGTTAGAGAATCAACTGCCCTCTAGAAAGAACCCTTCTCCTCCTGTTTGTTGCAGTCCCCGAGACACCTGCATGGCCATAGCAGCATGTGAGCTAACCGCCTCTGCTTAGGAAGACCTAGGTGGGTCGCTGGACAGATTTCAGATGCCTCTGCCTGGACAGCAAGCAGACACCATGGAAATCACCCTGGTAGATGTAAACTTGGGCTTCCCAGGTGGGACTAGTGCTAAAGAACCCACCTGCCAGTGCAGGAGACCTAAGAGACACTGGTTCAATCCCTGGGTCCAGAGGATTTCCTAGAGGAGGGCAGGGCAGCCCACTCAGTATTCTTGCCTGGAAAATCCCATAGACAAAGAAGCCTGGCAGGCTACAGTCCATGGGGTCGCACAAAGAGTTGCGCACGTCTGAAGGGACTTAGCAGATGTGAACTCACTTGAACTTGTGCCTCTCAGAGACAAAAATGGCTCTGAAATAAAAAGCCAAACCGAATTCACAGGCTTCCCAGAATGCCTGTGCTCTAAAGGAGAGACGGAAGATGTGGAAATATCCTTTTTCAACTTCCCCTTTGTCTGAGATGGCGTCTCCCTTTGCTTCCACGCAAAGGGAGGGGTGGGGGAACTGACAGAGGCAGGCACGTCTCTCTCCCCAGCAGACGACCCCGGTGTCAGGCCGAAGGTGGCCCTACCTCTCCCAGGCAAGAGCAGCTGCGGGAAGCCCCTCCCAGTTCAGCCGGGACCCAGGCTCCCCCAGCGGCTCACCTCGGAGCGGAGGCCCCTCATTAGTGCTCAGAGCCGTCTTTGCAGGCTGCCCCCTGGAGCCTTTCTCCCGAGCCCCGGGCTGGGCGGAGATCTTGCTGGGACCACATTCCGTCTCGCTTCAAAGCGCCTGCCTGGCTGAGACGACCCCAGCGCGGTGCAAGCCGCCCGGAGTGCGGCGGCCCATTCTGGGTGGCCTCCCTTCTGCCCGACCCAAGGGCGTCTTGCAGCTATAAATTGAGTAAATTGAAAATGTTACTGAGGGTTGGAGATAAAAGAGAGAGCTGGGTGTCTCCATGAATAAAACATAGGAGGGAGGCCATTTCTTGGAAAAATAGAGAGAATAAATTGTGGCGGATCAATTTTATCTAATTTCTTGGCCGAGCTTCTGACATGCAAATGAATGTGCTCATAATTTATGAGTGAGCTATGGAGATTACCAGAGGGAAGGACTGCCTGGGTTTCTGGTGGAGGAAGGAGGGGCTTGGCTAAGGATTTAGCAAAAAATCTATGAGGCTTTTTCTCCTGAAACCTAAAGATTCAGGAACCCTCCCAGGAACCTTCCCAGGGAAGGCAAAAGCTTGGCAGAGTCCATTCTGGATGCCTGGGACCATCTTTGGAGTCAGTTCTTCAGGGCTGTCGGTGGCTGTCCCAGGCGCACCGATGGCCAGCTGGCCTGCATGGCCACCACACACACAATCTGGCTACCAGGCCTTTGCTCAGTGCTCAGCTGGTCTCCATCTCCCAATACCCCATCTCACCAACCATATTCTCTGTCTTCACTCTTGGTTTCCAGCTTAAGTCTTCCCTGCTAGGCCCCAGGGAACCCACCCTTCTTTCTGTACTCTGGAATGATGTGTCTGCCCTTCTTGCCTTGAGTGACACACTGATCTGATCCTGTCTATAGGATCCCTGATCCCTGGGTTGGGAAAATCCCCTGGAGGAGGGCATGGCAACCCACTCCAGTATTCTTGCCTGGAGAATCCCATGGACAGAGGAGCCTGGTGAGCTACAGTCCATGGGGTCACAAAGAGTCAGACACGACTGAAATGACTTAGCACGTGCTACTTGTTTTCATCTATCTGGATGATAGATGTGAACTCCTTGGCCTGAGCAATGACTGTAAAACATCTGAATTGGTTGCCAACACTGAGAAATTGGGACGTTTCTCGTATATTCAGGATGCCTGGCTTCTATCAGAAGATCAGAACATCTGGTTACAATGGCCTTGTGCTGGCATCAGTGGGCTGCAATTAAGAAGCAGCCACTGGGCCTCCAAGACAGAGGCGGACGCCCTAATTTGCTGCAGACCCTACTGCTCCCTTTTGCCTCTCTGGCCTGAAGCCAATGTCAGTGGCCATTTATTAATGGGCCTGCACTATCATTTTATTAAAGATGGAATTAATGGAAGAATGGAGTTAATGGGAAAGTGAAATATCTCTTCTGTGACTAATGAAGAGGGTAAGTTAGAGGGGCAGAGAACAGATTTCAAGAGGGAAAGGGCACTTTTTTCTTTTTTTTTTCTGATAGGAATGCCTCTTTATAGAGGGCAGTGGTGGGAAGGGGTATAGCAGGCTGGTCATCAGCACTGATTTCCCTGTGAAGACCCGCAGGCCCATGTTTTCATAGCGCTCATGTCCCTCTAGAATCATCGTTTGCTTATGTTGCTTTTGTGTGTATCACCCCAGTAGTAAAGCTCCACGAGGGTAGAGACCTAATCTGTTCATGGTTGTAGCCTCATAGCCTGCACTTAGTAGGTGCTCAATAGTTATTTAAAGAATGAGAGAAAAGTGGCATATCTGGATGTCTGATCCAGAGGAGCCTTTTGAGAGAAGAGGTGTTGGGAAGAGGGTTCTCTGAGACGGAGGCACAGCAGCAGGGGAGGGGGCGCTGGCACAGCTGCCTCTGAAGTGTCAGATGGGGGTGAGGCCTGGCTGCTTGCTTGGAGACTGTGGAAATGATTGCTGGACCCAGGCTGGCCCAGAGCATCCATATGTAGAGTGATGTGTAAGCCCACCAGTGCAGGAGCAGGACTGGCAAGACCCTGGGAGGAGAGGTCACTGTGAAGGGGGTGTCATCCACTGGGTGGGCTCCACGTGAGCCCTGGGGTGTCCCCTTCATCACTCCGAGGGCATCATTGGGCAGCAATGGGAATCTGAGCATGTCAGAGCTGGGAGGGAGACTGAGGCTCAGTGTGGGGCTGGGCCACAGGAAGTCTCTGAGAACACAGGAGTCTGCTCAGGCTTGGACTCTGCACCTGGGTCCTCTGCGAGTCCAAAGAGATGCAGGCACTGTCATTTAGAGTCTCCAGATAGATGAAAACAAGTAGCACGTGCTAAGTCATTTCAGTCGTGTCTGACTCTTTGTGACCCCATGGACTGTAGCTCACCAGGCTCCTCTGTCCATGGGATTCTCCAGGCAAGAATACTGGAGTGGGTTGCCATGCCCTCCTCCAGGGGATTTTCCCAACCCAGGGATCAAATGTGTGTCTCTTATGTCTCCTGCCTTGGCAGGCAGTTTCTTTACCACTGAGCCATCAGGGAAGCCCTCAAAACAAGTAAAGAAATGCTCAAATAGGGTTTTTTTAATGGTTGCATATTTAACATTTTTTGCATTGAAAAAGCTAACACTTTTAACTCATTGAAAAAATATCACACAATGTAATCACGTTTTTCAGAAGACGATCACAGTGTTTAGAAATAACAGCCAATTCCTGCGTCCTGCAGGGGTGGTCTGGGAGTGATTGGATGGCCTTATACAATGGAATGGTCTTTATTTATTCCTGCCAGCTGATGTCTGTGACTCTGCGTAGACCCATTAGGAGACCCTCTGTGGTCTGCAATTGTGGTCATTGTATGTGTATGCTCAGATGCTCAGCTGTGTCCAACTCTTTGCGACCCCATGGAATATAGCTCACCAGGCTCCTCTGTCCATAGGATTCTCAAGGCAAGAATACTAGAAAGGGTTGCCATTTCCTTCTCCAGGGGAATCTTCCTGACCCAGGGATTGAACTCATGTCTCTTAAGTCTCCTGAATTGGCAGGCGGATTCTTTATCACTAGCGCCACCTGGTGGGTGGGAAGCAAAAACTGCATGGCCTCCCTGTGGCGGGTGCAGGTCAGAATCCCTCTAAGCCTGTTTTCTGTTCTAAAAAATGAGCACCTTCCTTTGTAGCCCACGGGGCTGAGCTGAAGATGACTGTGCGGAGTGCTTAGCCCTGCGGGCTGCTGCTTCAGCCACAGAGCCGGATCCTACCTCAAGGCTCCTGCTCTTTCTGCACCTCCCCTCTGTCCCCATAAGCTCATCTCTTGGGGAGTTTTCAGAGCTCTGCTAATAGGACCTATCCCTTGAAAGCAGAAATGGGATTTTTCTTCCCAAATCCGTTCCTTAGGGGAAGTCTTCAAAGAGAGTTCTTGTAATTTCCCGTTATAAAATTTTATGTGCAATTACAAACAATGAACTGTGAGCATTAATTGAGCAGACTGGGAGATTTTCTGTTTTTAAATCATGACTATTTTAAAACCTCTCAGACCACTAGAAAATGGCCTGAGGAAATAAACTTCCAGAGGGTGGCCCAAGCAGCATCCCACTCTTGTGGCCCCTCTTGTTGCCTCTGGTACCCTCCAGGAAAGGTGGCCAATGCACCCAGCAGAACCAGAGGGCCTGCTGCAGCAAGAGGAAGCAAGAGGCTGCCCAGTTCTCCCAGCGTGCAGGGCTACGTAAATAATGGCTTTCACCCACTCCAGCTGCCTGGTGTGTAACTGATCTGTATCCATCCATCCATCCATCCATCCATCCACCCATCTACCCATCCACCCATCTATCTGTCCACCCATCCAACCAAACACTATTAGCTGAGTGCCTGCCAGGTGCCAGGCTCTGGGCACACAGGTCTGTGAGCAAATCAGACAAGCATTCCTCTCCAACTTGAGCCGACATCTTAACAAGGGAGACAGAGATAATGAACACAATAAATAAGAACACTATACAGTATATTAGAAGGTAATAAGGGCTTTGGAGAAAAACTAATTTGGGGATGAGACAGGAAGGAGAGGGTGGGGCCAGGCCTCCTTGAGACTGTGACATTTGAGCAAAGATTTGAAGGAGGCTGGGAAGCAAGCCATGTGGCTGTCTGGGTGGAAGTGTTCCAGGTAGAAGAAAAACAGTGTGTTCAAGGGCCCTGGGGGAAGCCCAGGAGGAAGGGGCTCTGTGCAGGCCTGCTCACCCTTCTAGGGACATCGAGTTGGCTCTGAAAGAAGTGGGAGCCATTATGGGGTTGCAAACAGAGGAGTAATGTGTGCCTACTTTGTAAAGTTTTTTTTTAATTAATTAATATTCATTCATTTATTTTGGCATGCTGCGTCTTCACTGCTGTGCACAGCCTTTCTCTAGCTGCAGCAAGTGGAGACTACCCTCTAGATGAGGTGCACGGCTTCTGGCTGCAGCGGCTTCTCCTGGCGCGGAGCGCAGGTTCTCGCGGGCTCAGTAGTGGGGTACACAGGCTTAGTTGTTCCGTAGCCATGTGCGATCTTCCCAGGCCAGGGATCAAACCTGTGTCCTCTGCACTGGCAGGCGGACTCTTAACCACTGGGCCACCAGGGAGTCCTTGCACTGGCTTACTTTTTAAAGGACTGCCCTGGCTGCTGTATTGAGATTAACACTGCTGTCCACCACTGAAGCTACTGGACACAAGGCTGTCAAGTGCTTGACACGTGGCCCATCTGATTCTGGATGGTGAAGACTTACCATGCAAGAGAGAAACTGTCTCATTAACTATCTGAAGACACTGATTATACGTTGAAGTGATAATATTTTGAATATATTAGCCTAAAATATGTATTATTGTAATTTATTCCATTTCACTTTTTAGACTGTGGCTACTAGAAAAGATAAAATTCCATACATGGGTCACATTCTGTTTCTACTGGACAGCGCTGCTCTAGACAGTACAGGTCAAGGGCAGAAGCTGGGAGACATTTGGGAGGCATGGCCGTAATTCATGTGAGGGGCGATGGCAGCCGAGCCAGGGGACAGCGTGGTGGGAAGTGGTGGAATTCTAGATGGATTGCGAAGCTGTGTTTGTGACTGGACTGCAGGGCGTTGCTTCACAGATGTGTGAGGAACGACTCACACCTGGGCTCTGCCCGTCACACTGTGGTGGGGAGGTGTGTGGAAAGGGAGACGGGATCCAGAGAGTCAGAATCCTCTCCTGGAACCCGAGTATGGAACAACGCCCTGGGAGGGACTGTTGGTGGTCGAACTCGGAGAACTGGCTGTCCGCATGGGGGCAGTGTAAGACCGGGTTTCACGTAACAGGTGGTTGTGAGAATCCAGGTCTTGACTTCCCCATCTGTAAAATGGGGGCAGAGCTCTGAAAGTTAAGTGGGTAGCCAGACTATGTGCGATCGATGGGGTGCTACTGTTATTACAGATACAGGGATTACGATCTGGAAGGAACTGAGGCTGGGTTCGCCTGCTGCCTCTCTGACAAGTCTGCTCTGCTCTACGAGAAGTTCCACAAGAGCTACTGTTCTTGTTTTATTAAAAGTACTCAGGCAGACTTAGAGAACGAACTTATAGTTGCCGGGAGTTGGAGGGAAGGTCTAGGGGAAGATAGTTAAGGAGATTGGGATGGACGTGTACACACTGCTGTATTTAAAATGGACGACTAACAAGGACCTAGTGTATACACATGAAACTCTGCTCAACATTACGTGGCAGCCTGGATGGGAGGGGAGTTTGGGGCAGAATGGATACATGAGTCCCTTTGCTGTTCACCTGAAACTATCAGATTGTTTGTTAATCGACAATACAAAATAAAAAGTTTTAAAAATGATCTTATTATGTATTCAGTTCAGTTCAGTCGCTCAGTCGTGTGCGACTCTTTGCGACCCCGTGGACTGCAGCACGCCAGGCTTCCCTGTCATTCAGCCACTCCCAGAGCTTATTCAAACTCATGTCCATTGACTCAGTGATGCCATCCAACCATCTCATCCTCTGTCGTCCCCTTCTCCTCCTGCCCTCAATCTTTCCCAGCATCAGGGTCTTTTCCAAAGAGTCAGTTCTTCACATCAGATGGCCAAAGTATTGGTAGCCTTTCCCTTCTCTAGGGGATCTTCCCAACCCAGGGATCGAACCCAGATCTCCAGCATTGGAGCTGTACTCCTTACCAGCTGAGCCACAGGGAAGCCCCTATAATGTATTAATATATAGTAAAAATAAATAAATAAAAGCGCTCAGAGACTTCCCAGGCAGTCCGGTGGCTAAGACTCTGCCCTTCCACTGCTGGAGGCACAGGTTCAATCCCTGGTCAGGGAACTAAAGATCCTGCAAGCCTCCAGACAACGCAGAAAGAACAAAAGTATTGATCCTTGTCTGCCCAAGAGGAAGGAGACCCCCAGGCCCCTCCCAGGTCACTGCCAAGATGGTGGATGGAAGCCTGGGGGCCGCAGAGGAAGCAGTGTGTCCTGTAGCATCGTTGCTGGGTTGAGGGGCAGAGGGACCATGAACCGCTGATTGGAGGGACGTCTGGGGGCAGTGGTGGTCATGGTTTGGGGGAGCCCTGTGGTGTAACAGAAGGAGGAAGCTCAGCTTGAGTAATGAGAGAGCTGCAGGCAGAGGAGAGGCTAGGAGTCATAGCTGCCCTGGCCTCAGGGCTCTGCCTCTCTGGTTTCTGCTAGCAGGCTGGGGCGGAAGGGACTGCTGCTTTCTCTGTCACCTCCTTTCAGTTCAGCGTAGTGCCGAGCCTTGCACACAGTAGGGCCTGAATAAATTATGACTGCGTGGAAAAAGCAAGGCTGTGTTGGAATGCACTAGAATAATGTTTGTTGAGTGCACAGAAAGAAGAGCATTGGTTGGAAATATTGATCACCCTGCTGTTGACTGAGTTATGTGCAACCTACATCAGTCCATCTGTCCACCCACCACTTCCCAGACAAGGGCCTCCAGCACCTCTCTCCTGGACACCCACTGTGGCCTCCTCACCTCTCCTTCCTTCTACTTTTGCCCTCTCAATTCTTCCTCCACATGGCAGCAGTGGGTAAGATTCACATTTAAAAATGCAAATCAGATTATGCTCTATCTCTGGTTCCAACCTTCCACGGGCTTCCCTTGCCACCAGCAAACAAGCCTGCAAGGTCCTACACGATCCGATGTGTTCCCGGCCAACTTCACATCTTAACGCTCTTGCTGTCTATACCATCTCTCCTTTCCTAGAACTCAAGCCAGGCGCTGCCCCAGGGCCTTTGCACTTGCTGCTATTCCACCTAGAATGCGGTTTCCTCCCATTTTTGCCTAGGTAACATCCTATCCTATCTCAGTGCAAGTGCCTCCTCCTCGGGGAGGACTTCTTTGAGCCCTTCAATCTAAGAAATCCTAAATTAATTCTTACTTTAACATCTGCTATCATATGTTACCTTCTACTGGTTTCTTGTGTATGTTGTCTGTGTGTTGTGTAAGCCTCCGGAAGATTCCCCATCTTTGTCACCTCCCCTGCCCAGCCCAGTGCCTGGAACATAGTAAGTACACTGTGAATACTGTTGAATGAAGAGATGTGAGTGTCGGTGCTAACCTTGAGCACCTAGTGCGTATCATCTCATTTAATCCTTGTAAGCTCCTCTGTTACCAGGGAGACGACGAAACTGTCTGAGGATTGAAATCTCATATCTGACTCTGCAATTTGTGCTATTGATCCCTGCGCAACACTGTCCCTCAGACCCCAGTTCTGCCCTGGCTCTGCCAGTAACTGAGTTTGTGACTTTGCTCATGACCAGCTTGGAGTTCCTTCTTACTCCAGTGGGGAGATGGCTGAGTGTTTCTAGTCCCTGTAGCTCTGAAGATCATGGGCGTGGTTCTTGACGGGACCTATGTGTCCCCTTGGGAAGGTTTATATTTGGGATATTCCTATGGGAACAGTTACATCCTGTACCACTGTACTTGCTGCTTTATTATAAATACATACGCTGATGCTATGCTCAGTCATGTCCAGCTCTTTGTGACCCCATAGACTGTAGCCCACCAGGCTTCTCTGTCCATGGAATTATCCAGGCAAGAATACTGGAGTGCGTCGCCATTTCCTACTCTAATACTGATTTTATGTTTTATTTTTCTTCTTAATTTAAGGTAAAGCTTAGGTTAGGCTTTAATTTTAGGGGAGTAAAAGGGGTATTACAAAATACATACTATAGGGAGTTCCATGGTGGTCTAATAGTTAGGATTTGGTGCTTTCACTGCTGTGGCTTGGGTTCAGTCCCTGGCTGGGGACCTGACATCCCGCAAACTGTATGATGTGGCCAAAATAAAAAAGTGCATGTAACAGAAGGGAGCCTTCATCATTGGTGGGGACAGAAATCAGAACCTGAGGCTGGAGGCGCAGACCAGGAGCAGCATGAGGGGCCTGCCGGGGGCTGGGGGTGTCCTATGTCTGTGCCTGGGAAGGCATGACATGGAGGTGCACGTGTATGACCTTCATTGAGCCAGACACCACAGATAGGGTCATGTGAGACAGTAAGCCTTACCAGCTTTCAAAATTAAGTGAAATAATACAGAATGAAATAAATAAATGACATAAAGTGGGCCTGGGGACAGAAGCCACAGGGGTCCTTCAGCCCAAGGGTCCTCCCGGGTCTTGTGAGGGTCCCTTTGATCCCTAGACTTGGCCCCAGCACCTCCTCCTCCCTGACACCATCTCACTGGGTTCCTGCAGGCAGCCCCCTCCCCACCCCCCCCATACTCCCTTCTTAGCATTACTCACAGGGTGACCTGGCGACTTGCTGGTGGCCCCTTTGGCTGTAAGCGGCTTGCTAGGGGGCGTAGCTCCCAGCTCTGGTACCCAGGCTGCAGGCTGCAAGGGTGTTTGTTGAATGAATCAGCACCCAGCCTGTTGGGGAGGCTGGTGCTCTGGCTCACCCCAGGCTCCATACCTTCCAATCTAACGGGAAAATATGTGCATTCCAGGTCTGCAGGTTCAGAGGAGGAGACCTGGGGAGCCTTGCAGGACGTGCTAAGAGTGGTGTGAGTAGCAGCGCCCACTAGACTCGGTGTTCAGGTCTCATCTCGGGTGATCCTACCCTTGAGGTGGGGGTGGGTACCTGGACTCCACCGTGTTCAAGATGGGGGCCAGCAGGTTCAGAGAGCTCCTGCCCTTTCCAGAGTTCACACAGGGCATGGAGCAGAGTGGGACTGGTTACCCATAACTCCCTGACTCCAGAGCCCAAGCTCACATTTCCCTCTCAGTCTTGCTCCTATAGAAAGATGAGAAAGAAAGAGGACAGCTCCTACTTGGTCTCCTGAAACTTCCTTTCCTCCAAATGCTGGGTCTTTGAAAGTCTGGTCTTTATGATCTTTCCTTTGGATGCTGTGTTCTCAGGATAGGCTTTTACATGAAAGCCGGAGAGACAGCCGTCGGACTTAAGAAGGCACTTCCTGACTCTCAGTCATGAAACGCTGCTCTGGGCAGGTTAGATGTGGTCAAGCTGGAAATTAGGGCCTGGGCCCTGTGATATCTGAGCTCTTGGGCCCAGAGTCTGACTCTCCCTGAGCTCCTGGCTCTGGGGACCTACCTCGGAAAGAGTGAGGTTAGCCAGGCATTAGGCCTCCCAGGACCAGTGTCCCTGTGTCCCCCAGAGCTGCGGAGCCCTGGAGGCCCAGAGCAACCTAGGGGGACAGAGAGAGAGCACAGGCAAACTTTTCCTAACAACTTTCCAGTGGCCAGAGGCTTCCCCGGAGGACCTGGCCTGCCACATCTCCGGGCCCTGTCTCCCATGGGTGCAGGCCCTGGGGAAGGAGGCTGTGGGTGATTGGAGCCTGGCAACTCCCAAGCGAACCACGAGCCCCTCAGGGCCCCTTCCCAGGAGGGCCCTTGACCCCGGAGCCTCTGTTTTCAGTCCTTTTGCTCAGGGATCTGTTCCCTCCCTGCCAGGGCCCAGGTTGCCGAGCAGAGGCCACCAGAGACCCTGGGGATTGTGAGAAGCCTGGAGGAAGCCCAGAGGAGCTGAAGCTCCTGGGCCCCGTTGCCAGGCCCCCACCTTCCCCTCACTCTTGGAGGGTGGGGCCTCCCCTGAGCCCTGAGAGGCCTGGGTAGGAAAGGAAATATGGGATTAGCTGCAAAGAGCTGAAGGACCCGCCAGGAACACTTGCAGGGCCTCCTAAACACAGGCTTGGTTATTTGGATTTTCAAGTGGCAACTGCCCCTCCCCCCCGCCGCAGCACTTTCCTCTGCTTCTCCCATCTCCTCACCTCAGGGAGTACAATCACTCGTCCATCCACTCAGTAAGGTTTTACCGAGCATGGACTGGGCCAGCCAGGTGCCAGGCACCGGAAGAACAGTGCTGGACAAGGGGACAGGGTCTTTGATCGCAAGGAGCTGACAGCTAGGGAGCAGGTGAATAACAGACAAGTGATGCATCTTCCAGAAGTGACCAGGACCGTGGTGACGGTGAATCAGAATGGCTTCACAGCAAGTGATGAGGTGGGGGAATATGAAACAGGGTCTGTGCACCGAGGCCCCAGGCAAGAGCAAAGTCCCCAAGGCAGGAGGAGGACAGGAGTATGGTGGTTAGGGGACACCTGCATGGTGAGGTCAGCGGGGCCCCATCACGCTGTGCCTGGCGGGCTGAGGATGCAGGTTGACCTGGATTCTAAGTGTCAGAGAGTCATTGGAAAGGTTTAGCAAGGGAGTGATGTGATCAGCTCTGCATTTGGAGAACACTGTTCTGGAGGCTTCAAGGGGAACTGTTTGGAGGTGCGAGGGGCTCAGGGGAGACCCATTAGGGTAGAAGATGGGTTGGGGGGCTCCCTGGGGACCCTGGAGTTTCTCCAGGTGATCTGAGCAAGGCTTGGGTTTCCACTTCAGTCTTTAACAAAAGTGCCACCTGAAGAATCTTTTGCAACTGAGGTTCACCCTGAATTTTAATTTACTATTTGTGGGACTTCCCTGGCAGTCCAGTGGCTAAGACTCTGTGCTCCCAATGCAGAGGGCCCAGGTTCGATCCCTAGTCAGGGAACTAGATCCCATATGTCAAAGCTAAGATCTGGCACAGCCAAATAATTTTTTTCTAAAAGTGTGGGCTTTTAAGAAACAGGAGCTCATCCCCTCTGGGGCACCCTGGGAGTCAGTGTACAGTGTGTGCCTGAGCGGGCAGTAGAGCTGGGGTGTTTATACACCACCTCACATCACCCTTGGTTGAGGGCCGCTCACAGGGGCACTAACTCTGCAGCACTCAGGTCCACCCATGTGTAGACAGAATCAGCGCGGGTGGCCTCAGGCAAAGAGACAGAAGTGCCCACAGTCAGAAGTCCGAAACTTTGGGCCCTAAAATAGCTCTGGGAGGTAAGGGTAGAATACCGAAGTGTCTGCTGCAGCAAGTTACTTAGCCCAAGCCTCACTTGCTTCATCCGTAACATTGGAATAATAACAGCAACCCTGTTTAAAAAAAATAAGTAAGAAGTCCTGACTCCTAGGGTGATCGTGAGATTTAATGAGAGAATGCTCTTAAAATGCTTGACTCAGGGCCTTGCCTCCTATGTGGGTGCTTCATTCATTTGCTTGATGGGTATTTACTGCATGGCTCAGGGTGCCAGGCCAGCCGGTAGGAATACAAAGATCGTACTACCAGCAGCAGTGTGTGGCCTCTTGGACTCTCAGGTAGAAGGACCATTCACACTGCCTCCAGGGGTCCCTGCAGATGCCCCCAGTGGTCACCGTGCCCTTCAGAGGCTGCCCTCCCTTCCCCACTCCACTAAATGCTTCTTGAGGCATTGTCCCCCAAATAAGCTACTTGCCCTGGAATCTCCTCTTGGGATCTCCTTGGGGAATTGGGGGGACACCTAGAGTAAAGCAGTTTATAACCAGGAGAGTGGGGAGCTAGCTTAGCTTTGCTTCCTCAGTCCCATCCAGCTCTCTTCACAGCCTCCTTGCCTCCTCCCCCGTTGTCTTTCCTCCCTTTGGCCAAACTCCTGGCTCTGCTTCCAGGCGGGCATCCTGTCACTTTTCCCCTAAATTCACCTGATGGTTTCTCTATCTCCTATTGATGAGGGTGTGCTCTTGCTTACACAATAATTTAGATCAACATTTTAATTGACTCAGTTTTTTTTTTAAACTGTGATAACATATATGTAGCCGTTAGAGTGGTATCATCTGCATATCTGAGGCTGCTGATATTTCTCCCAACAACCTTAATTCCATTTTGGGGTTCAACCAGCCCAGCGTTTCGCATGATGTACTCTGCATATAAGTTAAATAAATAGGGTGACAATATACAGCCCTGTTGTACTCCTTTCCCAATTATGAACCAGTCAGTTGTTCCATATAAGGTTCTAACTGTTGCTTCTTGACCTGCATATAGGCTTCTCAGGAGACAGATAAGGTGGTCTGGTATCCCTATCTCTTTAAGAATTTTCCACAGTTAGTAGTGATCTGCACAAAGGCTTTAGCGTAGTCAACGAAACAGAAGTAGATGTTTTTCTGGAATTCCTTCCCTTTCTCTACGATCCAATGAATGTTGGCAATTTGATCTCTGGTTCTTCCACCTTTTCTAAACCCAGCTTGTACATCTGGAAATTCTCGATTCACACACTGCTGAAGTCTAGCTTGAAGTATTTTGAGCATAACCTTACTAGTAGTCTGAGCATTGTTTGGCACAGCCCTTCTTTGAGATTAGAATGAAAACTGACCTTTTTCAGTCCTGTGGCCACTGCTGAGCTTTCCAAATTTGCTGACATATTGAGATTTGCTGATGATACTATGCTAATGGCAGAAAGTGAAGAGAAACTAAAGAGCCTCTTGATGAGGGTGAAAGAGGAAAGTGAAAAAACTGCCTTAAAGCTCAACATTCCAAAAAAAAAAAAAAAGATCATGGCATCTGGTCCCATCACTTCATGGTAAATAGAAGGGGGAAAAGTGGAAACAGTAACAGATGTGATTTTCTTGAGCTTCAAAATCAGTGTGGACGGTGACTGCAGCCATGAAATTAAAAGACTCTTGCTCCTTGGAAGAAAAGCTATGAAAAACCAAGGCAGTATATTAAAAAGTAAAGATATGTCTTTGCTGACAAAAGTCCCAGTAGTCAAAACTATGGTTTTTCCAGTAGTTGTGTATGGATGTGAGTTGGACCATAAAGAAGGCTGAGTGCCAATGAATTGATGCTTTTGAACTGTGGTTTTGGAGAAGACTCTTGAAAGTCCCTTGGACTGCAAGGAGATTAAACCCGTCAATCATAAAAGAAATTAACCCTGAATATTTATTGGAGAGACTGATGCTGAAGCTGAAGCTCTAATACTTTGGCTACCTGATGTGAAGAGCCGGCTCATTTGAAAAGACCCTGATGTTGGGAAAGATTGAAGGCAAAAAGAGAAGGAGAAGCAGAGGACGAGATGGGTAGATAGCATTACGGACTCAGTGGACATGAACCTGAGCAAACTCCAGGAGATAGTGAAGGACAGGGAAGCCTGGCATGCTGCAGTCCAGGGGGTTGCAGAGTTGGACAGATCTGAGCAACTGAATAACAACAGCTTGTCTGTAACAAAGTTTACCATTTTAAAACATTTTAAGTGTACAATTCAGGGCAATTAAGTTGTGCAACATTGCCACCATCGCCTCTAGAACTTTTCCACCATCCCAAATTGAAACTCTGTATTCATTAAGCAGTAACCCCCAATCCTCCCCTCCCCTGCCCCTGGTAACTTCTATTCTGCTTTCTGACTCATGAATTTTCCTATTCTAGGTACCTCATATAATTGGCATCACTTAATATTTGTTTTGTGTCTGGCTTTTATTTATTTATTTATTTGACTGTACTGGGTCTTCGTTGTGGCAAGTGGGATATTTAGTCGCAGCATGTGGGATCTAGTTTCCTGACCAGGGATCAAACCCCAGAGCTTGGAGTCTGAGCCACTGGGAAGACCCTGTCTTGTTTCCCTTGGCGTATTTTCAAGGTTCATCCTTGCTATAGCATGCATTTAACCTTTCTATGGACAACGACTACTCTATTGTACAAATATACCACGTTTGTTTATCCATACATCTGTTGATGGACATTCTGGGTTGGCTTACTTTTTAAAAAGTTTGCATTGGAGTAGAGTTGACTTACAGAGTTGTGTTAGTTTCAGGTGTACAGCAAAGTGAATCAGCCATACATACATACACGTCATTGTTTTCCCATATAGGTTTCATACTGAGTTCCCTTTGCTATAGAGTCTGTCCTTGTTTTCTATTTTATATATAGTAATATATAAATGTCAACCCCAAATTTCCTAATTTATCACTTCCTCTACGTTTCCCCTTTGGTAACCATAAGTTTGCTGGAGAAGGCAATGGCAACCCACGCCAGTACTCTCGCCTGGAAAATCCCATGGACGGAGGAGCCTGGTGGGCTGCAGTCCATGGGGTCGCACAGAGTTGGACACGACTGAGCAAGTTCACTTTCACTTTTCCTTTCATGCATTGGAGAAGGAAATGGCAACCCACTCCAGTGTTCTTGCCTGGAGAATCCCAGGGACAGAGGAGCCTGGTGGGCTGCCGTCTATGGGGTCGCGCAGAGTCGGACACGACTGAAGCGACTTAGCAGCAACCATAAGTTTGATTTCAAGATCTGTGAATCAGTTTCTGTTTTGTGAATAAGTTCATTTGTATCATTTTGTATTAGATACCACATATAAGTAATATCATGACTTCCCTTGTGACTCAGAAGTAAAGAATCTGCCCACAATGCAGGAGACACAGAAGACACAGGTTCGATCCCTGGGTCTGGGAGATCCCCTGGAGGAGGAAATGGCAACCCACTCTAGTATTCTTGCCAAGAAAATCCCATGGGCAGAGGAGCCTGGTGGGCTACAGTCCGTAGAGTCACAAAGAGTCGGACGTGACCGAGCACGCACACCGTAAGTGATACGCTGTATGTCTTTCTCTGTCTGACTGACTTCCCTTTGATAGTCTCCATGTCCATCGAGGTCTAGCGAGTGCCTGGTGCCTTACAGATGCTCACTGATTGCTTTAGGTCTGGGGCCAGGAGAAAGCAGAGCTATGTTCCTTCAACAATCAGCAGCATCCTGGAATTCACGTTTCCACCAACTTGTGGTGAGATTTAGGGTTCCTCCTGGGCTCCTGGAGCCTGTTTAATCATCACCACCTGCCCGTGCCCGTGTTCGGTCATCTTTACCTTTTCACTGCATCTCAGCCTGACATTCCTTAACCTGCCAGCTTTCTCTGGGTGCTAGAGCCCATTTTGCCACCCACAGTGCAGGCTGAAAGTGCCAGAGGATAAATAGCCCCTGGAAATAGCTTTTACCTAATGATCGAGAGTGAAGAAAGCTGAGCACTGAAGAACTGATGCCTTTGAACTGTGGTGTTGGAGAAGACTCTTGAGAGTCCCTTGGACTGCAAGGAGATCCAACCAGTCCATTCTGAAGGAGATCAGCCCTGGGATTTCTTTGGAAGGAATGATGCTAAAGCTGAAACTCCAGTACTTTGGCCACCTCATGTGAAGAGTTGACTCACTGGAAAAGACTTTGATGCTGGGAGGGATTGGGGGCAGGAGGAGAAGGGGACAACAGAGGATGAGATGGCTGGATGGCATCACTGACTCAATGGATGTGAATCTGAGTGAACTCTGGGAGTTGGTGATGGACAGGGAGGCCTGGCGTGCTGCGATTCACGGGGTTGCAAACAGTCGGACACGACTGAGTGACTGAACTGAACTGAACTGAATGATCGAGACTGTTGGTAGATAAAGTCTTTGGGTGGGACAACCCTGGGGTGGTGCGTGGTGGGGTGCTGATTGTTGAAGGAACACAGCTCTGGCTTCTCCTGGCCCCAGACCTACAGAAATCAGTGAGCATCCGTGAGGCACCAGGCACTCACTAGACCTGGATGGACACAGAGACTATCAAAGGGAAGTCAGACAGAGAACGACATACAGCAGAAGACATCACTTGCGGTGTGTGTGCTCAGTCATGTCCGACTCGTTGCGACTCCACGGACTGTAGCCCATGCTGGCTCCCAGGGCTCTCCAGCAGGCCTGAGCCTCAGTTGCACTCGGTGGCAACAGACTTGATAAACACACTCCTTGCTGGTCGCTGTCCCCTCCGTGTCTCCCTCGTCTCTTCCATGGGTACTTCCTGAGACCACCTCGCAAGTAAATAACTTACGCCAGAACCACACAACCTAAGACACTGGAAAACATTAGATTTCAGCTCGTTTTCCGTAACCAGGAAACCCATTTTTCCTTTTTGATTGCTTTCAATACAGCAATTGGGGTGGGGGTTGGTTGCAGAGAGGACCAGAAATTGCCTCGATTTCCAGCTGACTGTTTTCCACAGGGGTTACCCCAACTGGCTAGAGCTTCTCAAAGAAATGGAAACATTGTAATTAACATACGAAATCCTTACTTCTGATGTTATTAAATTTGTTACGCTTATACGGTGCAGAGCATATTGAAAAGGCAAATTAAAATGTTATGTGTTAATAAGCTTGGATTAAATTGGGCTTTGAGAACCCCGGGAAGTGGAGTGAGTCCCACATGGACGCTGTGTAGGGTGTTTAAGGAGTCTCTTCCTCCCCTTGAAGCCGCTGCCACTGAAATTACTGGAGAAGACTCAGGATCTTAAGAGGAACCTCCCGTCTGAAAGCGCAGACTGGTGAATGTGTTTTGGCCGAGTGTATGTTCAGAGGTGGGTTTCTCTACACTTTGGTCCCCCGACAGGGGGAAGGAAGGGGAAACTAAGCAAGCTCTCAAAAGAAATGAAAAAAAAAAAATCCACTGTCAGCCAAGTAAGCCCTAGGACCCGCAGACATGAGGGCCCCTGCACCCCCACCCCATGCACCAGCTCTTGGTGACTGGTGTCCCAAGCTTGGAGGACTTGAATGAACAAGCTTGGCCAGGATGGGGCTGCACTAGTCTCAACCCTGTAGGAACGTGAAAACCCTCCGCTGGAGGGACTCAGGACTGAAGCTGGAAGACCGCTCTCTCCCAATAAGGTTGCCTAGGGCTCCATCACAGTCCTCTTTCGGTTTCTTGGAGCCTGGAAAGCTCTCCCTGTTTCTTGGCCTTCCAAAGGCTGCTTTCTCCCCTGGTCTTCTCCCGCCTCTCTGATGGTTGCTCCTCAGACCCCACCTTGGACACCCCTCCTGTGGTCATCTTCCTCTCAACCTACCCCCACCCAGCCCTCTACCCTCTCCACTCCACACATTCATCGGGGGTGACCTTTCCCACTCCTGAAGTTTCTTCTTTCACCTCCTCTTCTTCTGATGATTCTGGATCTCTCTCTTCTATCCAGATCTTCCTCCCCAAACTCTAGGCCTGGTGCACATGGGGTACCTCCTCCCAAGACCACCGAGCTCAACAACCGCCAGATGGAGATTACCTTCCTCCTCCATGACAGCTCCCTAGCTTGTGCCTCGTCTCTGCTAACATCCAAGCTGGCCTCCAGAAAGTGAAGGTCGCTCAGTCGTGTCCGACACTTTGTGACCCCATGGAATAGTCCTTGAAATTCTCCAGGCCAGAATCCCGGGGTGGGTAGCTGTTCCCTTCTCCACAGGTCTTCCCAACCCAGGTCTCTGACATTGCAGGTGAATTCTTTACCAGCTGAGCCCCCAGGGAAGCCCAAGCTGGCACCCAGGGAACTGTCCTAATGCTGTGTTAGTTATCCAGTGCTGTGTAACAAATCACCCTAAAAACTTAGCACCATTTTTACACAAAGAACATTTACCATCTCACACGTATTTGGGCGGGTCACGAAGCTGAGTGGCTTGACTGGGTGGTTTTGGATCAGAATCTCTCTTGAGGTTGCAATCAAGACGCTGGCCAGGACTGCAGTCTCCTGAAGGTTTAACTGGAGCAGGAGGATTTGCTTCCATGGTGCTCACACACATGGCTGTTGGCAGGAGGCCTCAGTTTCTCACTGTGACTTTCTCCAAAAGCCTTCTTGAGTGTCCTCATGACATGACAACTGGCTTCATCCAGAGTCAGTGCTCCAAGAGGGCCCAGGAGACAGCTGCGATGCCTTTTATAGACCTAGACAGACACCATCCCTTTAACTGTATTCGATTCGTTGGAAGCAAGCCATTAAGGACAGCTGTACTCAAGGGGCATGAGTTAGCCTCCACCTTTGGGGGGAGGAATGTCAAGGGCTAATGGACATGTTTTCAAATCACTGCACATGCTTTCCAGCCACGTTTGTCCTTTCTGCATCTGACCAGCCTCAAATCCTATTGGTTAACTTTTTAAAAAATTATAAAAGTTAATACTGGTTTACTGCGAACAGTTAAGGAAATATAGAAAAGTAGAAAGAAGGGAAAACACCTCCAGTCCTACCACCAAAATAATTCTATGGTTTGGGGCACTTCCATGCAGGCTTTTCTCTCTATAGTTGTACTATCAGGTGGGAGAAGGAGTGGAGTTACCAGGAGCCCCCCAAGTACTGGAGCAGTGGGTGGGGGTGCTGCCAGGAGCTGTGCCCTTCAACTGAGCCATTTTCAGAACTGTAGAGACACAGAGAGGGAGCCAGAAAAAGAAATACCCTGGCCTCTCTCTTCTCCCACCCTCTGATCTCCCCTGGTGCCCCCTCTTTGGCTGAACAACAGGAAATCAGAGGGTGGGGCCCTGCGGTGAGGCAGGCTGTAGTTGTTCAACTCAGGATTTAGGCAGGGAGAAGGGTGAAGACTGTCCACAGAGGGGGCAAACAGAGTCAATGGCACAGTAGACAGGTGCCCTTAAACAAACTGGAGTCATATTCTTATACGATTTTGAATTCTCTTTATTCTAAACGAAGCTTAAAATTAAGCTTTTTTGTAAGAATTTTTCCAAGTTGCTTGATTAATCTTCAAAATCATATTAGATGGCTGTGGACTGACACTCCTTGACTTCTCCTTGCAAGCATTCCCTGTTCTCCCAACAAGCCTTCATCTGACCCCTTGCACTGACTTGCTGACTCATCTCCCATCTGTGGCTTTACCTCCTCCAATCCGTTCTCTTTCAGTCTCTGGAGGGACCATTCTGTGACACAGATCTGCTCATGTTATTTTCCTGCTTGTGTGCATGTGTGCTAAGTCACTTCAGTTGTGTCTGACACTTTGAGACCCTATGGACTGTAGCCTGCCAGGCTCCGCTGTCCATGGGACTCTCCAGGCAACAATACTGGATTGCCATGCCCTCCTCCAGGGGATCTTCCCAAACCCAGGGATTGAACCCACATCTCTTGTGTCTCCTGCACTGGAAGGTGGGTTCTTTACCACTAACACCACCCGAGAAGTCCCATTTTCTTGCTTAAGCCCTTCAGTGGTTCCCCACTATTATTAGTACAAACCCCAGACTCTTCTATGCATCTGGCAAGGTCCTGCAGGCTCTGGCACCTCTTCCTCTCCAGATGCAGCTCCAGCCCCTCCCCGCAGGCATCAGAGGTCCAGCCACACTGCTTCTGCTGATGGGAGGCAGTGGGTGTAGTGGTTAGGGCTTGAGCACTGTAGCCAGTCTGCCTGGGTCCACATCTCAGCTCTCCTGTTGACAGCTTTATGACTTGCACAATTCTCTACCTGGAAAACATGAGTAATGATATGCCTTGGGGTGGAAGGACTCTGAGTTAATGCATGAAGAGAGTTTGGAATGGTCCTTGGAGCATCCTGACTGCTCAATATGTCCATATGATATTAGCGTCATCGTTATCATTATTGCTCCCTGAACACACCAGAGCAGTTCTAAAACAGGCCCTTCCATCAAGAGCCAGGGTCCATGGCTCTTCCTCTTGAATCAAGGTGGGCTTAAGCCTGCTTCAACCAGCAGAATGAAGTGGGAGTGATGGTTTGTGACTCCTGAGGTGGGGCAGCTTCTATCTTTTCCAATAGAATATTCCTTATCACAGCCCCAACCTTCAAGTATGACTACCCCGAAGTGGCCATAATATGAGGAAGCCTAAACTGCATAGACAGGCCATGCAGGCTCTGTGGCTGGCAGTCCTAGTCTTTGAATCATCCTGGCCCGTGCAAGGTAAACGAGTAAACGAGACCAGACAATTTCAGGGCACTAGTCTGAGTTGCTCCAGCCTCAAGTTTTCCAGCTGAGGACCCAGACACTGAGAAGCAGAGACACTCTGCCCTAACTGAATTCCCAACCTGCTATGAACATAATAAAATGGTTGTTTTAAGTGGTTAAATTTTGGCATAATTTGTTACACAGCAATGAATAGATAATCAATATTTACATAATGCTCTTTTTTCCCTTTGGCCAACTCCTGCACATTTTTCAAGACCCTGAAAAAAATGTCATCTCCTCTGTGAAGTCTTCTTTGATTCCTCCCTGCCCTTTCTTCTGTTTTCTCACCCATATCCATCTCTATCATTAGACCAGGCATCCTGGAGGGCAGGAGCTTGGGTCCACATTTATCTCCCCAGCATCTGGTCAGGGGTGTACAGTGTAATAGGTTACATTTGCTGAATGAATGAATGAATGAATGAAGCCAGAGCTCTTTCTCCACAGGAGTTGGCCTGCATGGCAGAACTATCTGGAAAATATTGGCATAATTTCCACATTGTGGGACTAGATAAATATTGGTATAGTGAAGAAAAATCCTGACTTGTTCAAATCCTAAATAATCACCTGGGGAGCTCTAAAAATGTCCAGCCCCAGGCCCCACCCTACATCAGCTGAATCATACTCTGTGTAAGGGAGGCCCAGGTATCACAGCTTTAAGAATACTTTCCAGGTGATTCTAATAGGCAGCCTGGGTGGAAAAGCACTGCTGTTTAACCATGACAACAACATTAGTGATGACGCTGGCTAAGGCTTTTTGAGTACTTACTATGTGCCAAATGTTCTATGGTTTTTTGTGAATTAACTTGTTTACTCTGCACTGCCACCTTATGAGGAGACACTATAATCATCTCCATTTTAACAGCTTTATTGAGGATTAGCTGACCTATGATAAGCCATGCCTTTTAAAATATATAATGTGATATTTTGGCATCCACACACTCACACCCACACACCATCAAGAAAGGGAACATACTCATCTCTCCCAAACATGTCCTTGTGCCCACTGGTAATCCCTCCCTCCTGCGCGCCCCTGCTTCCCTCCGTCCACAGGTAGCCACTGATCTGCGTCCTGTCACTACATCCATTTGCGTTTTCTTGAATGTTACGCAAAATCATGCTGTATGTACTTTTTTCTTCTGGTTTCACTCACCTGTAATAATCTTGCGATTCATCCACCTTGCTGTGTGTATTGACAGCCCATTCCTTTTCGTTGCTGGGCAGCATCCCACTGTTTGGGTTCACATCAACCTCCGCTTGGATGGGGAGACTCAAGTTCAGAAAAGTGAAGTGACTTGCTCAAGGTCACTTGGCCGGTAATTGGTGAACTTGAATCCAGGCGGTTGCCTCCAGGGCCAGCGCACTGAACTGCCACCTGTGTGTTCTCTCTTACTGGACTATGATGCTTTTTCCTTTGGTAGGCAGAGTAATGCCCTCTGCCACCCCCCAAAAAACTTGTCTGCATCCAATCTGTAGAAGTTGTGAAGATGGTATGTAAAATGGCAGGGGGGAATTAAGTTTGCAGATGAATCAAGATTGCTATCAGCTGTGGACTTCTGTGGTGGCTCAGTGGTTGACTCTGAGCTTCCACTGCAGGGGCACGGCTTTAGTCCCTGGTAGCGGGAGATCCAGTGCTCTTGCCTGGAAAATTCCATGGACAGAGGAGCCTAGAAGGCTGCAGTCCATGGGGTCGCGAAGAGTCGGACGTGACTGAGCAACTTCACTTTCAATTTTTCACTTTTCACTTTTATGCATTGGAGAAGGCAATGGCAACCCACTCCAGTGCTCTTGCCTGGAGAGTCCCAGGGACGGGGGAGCCTGGTGGGCTGCCGTCTATGGGGTCGCACAGAGTCGGACACGACTGAGGCGACTTAGCAGCAGCAGCAGCAGGGGAAGATCCTGCATGCCACTTGGCATGCTGACCTTAAAATAAAGAGATTATCCTTGGTTATCAGGGTGGGCCCAATACTATCACAAGGGTCCTGAGAGTGGAAGAGGGAGGCGGAAGAAGCGGTCCCAGTCAGAACTCTGAAGACGCTATGCTGCTGGATTTGAAGGTGGAAGAAGGGGCCATGAGCCAAGGAATGGAGGTAAAAGACAAGGAAGCAGATTCTCCCCTGGAGCTTTCAGGATGAGCATGGCCCTGTTAACACCTTGATTCTGCCTCAGTGACTTTACCCTCTTCCAGACTCTGACCTCCAAATCTATAAGATAAGACATCTTTGTTGTTTTAAGCACTAAGTTTGTGGTGACTTGTTACGGCAGCCATAGGAAACTGATACAGTGACTGCGACCGTTTGGAAGGTATGTCTGAGCCCTGGGAGATCAGCGAGGGGTTGTAGTGTTCCAGGGGCAGCTGGGGCAGACTGAGCTTATCAGAGCACAGAACCCTGGAAAGTACTCACCTGCTCAGCCCCCTGCCCCAACCAAGCTCAGCCCCAGGCTCTGGCTGAAACATTCCCAAGGTCACACTGTCGGAGGGTCAGCTGCGGGGAGGGAGGTCCTGGAGCTCGGAGATATCCTGGCAGATCAAATTGTTCCCTAGTTCTTTGCAGGCCTAAGGTGAATGCAGGAGGCAGGCATCCTCCACCACCTGAACCAGACAGACCCAGGCCCTAGCTGCAGAGGATGCTGGGAGTGTGGGCATGCTGGCCCAGGGTCAGTCATGCAGCAGGACCTCAGACAACACAGAAGTCAAAGCCCTCAGAGGAGGAGGGCTTGGAGCAGCCCATGGGAGCTGACAGCAAGTGACAGCAGTTAGCACCCAGCATTCTAGGCAGAGAAGGTCAAAGGCAAAGACCTGGTGGGGAGAAAGAAGCCAGGGGCAGCATACGCTAAGGAAGGAACTGGACTTTCCGAACGGCATTTAAATGGATAATCATCGGATTTAAGTGCAAGAAAGCGGCTCTGGCTGTCTTGTGGCTTAGGGTTGCAGGGGAGCAAAGCAGGAGATCACCTAGGAGGGAAACAGTGGAAACTGTGACAGGTTTTATTTTCTTGGGCTCCAAAATCACTGCAGATGGTGAGTGGTGCCATGCAATTAAAAGATGCTTGTTCCTTGGAAGAAAAGCTATGACAAACCTAGACAGCGTGTTAAAAAGCAGAGATATCACTTTGCCAACAAAGATCCGTATCGTCAAAGCTATGGTTTTTCCAATAGTCATGTACAGATGTGACAGTTGGACTGTAAAGAAGGCTGAGCACCAAAGAATTGAAGCTTTTGACTGTGGTGCTGGAGATTTTTGAGAATCCCTTGGACAGCAAGGAGATCAAACCCGTCAATCATAAAAGAAATCAACCCTGAATATTCATTAGAAGAACTGATGCTGAAGCTGAACTCCAGTACTTTGGCCACCTGATGCAAAGAACCGATTCATTGGAAAAGACCCTGATGCTGGGAAAGATTGAGGGCGAGAGGAGAAGTGCGTGGCAGAGGATGAGATGTTAGATAGTATCATTGACTCAATAGCCATGAGTTGGAGCAAACTCCGGGAGATAGTGAAGGACAGGGAAGCCTGGCATGCTGCAGTCCATGGGGTCACAAAGAGTCGGACACAACCTAGTGACTGAACGACAACAATCACCTAGCAAGGGAACTAACTGTTCAGGTGAGGGAGACGGCGCCTGGCACCAGAGTGGTGACAACAAGCTGGAGAGAAGGGGACGTCTTTGGGGAAAGAGAGGGCAGTTGACAGCCCATCGGAAGCCCCCTCACCCAGAATGAATCCAGACCTAGCTGTGATCATAGCTTCAGGATTTGCCTCCTGAAGGCATTAAGGCCGACGCCATGGGCTGCAGTCATCCCACGGTCCAGACCTGGCCAAACCCCGCCACATGCAAGGCTGAATGATGCCGGAAAGTCCTAAACCCTGGAGTCAGGGAGCTTAAGGAGTCTTTTTAAAGTGTCCTTGTTTCTGGCAGGCATGATTCCCAAGGAAGTTTAAGAAGGCCTTGAGGGGCTTTCCTGGTGGCACAGTGGTAAACAATTAGCCTCCCAGTGCAGGAGACCTGGGTTTGACCCCTGGTCTGAGAGGATCCCACATGCCGTGGAACAGCTAAGCCCGTGAGCCACAACTACCGAGCCTGTCCTCTGGGGCCCAGAAGCCTCAACTCCCTTGCACCCAGAGTCTGTGCTCCACAACAAGAGAAGCCACCACAGTGAGAGGCCCACGCAGCGCAACTACAGAGCGACCCCCGCTCACCACAACTAGGGGAAAGTCCGCACAGCAACAAAGACTCAGCGCAGATAAGTGCATAAAGAAAATTTAAAAGCCTTAAAAAAAGAAGAAAAACCTTGAGGAAGAGCAAGAGTTGGAGGAAGCATCCTGGCCTGTGAGCAAGTTCTCGGTCCACAGTCCATCTGGGCAGGGGCAGGGAGGACTGATGAGCTGTCCAGGTGGTAATTGGGGCCCAGATGTGCTTTCTGGCCCTGGAGATGATGCCCTCCTCAGGGCAGGGTCTGGAGAGTGCCATCCACGGTGCTGGGCCACCAACTCCCATGTGAAAGGCTGAGTGTGTGAAGCCTGGCAGAGGGGACCCTACCCTGGAGGCTCCATCCTCAAGGTGGGACTCTTGACACCATGTCCAGGGCCCAAGCCTGCCCTGGCCCTCCTACCACTGACCAGGGCTCCAAGGAGCTGACGGCCAGCCAGACAGGGCCAGGGGCCATCTGGGCAGCCACCACCTCTCCTCCAGCCCCACCCTTCTCTGCCCCTGCCATGGGAACAGACACCCCATATGTCCCACTGAAATGGGCTGAACTGCGTCCCCTCAAGTTGTATATGTTGATGTGCTGACCCTCGGTACATCAGAAAGGGACCGTACTTGGAGATGGAATGTTAAAGAGGCAATTAAGTTAAAAAGGTGTCATAATAAAAAAGGAAATCTGAACACACAGTCACATGCAGAGGGGAGACGAGGTGGAGACACGTGGAGAAGACAGCCATCTACAATCCGAGGACACAGACCTCAGAAGGAACCAGCCCTGCCGACACCTTGACCTCAGATTTCTAGCCTCTGCAACTGTGAGAAAACACATTTCTGTGTTTAAATCGTGAAGTCCCTGGTACTTAGTTAGAGCAGCCCTGGCATACTGAGGTACCTACCATCATAGCATTAATAGCAGTGACCATGTACCGTGAGCTTGCTGAGTGCCAGGCATGGCGCCAAGACAGAGCCATGTGCCATCACTCTTATTCCTCACTAACCCGGGAAGGCAGAGATCAGGGATCTTCTCCGGAGCCTGGAGCAGGTGGCTCTGCCACCTACCAGCAGCATGATCTCAAGTGAATCGCTTTGTCTCTCTGGGCTTTAGTTTCCTTGTCTGTCCACTGATGCTGGAATAGTACATCCCATGGTCATTTTAAGGACTGACTTAGCTCCTGCAACATAGTTGGTGCTGATTAAATGTTGGCTATTATTTTTTTTCATTTTACAGAAATGGAAATGGAGGTTTGGAGAGGTGGTAACTTGCCCAAGGTTGCACAGCTAGCAAGTGGGGGTGGGGGGGCCAGGATTTTTTTTTAATTGGAGTATAATTGCTTTGTATGGTTGTGTTGGTTTCTGCTGTAAAATAACGTGAATTAGCTATAAGTATACATATATCAGCACGGGCGGCTGAGAGGAGCTACCCCACGTCTGAGGTCAGGGGCGACAGCTGGGAGGAGCTACCCCACGTCCAAGGAGCGGTGACTGCGTGGGCGCTGGAGGGCCTAGAGGAGTTATTCCACGTTCAAGGTTGGGAGGGGCGGCGGTGAGGAGATACCCCTCATCCAAGGTAAGGAGCAGCGGCTGTGCTTTGCTGGAGCAGCCGTTAAGAGATATCCCACGTCCAAGGTAAAAGAAACCCAAATAAGACGGTAGGTGTTGCAAGAGGGCTGCTGCTGCTGCTAAATCGCTTCAGTCGTGTCTGACTCTGTGCGACCCCATAGATGGCAGCCCACCAGGCTCCCCGATCCCTGGGATTCTCCAGGCCAGAACACTGGGGTGGGTTGCCATCTCCTTCTCCAATGCATGAAAGTGAAAAGTGAAAGTGAAGTTGCTCAATCATGTCCGACTCTTCATGACCCCATGAACTGCAGCCCACCAGGCTCCTCCGTCCATGGGACTTTCCAGGCAAGAGTACTGCAGTGGGGTGCCATTGCCTTGGCAGACACACTGAAACCATAATCACAGAAAAAGAGTCAATCTAATCACACTACGACCACAGCCTTGTCTAACTCAATGAAACTCAGACATGCCCTGTGGGGCCACCCAAGACAGGTGGGTCATGGTGGAGAGGTCTGACACAATGTGGTCCACTGGAGAAGGGAATGGCAAACCACTTCAGTATTCTCGCCTTGAGAACCCCACGAACAGTATGAAAAGGCAAAACGATAGGATACTGAAAGAGGAACTCCCCAGGTCAGTAGGTGCCCAATATGCTGCTGGAGATCAGTGGAGAAATAACTCCAGAAAGAATGAAGGGACGGAGCCAAAGCAAAAACAATACCCAGTTGTAAAAGACTCTGATGTTGAGAGGGATTGGGGGCAGGAGGAGAAGGGGATGACAGAGGATGAGATGGCTGGATGGCATCACTGACTCGATGGACGTGAGTCTGAGTGAACTCCGGGAGTTGGTGATGGACAGGGAGGCCAGGCGTGCTGCGATCCATGGGGTGGAAAAGAGTCGGACATGACTGAGTGACTGAACTGAACTGAACTGATACATATATCCTTTCTCTCTTGTGCCTCCATCCTACCCCTCCATCCCACCCCTCTAGGTCCTCACAGAGCGCGGAGCTGAGCTCCCTTGTGCTACGCAGCAGCTTCCCACTGGCGATCTGTTCCACACACGGCAGTGTGTATATGTCAGTCCTAATCTCCCGGTGTGTCCCCTCCTCCTCCTCCGTGCCCACACGCCCATTCTCTGCATCTGCGTCTCTAGTCCTGCCCTGCAAATAGGGTCATTTATACCATTTTTCCAGCCTTCACATAGATGTGCCAATATACAGTATTTCTTTTCTCTTCTGACTTACTTCACTCTGTATGACAGACTCTAGGTTCATCCACGTCTCTACAGATGACCCAATCTCATTTATTTTTATGGCTGAGTAGTATTCCATTGAATATATGCACAACATCATCTTTATCCATTCATCTGTCGAGGGGCATCTAGGTGGCTTCCATGTCCTGGCTATTGTGAATAGTGCTGCAGTGAACACTGGGGTACATGCGTCGTTTTGAATTTTGCTTTTCTCAGGAAATGCGCCCAGAAGTTGGGTTCCTGGGTCACATGTTAGTTACACGGTACTCACACAAGTGACTCAGTGAACTCTACTCTGCGGCTGCCTCCCTTCCTACCCCGTCTGCAGTCCAGAGCGCACAACGGCCACCTCTGCAACTCAATCTGCCATGCTCCCGGAAGTACGCTCGCACACTATGAAAACCATTTGTTTGGGGTTTGCCTTCTCTGCCACACACTGAGCCTGTCTTTGGGGCCGGGCCTTGTCTCGTGTGCAGGAGCACCACAGCTCTGAATACAGGCCTCTGTGGATATTTGGGAACAAGGCTCAGGTTGCACTCAGCCTAAGGTCTCCGGATTGTTTCTCCTTGCCCGTCACTGCAGCTCTGTGTAGCAGGTGGGGCAGGGGCAGTGAGGTCCCACGAAGAGAGCAACCTGCCCCGTGACACACAGCAGGGAAGCAGCAGGATGAGATGGCTCATCTCTGGGGGGAGAGCCCTGTTCTTCCTGAATCGCATCCTCTGGCTCACATTCCAGGCAGTCCCAGAAGGAGGGTACACTGTGCCTGGGGTCCTGGGAGGGGACGGAGCCTCTTGACTCTGAGTGGTCTACTGTCCTGGGCATAGGCCTGTACCAGCCAGGAGTGTCTGTCAACCACTCGCTGACCTCAGAGCCCAGAGACCGGTAGGACAAGGAGGGCTTCAAGGGACCTATCAGGGGATCTGTGGCCCTCACTGGTGAGATCTGTGTCCAGAAACTCAAGAGGTGACCTTGGTCTGTCGCTTTGCCTGTTAAGGGGTAGTCCAGAACATATTTCCTGCATCCTCCACGGGGCACAACTGTAGCTTCTGCTCTCAGTTCAGTGGTTTATGGTGCGTATTCAGTCACCCAGTCGTGTATGACTCTCTACGACACCATGGATTGTAGCCTGCCAGGCTTCTCTGTCCATGGAATTTTCTAGGCAAGAATACTGGAGTAGGGTACCATTTCCTTCTCCAGGGAATCTTCCTGACCCAGGGATCTAACCAGCCTCTCTTATGTCTCCTGAATTGGCAGGCAGATTCTTCACCACCAGCACCACCTAGGAAGCCCTGTTCAGTTCACTTCAGTTGCTCAGTCGTGTACGACTCTGTGCGACCCCAAGAACCACAGCACACCAAGCCTCCCTGTCCATCACAAACTCCCGGAGGCCACCCAAACCCATGTCCATTGAGTCGGTGATGCCATCCAACCATCTCATCCTCTGTCATCCCCTTCTCCTCCTGCCCTCAATCTTTCCCAGCATCAGGGTCTTTTCAAATGAGTCAGCTCTTTGCATGAGGTGGCCAAAGTACTGGAGTTTCAGCTTCAGCATCAGTCCTTCCAATGAACACCCAGGACTGATCTCCTTTAGGATGGACTGGTTGGATCTCCTTGGAGTCCAAGGGACTCTTAAGAGTCTTCTCCAACACCACAGTTCAAAAGCATCAATTCTTCGGTGCTCAGCTTTCTTCACAGTCCAACTCTCACATCCATACATGACCACTGGAAAAACCATAGCCTTGACTAGACAGACCTTGGTTGGCAAAGTAATGTCTCTGCTTTTCAACATGCTATCTAGGTTGGTCATAACTTTCCTTCCAAGGAGTAAGCATCTTTTAATTTCATGGCTGCAATCACCATCTGCAATGATTTGGGAGCCCAGAAAAATAAAGTCAGCCACTGTTTCCACTGTTTCCCCATCTATTTCCCATGAAGTGATGGGACCAGATACCATGATCTTAGTTTTCTGAATGTTGAGCTTTAAGCCAACTTTTTCACTCTTCTCTTTCACTTTCACCTAGAGGCTTTTTAATTCCTCTTCACTTTCTGCCATAAGGGTGGTGTCATCTGCATATCTGAGGTTATTGATATTTCTCCTGGCAGTCTTGATTCCAGCTTGTGCTTCCTCCAGCCCAGCGTTTCTCATGATGTACTCTGCATAGAAGTTAAATAAGCAGGGTGACAATATACAGCCTTGACGTACTCCTTTTCCTATTTGGAACCAGTCTGTTGTTCCATGTCCAGTTCTAACTGTTGCTTCCTGAGCTGCATATAGGTTTCTCAAGAGGCAGGTCAGGTGGTCTGGTATGCCCATCTCTTTCAGAATTTTCCGCAGTTTATTGTGATCCACACAGTCAAAGGCTTTGGCATAGTCAATAAAGCAGAAGTAGATGTTTTTCTGGAATTCTCTTGCTGTTCCCATGATCCAGTGGATGTTGGCAATTTGATCTCTGGTTCCTCTGCCTTTTCTAAAACCAGCTTGAACATCTGGAAGTTCACAGTTCACGTATTGCTGAAGCCTGGCTTGGAGAATTTTAAGCATTACTTTAGTAGCGTGTTAGATGAGGGCAGTTGTGCGGTAGTTTGAGCATTCTTTGGCATTGCCTTTCTTTGGGATTGGAATGAAAACTGACCTTTTCCAGTCCTGTGGCCACTGCTGAGTTCTCCAAATTGAAATAGCCTGTAGTGTACAATTAAAATGGGGGCCTCTGTGTTCTGAGAAATGGGGTATTTCCTGCCATGTCAATAAACAAAGGATGTCACAGTCATCAGCGATTGCAGCCACCCTGGAGAGTGAGCTGGTGAGCCCTGAGGGAGCTCAGGATATGAAAACACAGGACACCAGCTCCAGACAGGTGAGGGGCAGTGGTTTATAGTAGAGCTGAGAAAACTGAGGAAATCTGGCCTGCTTGGAGGGCCCGCTGCCAGCCTTCCAGCCCCTAAGGCTTGCAAGGTGGGAGCTGGTTCTCTAGATCACAGACTGCAATAGGCCGGGGCCCTTCGTGTGCCTCTTGCCTCCTCACCCACATCGGCCTTGGGCATTTTGAAGGCTGTGCCTTTAATTTTCCTTGAAGAAGAGCTGAGGACTAAGACAGGGTTAAGCTGCTCCCAGGCTGACCTGGAAAGATGGAAGACATCAGTCTCAGCTGGCCACCCTCAGATCCCTGTAACCTGGCCTGGGCTGGGGTGATGGGGTGATGGTCTTCTTGCCCACCTTATCTTTGTCCTAGCGCCATCATCTTTGGCCTGAAGAACTGGGACGGTTCTTCACCAGTCTTGGCCCTTCTCACAGCCTGCATGAACGAGCTCTCTGGCCTCAGTTGGTCCTTTCCCTCTAAAATCCTGTAGAGGGCCCCAATTCCTCCATGGGCCCACCTGGAGACCCCATGCCTTGGGCAGGAGTAGCAATCAATCACGGATGGCACATGGGATGAAACTCACCTGCCACCCTGAAAGTGCTCAGGTCCCAAGGTGTCTCTAGCTCACCTGCTGCTTTGTAAGCAGTTCCAGCCTCCGTTTGCCCTTCTGTAGGATGGGAGAGGAGACGTCTGCCTACTCCCTCATTCTAAGCCGCTGAGAACATGAATCAGACTCTCCATCTTCACCCAGGCCTCTGCTTCTTCTGCCCCAGCTCCCACCCCATAACATTACCTTCCACTTAGGGATTTCCACTCAGACCCCTGACAGTTCCCAATAGGTAGCTGAATCTAGCTTGCAATGTACCTACCTGCTATTATCAGGACATTTAAATGATCTATGTAGAAGCGGACTGATTTGCTGGAGTCTCTGAATTACACTGTTATCCTGCAAGCTCCTGAGTCATGAAATAGGCACCCGGCTGAAGGGATGGCTCAGAGCAGAGCCTTCCCAGGCGGACGTACAAACACATCACTTCTGCTTCCAAAGGATTAAGGGGTGTCTTTCACACCCACAGTAGCCTCGTCTGAAAATGACTCAAGACTGTGTATGGGGTCAGGGGTGAGCACAGGACTGAAAGCTGGGAGACCTGGTTTCTTTCCAGTCCCAGCTCTGTCTCTTGAACCTGACCTGTGGGTATCCAGACAATCCCCTGAACCTCTGACGCCTGGTTCCCCATCAGTGCAATGAGTGAAGTCAGAGAGGGAACATAGCCGGTGTGATGGAGAGGATGGGGCCCTGGTGAACTGGGGGCTTGCGCCAGGCCTGAAGCAGCTCCATGCTCTCTCTCTGCTCCAGTCAACTGTATCTCTGGCTGCCTTGTATGCGTGCACTCCATGTGGTCTAGTTTTCCAACGGTTGGGGAAGGAAAGAATCTGGATTTTGGTGTAAGATCTCCTGATTTTTATCTGCTAGCAGTGGATTCAAAAGTTGATGAAACACCGTGGGGATCAAAGAAAACACGCCAGGGACGCGTGCTTGCTAGCTTTGGACTGGAAAATCTTCTGACACTCAGTGCTGTGGTTCGTCTGCGCTATACACTAAAGTCACCTGAGGGTTAGGAAAACGCGGACCCTCCTCCCCCTCCTCCCAGAGATTCTGATTTAGGGCTGAGTCCTGTCTGTGCCGTGAACGGGCTGGGCGACCTGGGTAAGTTACATCACATCACCGCTGAGCCTCTGCTTAGAGATCGGACCAATGCGGCTTGTGGACAAGGTAGGAAGGATTCATTCGTGGAAAGGTCTTGGCACATAGATGGTGTGTAGGGTGAAAAAGCAATTGTTAGCTGCTTTTGATGTAGTACCTTGAAACTAGCCTTGGAAAACAAGTTCATCTGCTGAGACGATGGAAAGTTGCTCAGGGTTGGAGGCTGCAGGACAGGGGTCCCAGCCCCACCTCTGGCTAGCAGTGGAGTCTGGGGAGAAATTCTCAGAGCTAGGTATCATAATGTGTTGGCCAAGCTCTCTTTTTGTTGTGAATACCCAAGTTCACTGATTTGGGGGTGAGGCATGGACTGACTCAAGTCCAAGCTTCCAACTGTGTGGAGGGTAGGCACTGCCCTAGGGAATCCTCCGGCAGTCTCAGACAGTAGGGATAATCTGCCCATTTGACTGGTGAGAAAACTGAGGGTCAGGTAGTGTGATTCCCTCAGAGAGACATAGGCCGGGAGGATCAGAGCTAGTTTTGAACCTTAGGACAGAAGGGTATCTGACCCCCAAGAGTAGGGTGGGAGATGCCCTCAGGGGCTGGACAGATAGGCAAGTAACAGAGAGAAGGGCTGGGTTCATAGTCAGGGTGTGGAGACGACAAAAGATTGTCTCCAAGGCCAAACTCTCATCAGGCTTTTCCGGTCTCTTTTTAAACTAGGGCTCGACTTTTGCACTTCTGTGCTCCCCTAAACCAAAGGGACCAGATTCCCAGCTTAAGGGACTCGCAGTAAAACAAACAAAAACATCCTAGGCAAGTCTCCTGGCTTATGAGGGCCGCGAGCCCTTGTATCCCAGTGAACCCAGCCAGCAAGCTCTCCATGGGCTGATTTCTCCGACCCCAGGGAGAAAGAAAGGAGCGCAAGGGCCTGCGGAGTCACCGCCCACGGTCAAGCTCCGGGGGGCGGCGCCCGTCCGGTGGCCACTGCTTGTCGCTCCCTGCATCTCCGCCGCCTGCCCAGAAGCTTAAGATCAGGTCTCTGGGGCTCGGCTCCCAGCCACCCTGAGCAGCGGTCCCAGCCCCGCGCCGGCCAGGCTGCACCTAGACCCCTCCCCTCCCCCCGCGCAGCCCCTCTCGGTCCCCGCCCGCTGCGCTTGCCCCCCGACCCTGGGATCTGGCCCTGGCCTCCCGCTGCCAGGCCTTCCCTCCCCCACCCCACCAGCTGGGCGGCCCCTCAGTGGGGGGCCGGGGCCTCCATCTCCTGCCCATCCCCCGCGACCTCTATCCACCCGGCCCCCTGGCCCCTAGCCCTGCTCTCCCAGCTCTCTGGGGCGCCCCTCCTCTCCCCGCCTCCTCCCCTGCGGCGGCGGCTTCCTTCTCCTCCCACCCCCCGTGGCTCTGGAATTCCTGGTGGAACCGACTCCCCAGGCCCGCCCTGCAGCCGGGCGTGCTAAAGCGTCCCCGGCGCGCTGCCGCCGAGGGGCACGTGGCTCGTGTCGGTCGTGGCGGTGTTTAGACCTAACTGGGGTGTTTGCACGTGCACACGTGTTTCTGCCTCCAACTGTGCTTATCCGTCGGTGTATTATTTTTTTGTGTGCACACACCCTCAGTCACACTTGGGGAAACTTTTCTGAAAATCCTGGGCTGGCAGTTTAAATATAAAAAGGCTTTGTTTAATGCCAGAAGCATTTCCCCCACGCGCTGAGAATCACGGAATACTCACCTCCTTCCCCCTCCTCCGTAAAGACCTGGCGGCGGAGGCTCTCTCTTTGTTGGGGTAGACTGAGGTTTCCCTGCATGAAGGAAAAGGTTCTTCTTGAGGTCCACTGATCCCCTCACCCTTCCATATCCGTCCCCCAAAAGGCTTTCTCGGAACCCTAAGCTCCCCAGTCTGTCTCTCTCCTGGGGCTGTTTAACTCTGAATCTTACCCCTTCAAGTAGCTGGGAAACGATGCCAGCATCACTCTGGCTGTGGAATCCAAGTTGAAATGTGGCCAGTACATGGAGAAGGCTGAGGAGCAGGGCGGGTGGAGGGTGTTTGCAGGGGAATGTGGGCAAAGGGAAGAAACAAAGGGGAAAGAGTGAGATCCTCAAGTCGATGACATCCCCTCCAAGTGGGGATGCTAACACCTGTCTCATAAACTTCAGCGTTCCATTCCTTTATTGTACGTTTAGTGGCTATACCTTTCTTTGTACGCATACTAGGTATATAGACAACTGCATATTAGTTTGTTGAGGGTTTGCAAGAGGAGGTAAAGAATAGTGCACATGGGCATCCACTCTGGATTCTGGATTCAAATCCTGACCCCACAGTTGTACAACTTAGCCTCCCTACTACGTGCCTCTTTTTTTTCCTGTTTAGCAGAGTCAGTGGCAGTGACAGACCTTCCACAGCTATTATGAGAATGGAGTGAGTTAATTTACATAAACACTAGAACAGTCCTGGCACTTAAACATTTGCTGTGTGAGTTTCAGTGTTTATTATTGAGAATAGGGGTTGGCACCACCTGTTTTTACATGCCCTCCCTCAAGCTCAGAACGGTTTGTATATTTTTAAATAGTGGTGCAGGGGGTTGGGGACAAAAGAAGATCAATATTTCAAGATGCATGAAGATGCCATGGGATTCAAATTCAGTGTCCATAAATAAAGCTGTGTTGGAGCACAGCCACACCCATTTATTTTCATATTGTCTTTGGCTGCGTTCACGCTACAAAGTAGTTAAGTAGTTGTGACAACTGTCAGCGCCACAGGTGCAGAGATTTTTGCTTGTTTGATTTTTAGTGTTTCCCCAGTGCCTGGGACATAATAGTTGCACAATAAGTTGCATAAATGAGTTTGGCCTCAGGCAAAAATGCGGTGGGACTTCAACATTCCTAAACTGGACCTGGGGGTCCCCACTAATTTAAGCAGATGTTCCTTTTGGAGATCAAAGAGGGGCAGATTTCCCTCAGCCACTCTTCTCAAGGGGAAACAAAGAATCAGACTGGCTGCCCACAGTAGCCTTCCTTTAGGTGAGTCACTCACACACCTGGTTCAAGTGGACTCTTTTTATGTTGCCAAACTATGTGAGCAGGTCCTGGGGCCAGTGGAGGGAGGGAGGCAACTTGGGGCCATCACTGGGGGGGGTCCCCATACCTTCCTTCCTGCTCTGACCCACTCACTCACAGCAGACAGAAGTGTGACAGTGTCTTCCTGAGGAGAAGACTTTGATGTTCCTGGGCCACGTGCTCCATGGCAGAGGTGTTGTGGGGGTGGAGGAGGTGGGGGGATGGACCCTGGTCTCCTGGGGGAAAGAGGAGCAAGGATACAGCCAGGTCTACGGCTCTTTGGGAGCACTCAGGATGAGATTCCACTTGGCTTTGCCAAGGGGCTCTTCAAAAGTCCAAGTGAAAAGTTCCTATCAGTCAGCTCCGAGAAACAGACAAATAACCCAGGATAGGAACACATACAGGGCCACATCTTGGGAGGACACACCAGGCTGCCCAGGTGATTGGGCTTGAGGCTGCATAATGGAGTCTCCCACAGCTGGTAGAGGCTCCTTCCTTCATCTGGTGTTTTCTGAAGTCCTGCTGTGTGCTGCTGGTGTTGTTGCTAGGAATAAGACACAGATCTTTACAGGCGGAGCTCACAGCATTCTGGAACATAAATAATTATGATGTACTGAGATATGTGCGAGGTCACAGAGCTCCTCGAAGAGTGTAAGGGTACAACCAAACATTTTACAGGAGAGGAAACCAAAACAGCCAAAAACATGCAAAGAAGTTTGTATCTGGTTTCAGAAAAATGCAAGTAAGAGCCGACTGAACGACTTCACTTTCACTTTTCACTTTCGTGCATTGGAGAAGGAAATGGTAACCCACTCCAGTGTTCTTGCCTGGAGAATCCCAGAGACGGGGGAGCCTGGTGGGCTGCCGTCTATGGGGTCACACAGAGTCAGACACGACTGAAGTGACTTAGCAGCAGCAGCAGCAAGAGCCACATGAAATGCCTTTTAATGCCCATCAGATGAGCAAAATTAAAAATGGGTGATGTCACTTAGTTCTGATTCATAAACAAAAGCCTCTGTCCATAAACATAGCCTCTGTCCAGCAACCAGACTCCTGAGATTCCATCCTGGGACCTAAGGATAAATATACAAGGATATTTATAGAAATGTTTTTTGAAGTGATGGAAACCTGGAAACATTTACTTCCAAGATGAGAGGTTAAACTGTGATATGTCTACACATGGAATATTATGTGATTGTGAAAAAGGATGAGTTGGCTTTGTTCTAAGTGCCCTGGAGGACTTCCATGGTATATGGTTAGGTAAGGAGAGCCAGAGGTCCATAAATGTCCCATGTCTATAATGTGATGCACATTTTGATGCTAACAGCAGTCCTGCCTCTTCCCATGTAAGTACTTTTTGTTTGCATATGACCTGTAAGCATGGAGCATCCTTCTGAAGGCTACACACCAGACTACCAGCTTTGGAAGTGGTGACTAGAAAGAGGTAGATAATAAAGGAGAAATTAACTTGGTCAATGGCAAAACCAGGAGAGTATACACTGGCTAATGTTGATGGAAAATATGTGACTTAATGTTTCTATAGGCTGCAATCGTAAATCTGTGAAAGCTAATTTGTACATGGACAATGAGAAGCTTGTGGTGTAGACAAAAGAAACATTGCTTTAATCTTGGGTGGGTCTGTGGGTAATTTTCTTTCTGGAATTCTGTAGTTTCAATTATAGTGTTTCTTATTCAGTCTTTATGATCATGTAATAGCAACATTATCCCCAGTTCCAAACTAGGCAGTTAATTTGTCTGGGGTGTGGGAAGTTCAGGGGTTTCAACAGAGCCTCAGAAGAGAGATAAGATGGGAAACTGGCTAAAAGTTGAGCCCCTTAGGGAGAGAGAACAGCTGTCTACCCACCCCCGACTTCTGGGAGGGTAAAATTGCATTCTTTCCCCAGAGTAAGTATTTTTGTGCCTAGGCTATTCTAGGCTTGCTTTAGGCACTTGCTTTAGGACAGGCAGTGAAGAAGATACAAAAGGTCCTTGTCCTCATGGAGCTTATAATCAAGTGGAAAAGACATATTAAACAAAAACAAATACACTGTTGTTGCTGTGGCTTTCATCCCACCGCTTCCACTCTGTGGCTTTGCTGCAAGCCCGAGTGAGGCCAAGGACCTGCCTAAGAGAAGAGGCAGGATTCCTAGCTTTAGATTTCCCCAAACCTTGGGATTGGCTTGACAGACACATTGGCCTGAGGAAAGTCCCCCAGAGGTGTGTGTCTTTCTGTGCATGTTTCTGGATGTTGAAAGACGCCTAAACACAAGAGCCAGAGTCTACCACCTGACCCGGTGGACAGACCTCCATGATCGGCAGGCTGTTCATCATGCCTGGATATGCCAACCTGCCTGTCATCCCCAAGGTGACCTGAGATCACTCCCTTTTCACTCCCAGATGCCCTGCTGGCTGTCTCTGCTCCCTCCCTGCAGGAGCCCAACAGCACCCTGAGGCCTCAGTGGAGCAGGTAGAGCAGCTGGCCACCAGGGCCCTGCAGCCCTCTCCCTGGGTGGTTGGGCACAACCTGGCCCCTTTCCTCTCATCAGGAGCTTTGCCCTCCCAGGCCTTCCCTGGTGACTCAGCTGGTAAAGAATCTGCCTGCAATGCAGGAGACCCCAGTTCGATTCCTGGGTCAGGAAGAGCCCCTGGAGAAGGCAATGGCTGCCCACTCCAGTGTTCTTGTCTGGGAAATCATATGGACAGAGGAGCCTGGTGGGCTACAGTCCATGAAATGGTAAAGAGTTGGGCAAAACTGAGCGACATTCAATTTCACTTTGGCCTCCCAGCCCCTCCCTCTGAAGGCGCCCCTTCCTTTCTGCACCCACTCTTCCAATGCAAGCAGCAGGCAAGCAGGGAGAGGGAAGGGAAAAAGAGGGCAGAGCTTTGGTCCTGAGCTTCAGATGGCATCCTTGCAAAATGCAGCCCTTGCCTCCTCCACTGCTTGTTCACAGGGTCCCTCCCCTGGGGTCAGATCCCATATTTCAGCTAAAGCCCCTGGAGCTGCCCTCCTGAAGTGTGAATACCTATATAATGGAAGCCTGTGCAGCCCTGCTGGTTACCCAGGGAGCTCCCTTGACCATGTAGCAGCATTTTTAAAGGAGAAAGACTTGAGTCTAGTTAAGGGCTTACCCGACAGTTCAGTCGGTAAAGAATCTGCCTGCCATGCAGGAGACACAGAAGATGCGGGTTCGATCCCTGGGTCAGGAAGATCCCCTGGTGTGGGAAATGACAACCCACTCCAGTATTTTTGCCTGGGAAATCCCATGGATAGGGGAACCTGGCAGGCTACAGTCCATAGGGTCGCAAAGAGTTGGACACGACTGAGTGCACACGCATCCATCTATTCAAGAAGGTCTAGTTGGAGAGGGGAGAGGGTACCTAGGACATCTGACTCGAAGCTACATTTGAGTAAGATTGCACAAACATCAGATGTCCCTATCAAAGACCGTCCCCTCTCCAAAGTGGTAAATTTTATAACAAGTATTGGGGGCATATAGATATCTCCTATATTATTTTTGCTTGTTTGGAATTTTCCCTAGTTAAAAATGAAAACAAAAGGATTTAGGAGTTGATGAAGATTTGGGAGAAGGAGAGAAGGCAATCTACAGCCTTCTTGCCTGGAGTGTTCCTGAGGAGCCTGGAAGGCTACAGCCTATGGGATCGCAAAGAATAGGACACCACTGAGTGACTAACACATACCATCCCTCTCCACAAACCTGACGCCTGATGCACTTGTCTGCAGTTCCCAGATAGCATCTTCATCTCTGCATCTGCCTATCTATGTCTTTCTAAATATCAACTCTCCGCTTCAGGCAAGGTGTAGGAGCTGAAATTAACTGACTGTGCGATGGAAAGCTTCCAGCTTTGGAAGGAAGTCCACCTTGATTTCCATCCTGGCTCTGTGCCCTAAGGGCTGTGTGACCTTAGACCAGTGAGTGGCACAGCCTCTCTGAGCCTCTGTTCTCGCCTGTAAAGGGAGATCATCACAGTGTGTGGGCATCAACATGGGCACTGAGGGAAGGGCTCTCTGCAGGATGTCCCGGCTGGGCCTTGGGAGTGGGTCCCTGGAGGAAAAGGTGTGGCAAGGGGGGTGGCTTGTTCCTACCTTAGGCCAAGGGGAGAATGCTTCTGAACCCTCACCTCCATGGCCCCACTCCTGTGATCTGAGGCCAAGTTTGTGGGAAATCTGTGGGGTTTGGAGGTCAGAGAGGAGAGTTTGTCCACCCTCCCCTCCCACCCCGCCATGGGGACCAGGGCTCCTTCTTGCTTGTGAGTCACCTCTGCCTCTGTGGTACCTGGGAGGCAGCAGGGGCCTGGGGCTCTTCTGAGGATGCATCAGACCCACCAGGGGAAGGAAGTCACAAACTGTCCACCTCGGGCCCCATCTCACTTAAAAACATAATTGAAATACTTACAAGTCGTCAACATTCATGAACAGGGGCGCACAAAGCTGTGTGGTTAGCATCTCACCTCTTTGTAAGGGTCTTCTCAGATCCCCTTGGGCTCTCCAGTCTCCTGGCCTCATCTGCCTGGTCAGTTTTGCTCTAGAGACAACAGTCTGTGACTCCAGCTACACTCTCTCCCTGGAGAACAGAGGAACTGTGGGTGTGCTGGGTGACCTGGGCAAGACAACCCGCAGTGATCAATCCTCTTACCTCCCCTGGACTGGATGTTTCCACAGCTCAGAGATCTTTCTGCCTTGCCTTTCTGCCGGATTCCCCAGCATGTGGTCCAGAGCCCATCACAGAGCAGGCCCCAGAGGTTGCAAACAAATTTTCACTGGGTGAAGACAATGAATCTTTACATTTACAGGTAATTGAAGACTTTTTTGAGTACTTTTCTAAGCGCTTTACATATTGGCCCCTTTAATTCTCACATCCGCCCTACAAGGTAGGTACCGGCATAACCCCATTTTTCATAGATGGGGAAACAGAGGCACAGAGGAATGAAATAACTTGCTGGGAGGCAGAGGAGCGGAGAGGCCAAAGCAGGTCGTCTGTTTTGGGGTTGTCAATGAAAGGACACCCCTACCCCATCTGGCAACCTCAGGATATAAGGCTCCTCGTGTGACCACCTCCCCTGGCTCCCCTTCCCCACCGAACATCTCTTCACTACCTAAGTAGGAATTGGGAGCCTTGGTTTTGGGCCAGCTCCGTCATTACTTGGGAATATAACCTTGGGCAAGTCTATTCCCATCCAGACCTCAGTTTCCCCATCTTTCCAGCCGGGTGGTTGGACTACTGGAAGGTAGGGCCCTTCCCGTTCTAAAGCCCTGAATTCTGACTGTTGAAGGGGGCCCCATCTTTCATTTTCTGCCCTAATGAACAGGCTCTCCAGAAGTCCTTGGCTTGGCCGGATGGCAGCTCTGCTCCCCGGGGCAGGAGAAGGTTTGGAGTGCTGGCAGAAGCTTCTCGAATCCTCCCCTCGCTCCTGCTGTGGCCTTGGCTCAGGCTGGGGGCTCCAGTGCCTCTCCCAGTGGGTGCCGGAGGCTGGAGCCGCCTTTGTCTGCTGCAGGAGGCCAGCCAGGCGGCTGCGGCTGCAACCGGCCCCTGCCCAGGCCTGGGAGATGGTTTTTTTTTCCCTGTGTGTTGCAGCTGGGACCGTTTATAATAGAAAAAAAGAGAGAGAGAGAATGACCAGGCCAGCCGGCTGGAAAATAAAGAGACTTAAAAAGAAAAGGGCTAGGCTGTTCTTCTCCTGTGGAGGCTTTGGTTAAGCAGAAAGTTTTAGTTCCTTTCTGAAAGGCATTTGGGCTTTTGAAGTCCCCTGCGGGAGCTCCCTCTGGCCCCTGGGAAGCCAGGCCCTGGCATGTCCCAATGTGAACGACCAGGATGGGGCTGGGGCACTCAGAGGAGGCGACAGCAGGCGCTGGGAACTACTGCCCCAGGCTGGGTCCGCTGGGCTCCCGGCAAAGCCTCCCTCTGCTTCCCGCATAAGCCCCACCAGCTCTCTTCGGTGCTCTCTCTCTGCATTTCCTCTGCCCCTTCTGCCTTTGCTGTCTGGCCTGGTGCTTTTAGTCAGAGAACCAGAGACATTTTGCAAACGGGGAGACTGAGGCAGAGAGAGGGTTTGTTTGAGGCCCCGCAGAGAACCTAAACTTACTGAGCAGCTATTGTGTGTGCTTTTCCTGTACTAACAGTAGCCGTGCTTCCCAGGTGGCTCAGTGGTAAAGAATCCTCCTGCCACTGCGGGAGAAGCTGGTTCAGTCCCTGGGTTGGGAAGATCCCCTGGAGGAGGAAATGGCAACCCACTCCAGTATTCTTGCCAGGCTCCTGGAGGAGCCTGGTGGACTACAGTCCGTGGGGTCGCAAAGAGTTGGACATGACTGAACGACTGAGTATGCACACCATTGACAATAGCTGACGTTTATTAAGCCTGTACAGTACGAGAGGACCCGGGAATGAACTTAGGAAACAGGCAGATATAAGAGAGCTCCTCGCAGGGAGGCTGTCTGACCAGCTCTCTTTTCTGGCCTTTGCTGATTCCCAGCCTCACCAGTGAGCTCTCCTCCCCATCAGCCCACCACCCCTCAGCAGGGTCATAGTCATCACCCTCACTGAAGAAGAACCATGGTCAAAATGTAACATTTCTCAAGCACCAACTGTGTCCCGTGCTGTATGCCAGGCGTGTGACGGCACTGCTCATTTCATGCCCTCCGCACAAGACTAAGGCTGGTCAACGATGAGATTATCTTATGGCTCACAACCACCTATGCCATATTGGCAATATTCTCTTGATTGCTTTACCCTGGGATTCAAATCAAGGCCTGTCTGGCTCGAGAGGCTGAGCCCTTTCTCTGAGACCAGCCTCTATGGTTGCAGTGGCCTGGTGTGTCTTAGAGTCTGCCTCTGGCTTCTGGGGTCATCTTCCTTCTCCAGACACCACCATTTACTGGGCATGAAGTGGGCACTGTGGCGTGAAGGAGATTCTTGTCAAAACCTGGGGATCTGCCCTGAAATAGCTTTCAATTCGACCTAGCTGGGTAGGCATAGGTTTTTACCAATTGGTCTCCGTTGTCCACCCAATGAACCATGAGAAAACGGTTGATTGCACGGAGATGTAGTGGGTACCTCTTCTGTATGCTGCACAGTTGAGTTTTCCTCCCAGTGTCCTAAGTTCTGAGCATTTGTGGGGCACCAGAAACATAGTGGGGAGCAGGGCAGGCTTAGCCCTGATGATCTCACTTCCCCCCTTCCTACTTGGGCTTTGGGTTCTTAATTGGATGTGCCTAATGCAGGGGCCAAGGGCTTCCCAGGGGGTTCTAGTGCTAAAGAACCCGCCTGCCAATTCAGGAGACATAAGAGACATGGGCTCGATCCTGGGTTGGGAAGATCCCCTGGAGAAGGAAATGGCAACCCACCCCAGTATTCTTGCCTGGAGAATCCCACGGACAGAGGAGCCTGGCGGGCTACAGTTGGTAGGGTTGCACAGAGTCGGACACGACTGAAGTGACTTAGCACAGTGCAGGGACCACACATTGCTGATGCTCTTCTGAAATCTCCATGGTGTTTCCTTTAGGCCTGGACACCTAATAGGTTCTTTTCATGATGCTGGTGGATGGGAGGGAAAAGGGTACGTGCACAGGAAACAACCCAATATTGTCTTTTTTTTTTTTTTTTCTCAAAATTAGCTTAGTAAGTTTGGTCCTGCACACTCTTAGGTCTTCTTCGTAAATATAGTGGTTACAACAGGGGTTGGAAGTGGGTGAGCATTTGCTTTTCTTGCTTTGAAGGTTGTGTTTACTCCTGGTTGCGCGGATCCTCGTTGCAGCACGGCCTTCTCTTCAGCTGCGGCAAGTGGTGAGGGGAGCTACTCTCCGCTGTGGTGCTCGGGCTTCTCCTTGTGGGGGCTTCTCTTGTTGCAGAGCGCAGGCTCCAGGGCTCTCGGGCCCCAGTAGCTGTGGCTCCCAGGCTCCAGAGCACAGGCTCAGTAGCAGTGGCACACGGGCTTAGTTGCTCTACGGCAGGTGCCAATCTTCCCAGACCGGGGATCAAACCTGTATCTCCTACACTGGCAGGTGGATTCTTTACCACTGAGCCACCAGGGAAGCCCGGGCGTCTGCTCTTCTTACCTATCTCTACCAGGTGATGGTGGGCAGAAGTCTCTGGCCCAATTCTGCCTTGTGAAAGTCGTGAAAGCAGGATTACCCCAAGACGAAACAGGCCCTCTGACCACTTCTGATATGAGAGGTATGCTCCGAACAAGCCTCATCTCACTTCCAGGCAGGATGCTGTATCCTCTGCTGGGTACCCTGCAGTGAGACATTATTTCTGAGGGTAAGACCCAGGACCCTGAAAAGATAGAGCCTGGGGGCTGGGAGGAGGGAAGGGGTTTCCCCTAAGGGGACAGATTACCCCAGCCTCCCCAGATTCATTCTGCCTGTGCAGGCAAGTCGGGGAGCATCTCTAGAACACTGTGCTCAATTGTACCTTGAATGTCTTGAATTCTACCAACGAAAGCCCGTTTCTAAGTCTATCACTTTTTCGGACATCCTGTTTGCTAATTAGTAAGACACTGGTGGCTGATGGAGCTACCTACAGCCAAAGGCCCTGTGACTAGTTCTGAAATGTGCCCCTGCCTGATATAACCGCTTTCTGTCAAGCTTAGAAAGCTGGACATTTGCCACAGTCATCAGACACTGGATTGCTTTTTTTTTTTAATCAGTGAATCACAAAAACATTTTAAAAGAAGCATTTTGAGAGTGACCACAGGTTTGCGTGTGCCACACCCTGGGGCAGTCAGAGGTCGTTTGGGTGGAGGTCTCAGGGCCGGGTGAGGAGTGTCAAGCTTTCCCAGGGCGTGAGTCGACGGGGACCCTCATGTCAAGTTGGTTTCTTTGCCGCCTTGTGGGTGTTCTCTGCAAAGATTGCTGACACTTGAAGAATTAAATAATTATAATAATAATGATAAAATAGAAATGGCTTTCCCAGCTGAACAGAAACTGGAGAAGACAAGGAGGTTCCCACACCCGACTTATTGTTTTTGGCCCTCTACTCCCCCAGCTCCAGGGACACAGATGTCTGGGCCTGCCGCTGGCCACTTTGAATTGTGGTCATGGGCGGGGGACACTGTGGACCCTTGGGGAATTTCAGGAGCATCTGTAGGGATTTCCCTCCCCAAAACACCAGGCTGAGAACTAAGAGCAGAGAAAAGGACTCTTTCTATTTTGATTTACTCTGTTCTGAAGTCTCAGAAGCTTCCAGACCAAGCCATGTGAAAGGACTCCTCAATGTTGCAAAGCCAGCTGTGAAGGCAGGAACACCTGACTAGTGGGTAGTGGCCAGTTCATAGTCAAGGTGACAGGTTCAATCTGACAATCCTGACAGATTCAACCATGGGGCATAGTTATTGCTTCCTGGGTATCCTCAGGACAGGAGTGCCCAGGAAAACCTGGGTTCCACAAGTATAGTGGGTCATTATCATGAAACAGAAATGCAAAAGAGAAAAAGGAACAATCAAATCCTCTTGAACACAGAACCTTCTCCGAAGACCTGAAGATGCTAGAAAACTTCTAGAAACCAGCAGCCCAGGGAAGGAGGCGCTTGTCAGTGCAAGGAGGGAATCTGTAATTGTGTGATTGGCTTCTCTCTCTAGAAATATTTTTGAACTTGAGGACTGGTAAAGGGGAGAGACAGGAAGGGAAAGGAAGGAAGCCTTGTGACCGTTCCTTGGTCATGTGGGCCAGACCAGCAACACTTAACTAACAAGAAATCTTTGGGACAACCCCACAAGATTCACATTCTCTATATTCCCATTTTTCAGATGAGAAAATGGAGGCACAGAGTCCCTTCTCGAGGTCTCCCTGGGTAATGAGACTGGACTAGAAGATGGATCAGATTGGTTCCTAAGCCTGGCAACCCCTGTTTCCTTGAGCCCTTAGCTCTGAACTGTGACAACTTTCCCTTGGAATCACCCAGTTCCTTTCCATGTCCGGCCCTTAACATGCACTGTTCACCCCACCAGGAACTCTGTTCTCTGTTCTTTTCCCTGACTTCTTCCTCCTCCTCTAGGCTCTTGGCCAGACCACCACCGGGACCCTCTGATTTTTGGCCTCATTTGCACTATAGTTTTCCTTCTGAGGATTGTTCCAAATGGTGATTAAATAATTATTTATGTGGCCCTTTATTAAAAAGTCAGCCTCCGCATCAGAGAACAAGACCCAGCAGGGAGAGACTGTGGTCCTTCTTGTTCACTGTCTTATCCTCAGTTTGGGCACACAGTAGGCACGTAATGAATAAATGATGGTTGAATAAACCAACAACAAAGGAATGAACTTATTTCCTGGGGGAAACCAGGGGTTCGTCTTCCCTTTCCAAAATGACTCTTTCTTACAGGCTGATGCAAATTTTTTCAGTGGAGAGTATGATTCTCAAGTTATTAAAACGGTAAACAGGGACTTCCCTGTGGTCCAGTGGTTAAGAGTCTGCCTTCCAAACCAAGGAACGTGGGTTGGGTCCCTGGTTGGGGAATTAAGATTCCACATGCTGTGGGGCAACCTAGTTGGAACACTGCAGCTACTGAGCCCACGCTCTAGAGAGACTGTGCGCTGCAACAAGAAAAAGTCCACGGGCCGTACAGAAGAGACTGTGCGCCCCAAGGAAGACCCAGAGCAGCCAAAAACAAACAAACAAAGAAGCTAGCAGACAAAAGAAAACAAAGATCACAAATTCCAAATTGTATATATTCAGGTGTCATTTAAGTGTATGCATGTGTGTGTGTGTGTGTAGTGGGAGAATTCGGTCATTTGGTCACTTATTGCAAAGTTAACTCTAGAACAGCTCTGGAGACTTCTCAAGGATACCAGTGCAGAGGTCAAAACGAACCCTGTCTCATTTTTCTTTATTGTCTTATCTTGTTTTTGTCACCCACAGCCCCTTCTGCGTTCACCAGACTGTTCAGGAGTATGCTTGCTTCTTTTTGAGGCTCAAAGAGGAACCTCATTTGCTGTGTGTCTGGCGATACATCATTAGGAACAAGCAGAATTGGAGGGGAGAAGGTAGCACCTTGGGTGAGAGGCGCCCTGCTCTCTGGTGAAGTTGCCCGTTTATGTGAGCAAGGTCTTGCGCTGTGCTGTGCTATGCTTAGTCACTCAGCTGTGTCTGACTTCTTGCGGCTCCATGGACTGTAGCCCACCAGGCTCCTCTGTCCATGGGAATTCTCCAGGCAAGGATACTGGAGTGGGTTGCCATGCCTTCCTCCAGGGGATCTTCCCAACCCAGGGAAAGAACCCAGGTCTCCCACATTGCAGGCAGATTCTTTACCATCTGAGCCCCAGAGCCAAGAATACTGGAGTGGGTAGCCTATCACTTCTCCAGGCGATCTTCCCGACTCAGGAATCACACTGAGGTCTCCTACATTGCAGGTGGAGTCTTTACCAGCCGAGCTATCAGGAAAGCTCTGAGCAAGGTCTTACCTGTTTTCAAAAAGGTTAACTTGTATTTTCTTTTGCATTTATGATGGCGGCTCCTTATGGTTTATGAAGGGTTTTTCCCAGCCTCTCCTTTGGGCCGGGCAGAAACAGCTGTCCCCTTGGCAGATGAGGAAGAAGAAGCAGCCATAGGGGGACTTTCTCATGGCAGGAGGGGCCCAGACTCTTGGATCCCCTGTAGGAAGCTAGGCAGGTGGGATACAAAATGTCACCTGAAGATGACTTTTTCTGCTCAGGTCTCCAAGGCTGATGAGGAGCAGAGCCCAGGCGGCAGGCAGCTAGCCCTGCCCTCAGCTCAGTGCCCCTTGAGACCCTTTCAGTAGGAGCTCCCGGAGTTTTGCTGCTCTGGAATTTTCCTTAAAACATCATTATTTCTGGAAGGAGTTAAAAAATGAAACAAGCTGCCCAGAAAGCGGGCCGGGTGAGGCAGGGACGAGGTGGGGCTCCCTTGGCACTCTGACTGCCAGTGAGCTGGGAGAAGGCAGCCAGGTCTTGGAAGGGGGGGTGGGCGTTGGGATGTGAACGTGCCCGACGGCGACGCTGGGGATGGTGATCGAAACACTTTGCCCACATCTCCAGGACCCCTAGCCCTTGTGCATTAGTGCCCTCGTGAAAGACTATCGCCTGCCCCCCCACCCCCATCCTGTTACCCCTGCCTCTGCCCTCTGGGCCTTCCGCAGTTCCCCAGGTTGGAAAAAGGGCAGCGCCGCGCGTCTCCAGCCAGTCCTTCCTGCCCGGTGACCCCTCCTTTCCTCCAGCAGCCCCTTCCCCACCGCACGTTCCTTTTGTCCACCCTCCCACCTCTCTCCCGGCTCCCGGCTGGGCACGATCCGTAGTCTCCAGCCCCCCCAGAGAGCCCGGGAGGGCGAGCCGGGGGCTGTTCTCCGCCCCCTCCCCCTAGGAGAGGCAGCCCGCGGCGGGGGCACCCCGGAGCCGCGGCCAATCGCCCCCCTCCCCCAGCGTGTGCCATCTGCCGCCTGTCAGCCTCTCTCCGCGGGCCGCGATCCCAGGCGCCGGCGGGGGTGGGGAGCTGCTGCTTCGGCCCCTCCTTCCTGGCTCCTTCCCAGGCGCCTCGCGGCCTCTGCCCTCGCTGTGGCCCTTGGCACCTCTTCTCCTCCTCACCCCGGCCGTCCCTGAGCTGCAGGAGGCGGCTCCCGTTCCCCTCTGGGAAGGCCCAGAGATGCTGGACACTAGGACGCAGGAGCTGGGGAGGCAGCGACCCGGGGCGGGGGAGGCAGCCCTCATGGAGGGAGGGGCGGCTCTCACGGCCTGAGTCCCAGTCAGGGGACGGCTCTGTCCTGGCCCTGGCCCCTCTCGCGACACTGGCTGTGGGTCTCCTGGTGGCAGGGTGTATGCCTCGGAGGCGTCGCGTTTCGCTGGTCGCCCGACTCTACCTAGGAGACGGCCTTGAGCGCGCTAGCTTGGTTTCTTCCCGGATCCTGCCTCAAAGCCCACCCCAGCTAGCCCTCCAGCCGCTGGGGAGGCGGGGGTGGCATCTATCTCTGCCATCAGCCTAGCATGGGGTCGGGACCCGGAGGCCCAGAGGGGCGAGCGGGGCTGAGCGGGACTTCGAAGCTCGCCGAGGGGGGCGCGGGCCCGGCTGGCGGGCGGGCTGGGAAACTGCGGGGCGCAGGCGCCCTGCTTGGGGCGGGCGCCGTTGCCCGGCCGGCCCCGGGGCGGCTTTCGGCGGGCAGCAGGTTCTTCCGTGAAAGGTTGCCCTGGGTAACTCGTCTCCGAGGGGACACAGCCCTCGCCTCTCCAAGTGGCAACTTATCGATCCGCGAGATTGATAACCCTCAGCGCCGCGCCGCGCACTCCCTCCGCTCTCCCAGCTCTGGGGCTCGCCGGCCCAAGGTGGCGCCACTCGCCCAAGGAAGGGCGGGGTGGGCAGGAGGGAGATGTCGGGTCCTTTTATCCACCTTGAACCTGGCCTCCTGCAGCTTGTGGGGGATGGAGGAGGCTAGGAAACAGTTTAGGGGAGCCTCCTGGAGAAGACTTTTCCTAAATCTGAGCCCTTCCCCTGGAGGCTCCGAGACCCAAGCCTCGACCTTTTCAAGAGCTGCTAGGGCCCGAGGCGCCCCCTGGTGGCTGGGGCAAAACTTTGTGTTCAAGTAGGAGCTGGTCTATTTGTCAAATCTCCGGAGGAGGAAGTGCTACTGCAATGTTTCGGGGCTAAGGTGTTTCTCTACAGTATTAGCGAAGAAGCGTGCAACCATACGCGGGAACTCTACAGATTCAGGTGTTGGGGTGGAAAAGATTTAGCCCAGTAGAGTAAGTTTCTGGATATGGGGTAGGAATGGTCTTCAAACACCGACTGATGGGCAGAATCCGAGAAGGAAGAATCAGGTTCAGGGATAATGCATATGCGTGGGGTGCAATCTGCAGAGCTGGCAGTGCCAGGGCAATTCACCCCAGCGTGCTCCCTTCCCCCCAGTTTCTTCACTTTTTGCAGTTTGTGATGCAAAGGTATCTTGGCGAACTTGACAGCACGCGTGGGCCCTGTGTCTGTTCCCTCCTCCCTTCCCCGGGGCCGCCAGCGCCGGAGTTGGGGCCCCGCGTGCGGGTGCGGTACCCGCGCCCGCGCCGTGCCTGCCGCCGCCGCCGCCGCCGCCGCGGTCCGGGTTTTGCGGGCGGCCGGAGCTGTATTTCCAGCGCTGTCCATCGCTCGGTGCTGTTGGCCCTCTCTCCGTCTGATCCGAGCCGGAGCAGTGCGGGGCGCCCCACGGGATCAGAGCGCTCCCCCGCCGGGACTCCGCTCCTCACATCCTCCTGCTGGGACCCGGCTACATTTCCAGCCAAGCCTGGCTTTATTATGTGTCTCTGCAGTGCAGCCCCAGCAGCCGGATCGGGAGGAGGAGAGCCAGCGACCACAAAGAAGACAGGAGCGCAAGGGAGGCTGGCGGGCGGGCCGGCGCCGGCTGGAGCGCGGAGGAGCCGGGGCGCAGCCGCCGCCGCCGCTGCCCGGGAGGACGGGAGCCCGGCCGCCGCCTGCTCGTCCTCCTCCTCCGCCGCCGCGGCCGCCGCCTCCCGCCTCTCCGAGCCCCTGGTCCATGGAGGCAGCTAGCGGGGCCGGCGAATTGGCACCGGCCTGGGGATCGGCTGCGCGCCTCGCGCTGAGCACCGCAGCCCGAGGGCAGGCAGCGGCGGCCCGGCGCACGGGCTGAGCGATGCCCGGGGCACGGGCGCGCCTGCCTGCCGCCGCCTGAGCGCCCCCGCGCGCCCCTTCCTCCTCCGGGGGGCCGGCGCCGGACCGAGCCGAGAGCCAGAGAAGGGGGCGTGAGCCAGGGGCCCCGAGCTGCGGCTTCCGAGCGGCTGCGGCCGTTTCGAGCCCCCCAAGTAGGCTGAGTTGAGGGATCCCCGTCCCCATCCATCATAATCTCCAAACCAGGCGTTTGGGCATTTTAAAACCATTAATATTTATTATTATTTTTTTGGGCGGCAGGGGATAATTTGAAGGCTTTTTTTTTTTTTTCCGGGGGGTACTGAGCTTCCGCGCTCCAGACCGCCTCTCGGTCTCCTCCCCTCCTGAGACCCCCTCGACTCCAGCCCCGTCCCCCCTCCTCAGATGGGTTCATTGTGAGCTCCGCACCGGGCTGCGTAGCCGGACGCCTGCAAACTTTGCACAAAAATCCGGCAAGGGGCGGAGGAGGAGAAGGAGGAGGAGGGTGAGGGTGGCGGTGGGGTGGGGGAGGGAGGGAGGGGGCCGCAGGGGCCGGGGGCCGGCGGGGGGTGGGGAGGAGGAGGGGGGCGGCTTTTTTTTTTTTTTTTTTTTTTTTTTGCATAACTCGGCTCGGCCGAGTGGCCTCCGGACTCCCCGCGCCGCTGGGACCGCCGCTGGGACCGAGAGCCCCCGGCTGCCGCATTGCAACAGGCAGGGCCCCGGCGCGCCCCCCGGGCCTCCCCCCGCCCCGGAGCGGCCTCGGCCGGCCCGGGCCGCCCCCCCCAGGGAGGCCGCCCCGGACCTGCGATCCGCTCCCCACAGCTGCCGACCCGGCTGCAAAAAAAAAAGTTTCCGAGAGGCAGGAGGAGGAGAAGGGGGAGAAGGGCAGCCCGGAGCGGCAGGGGGCGGCGGGGGGAGCCGGCCGCGGAGGGCGACGGAGCGCCGGGAGCCCCGGACATGTCCAGGCGGAAGCAGGCGAAGCCGCGCTCGGTGAAAGGTGAGCGAGCGAGGCCCGGCGGAGGCGCGAGCGAGCGAGGAGGGAGGGAGTGAGGGAGGAGGGACCGGCGAGCGGGCGGGCGGCCGGGGACCCAAGCGAGCGAGCGGAGAGGAGGAGGCGGCGGCAGAGGAGGCGGAGGCGGAGGCGGAGGCGGAGGAGGGGGAGGAGGAAGCCGCGAGCGGGAGGCGGAGGCGGCGGAGGGGGCACGCCGCGGACACCCTAGCCACCCGGACCCTCCCCGGGCCCGGCGCCGCCGCCCGCGGGGCACCCGGGCCGGGGGGCGCAGCCAAGGGGCCCTCGCTGCTCCCTCCGTGCGGGCCCCGGGCCCGCGTGGCCAATCAAGGGGTGCGGGCCCGACTTGGCGGGGATTGCGAATCTCGGCGGCGGCGGCGGCGGCGGCGGCGGGCGGCGGGAGGAAGGAAGAGGCGGTGAGGACCGGCGCCCAGGAGGCCGGTAGCTCCGAGGCCGCTCTCGCCGGGCCCGGGGCCTTGCCGCCTTTCCTCTGTCCACGCCTTGTCGCCCCGGGACGCCGTGGTCGTCGGGCGTTGCTTGCGCGCGCCCCGGGTCCCCGCCCTGGCCGCCGGGCGCCCCCTCCCTGCCCGCTGCCCAGGCCGCCCTCCCGGCCCGGGCCCCCACACTTCCTGCCTCCTCCACCGAGGCCAACCGGGCCGGGAGCCTCCGCCAGGAGTTCATTGTCTGCGCAGCGCCGGCGGGACGCGGATCCCCAGGGGAGCGAAGCGGCTGCCGCGCGCGCCCCTCCGCCTAGAGCTCCCGGGACGCGACCCTGGGCACCTACATTCTCGACACCTAGGTCGGCTTCTCGAATCGGATCCCCAGAACGCACACTTTTGAGGACACACACACATGCGCGCGCGCGCGCACACACACACACACACACACACACACACACACTGTCCTTGCCTCGCTTTCTATTTCTACCGAGCGCCTGCGGCCCGAGCGGGCCCCCTGGAGAGCAGAGGCCCCCCGGGGAGATGCTGCGTGAGGGCAACTGAGCTCCTCCCCTGCCCCTCTTTCCCCACCCGCTGGCCTCTCCAGGCCTCGCCTGCTGCTTTGTCCCGATTCCAGTCCCCCCGGGTGGGTGCCCGGCCTCCTGCCCGCGCTGGGAGATGATAGAGAAAGGACAGGATGAGAAGCCGCTACATCTCTGGAGCCAAAAGTCCCGAGGCCCTTGTCCTCTCCCAACTCTCTTGATGACCTCTGGCCCGAGCCCAGTTCTGCTCTGAAAAGTTCATTTCCTGGAGGCCTGCGCGGGAAGGCTCAGGGGCCTCCGCTCCCTTCCTGCCAGCCTTGCTCCAGGCTGGAATGGCTGGGACTGAATCTGGCAAGGAGGGTCGTGGGACACCCGCCATTGCTCTCCTTCCGAAGTCCCAGGAGATCGCGGGCAGTCAACAGAGATTCTCCTTGTCATGTGAGACGCGGCCAACTCAGTCCGAACTCGGCAATCTGGCTGCTCTCTATTCTTCTCTTTCCTTGAGAGAAGTTGGTCTTGTTCCCCTCACCCGGGCAGGCATCCTAGTCGTGGACAGCCAGACCTGTTCCACAGAACTGCAGGGTCTACAGGGTGTTCTGGTTGAAACCAGAAGAGAGACACACCTCAAGAGCCGGATAGGAAGACGGTAGATGTTTGTCCTTGTGCTGAATAGAAGTGTTCTCGGCCTGAAATAATATTTGATTTCTTTTCTCTTTCCCTGGCTCACTGCTCACTCCTTCAAGAGCCACTTAAGGTGGCCCAGAAGAAAATGTACAATTGGAGTCTCGTTGGAAAAGGGGTTTCTATCTAACTTGGGCAGTTGGTTGTGAATTAAAACTGTGTATTGAAGCAGATTTTTCACAGAGGAAGATGCAGAACTTTACCACCTCTAACCTCAACCCAAGCCTCCATACCTCCTTATTTCAGAAGGCAAAGGTAGAGCAATTTGCTGGGAATAGATGGGTGGGTGTTTCAGAGTTGCTGGAACCTAATTCTAAAACCACTCTGTGTATCTCTGAGAAAGACTCAAGAATCAGACTGCAAACGTTCATGAAATGAGCCTGGACGTGATTTGTAATGAATGTTTCTCTTGATGTATATATATATGAACGTATATAGCAGAGAATTCAAGCTGATTGTTGTTTTGTTGTTTATTCACCAAGTCATGTCCTACTCTTTTGCAACCCCATGGACTGCAGCCCGCCAGGCTCCTCTGTCCATGGGTTTTTCCAGGCAAGAATACTGGAGCGGGTTGTCATTTCCTTCTCCAGGGCATCTTCCCGACCCAGGGATTGAACCAGCGTCTCCTGCTTGGCAGGCAGATTCTTGACTGCTGAGCCACCTGGGAAGACCCAGTTGGTGGTGGGGAAGACAGCAAAGTGGGAACAAGGCCAGGGTAGGCATTTTGAGAAGCGTTGTAAATATCAACCACACAGCACTGGAGTCTGAGATCCTGTTTCTTCCCTCAGTTCTTTGCATTTTCCGAAAGCAGCTCCAACTCGTGCCTCTCACCATTTCGCCATTTATTGAGTTTATTGGGGTGAACAGGGTGGAGATGCAGCCACTTATTCAGGGAGGAATTAAGAGAGAAGATAATTTGAATAGATAAGAGTTACAGCACATGAAGGATTTATTGCTTTTCAAGAACTGCCTCCCCCCTCCCCCCCAAAGCAATATTCAAAAGTGTATGCTTGAGTGTGGACAGCTCCATACCAAGTGTTTAAAATGACAAGGTCTTCAACCTCAAAGATGCTTCTTAAGGAACAGTGGTGCCTTTTAGATTGTATTTGATTTTATTTTGCCTCCATCGCTGTGTGTCAGGGTTAAAGTAGAGGCATTGTAGACTTCCCTAGCCCGCACATTCTGCTGTGAAAGTCGCTTGACGGTATAGTTCATAATTGATCTCGGAAATGTGAAAGCCCATAGCAGGAAGGAAAGACAGAAATATAACAGTTTCTAATGGATGCTCAGAAAGTATGATTTGAAAGCACGGCATTGCTGCTTTGAAAATCAAACAGGCCTTGGTGGGGGGGTTTCACTTTCCACTCACAGACACAGCCCCCCTTCTGGAGTGGGGTCACTTATGCCCCTTGGGATGTTTGTCCTTCTTTGGAAAACCCAGGGAGCACACCCAACAAATAGGGAAGGGGGCCGGGTAGTAGGGCAGTGGGGGGAATAGCCTCATTGGTTTTCAAAAACCTTGTGATTTAAAAAAAAACCCGATACATACCAAAAAACCTATGAATGTTACAAAAGTCACATTTTCTGACCGATTTTCCCCTCCGACACCATTCTCTCCTTTTCTGTTTCCCGGTGGTGTGGTGTGGCTGTTGTGAGATGATTTGTTCCCTTTGATAATTTTGGCCTCATTCTCCGGGGCCGTTCCCATCGCATCTCACTGATGTTATTTCGGCTGATGAAATCAGGTGGTTTGTTAACCTGTCTCCCTGTACCCACACTGCCTCTTCAGATCCACAGAACAGCCTCTCCATTTATATGGAAAATTAACACATCTTTTTTTTCCCAGGCTCTGGCTTAAAACTTTTGAATAATTGGTAATGCTGTTGATTTTTCTCCATTGAGCAACTGCCTCTTAATTACAGTTCTTAATATTAATTAGCACTTAGGCTGTGTCCACGCACCCCCAACCCCGACATCCTGAAACTACCCCCGGTGACTTCTCTGTGCTCCCCTCCCCTGGTTCTATCTTCCGCTCCTGCCAGCCCATAGCTCCTCCAAAGTCCATCTTATAAATTTGGTGGTCTAAGGACTTGGGAACAGTGTAGTTCCACACTGCTTGTGTTTCCATGGAAATAATTGAGATGTAATAAATAGAGGCATTCTGAGGTTACAGGTTTCTTGATTCAGCCGAGACCACATACAAGTGTAAATTGTCGAGATTTGTTTGGCTAAATGTACATGATCTTGTAGGAAGGGCAAAACAAATGCTTTATAGGCTCTTTAGCTTTCTATGTGGATTGGGGCAGCTAACATTTAATCCTAATATTTAATTCCCCCTTCCTCAGTGAGATCACTAACTTTCAGCTTTGGAGGGACCTGTCTTAGTCTAGACAACATCCTTTATGTGTAGTAATTGCCATTTAGATTCTTCCACTTCTTTCATGCGAAAACTTAATAAGCAATACAGTTTAACTATGTGTCTTGGACAGGAGGGTCCTGCTAAATGTTTAACCATAAGGTGCCGAGTGTGCATTGCACGAAAGGTGCAAGATGCCGGTGACTTTACAGTTGTGAAGAAACTGGGTAAAACCAGCCTGGCACTGTGGTGGCCTGCTACAGCATGGTAACAGAGGAGGAGGAGGCGAAACCATGGGAGGAGGAAACTAGAGTGCAGCGTCTGACATAGCATTCCTAGCTGGAGACTAAAGCTGCAGGTCTGGTTCAGTCTAATAGAAAGTTGCAATAATTGCTATATCGGTAGCCAACTCTTAAGCTGGTGGCTGTGGAATTCTTCCCCTGATGTAGGATTTAATAGTCTGGCAATTAGATGCATTGATTTCTCTTAACTGTTCATTTGGATGTGTAAACCAAAGGAACCCTCCACTGCTGCAGACGGCTGCCTGGCTCTTGGAAAACAGGCTGATTTAGGTGATGGTGGTAGGAGGATGGATTCTTCAAGGCAGTGTTGGGGCTAGTTCCCTCTTCGTTTGACGTTTCAGCCCATTTTGCAGTAAAATGAAGAGCACCTGTTGTTCAGACAGTGTTTAAAAACCAACAGCGGTGTCCTGTTCTGTCTGAAAAGTAAACACGCCCTCTTTTGCTGCAGACATGTACAGAGTAACATTTCTGTCTCTGAGTGACTGGACTCACTTGCGTATTTTTGGCAGATGGTCTGTTGGGTACCAGAGAGAAAAGTCACAGAACACCTTGGCTCCAAGTTCCAGAGGGACCTCTTGCCGGAAACGGAGTGAGTTCTCTCTCCCCTTCCTAGGGGCCTGGTGTCCCCTAGACTGCAGTGGCTCTGTCAAGCCCTGAAGAGATATGGGACATGGTATCTTGGACCCCTTGGCATGGTGCCTGTGTGACTTCAGTGGCTTGGAGAGGGGGTAGATAATGAACCCTTGCAAACGTTAGCACCTCTTAACTCCCTGCTCCTGGACCTGCAGGTTTCTGTAGGTGTCACTAACTTCTTTTTGCAGGCATCCAAAACTGTCTTGAGGAGGGCTATCTGTCCTTATGGCCCTATCTTTTTTTTTTTCTTCGTTTAAACTGAGGTGGATGGGTGGGTTTAGTTAACTCTTTGTTTGTCCGAAGGTAAGATGGACTTACCTTTCCTGGACCTTGTCTGTGGTACACTGGTATTTGTGAAGAATATTATCTTCACATCTTGAAAATGTTTGCAATAGATATCGGGGTTCCTTTCTTATCTTTGGGTCCAGGTAATTACAACAGAATGCCTTGAAAACTATTAGCAGGCTCCCTGTTACCATGAGTAGCTGGGGAAAGCCTTGATACACCTTGATTGGTGAATCTGACAATTTCTGCAAATTCCTGTCAGTTCAAAAGGCCATTTTGTGTATAAGCATGTTAGTCGAATTAGTCGATAATCAGAGTAGTTTTACACCCAAAATGGACTAATTAAGTCTGGATTGGTTATATTCTGCTTGAAGTTTTTGATACTGTCAGCTCCCCCTGACTGTGGGAGAGGTGGGGGGGGGGGCAGTGAGGGAAATGCTGATGGAAACTTTTGATTCATCGCTTACCTGCGGGGATCGGTGGCAGCCAACGATTGGGGTTGTACACTCAGTAAATAAAAATACTTTATCTCTTTCAAGGAGCGCCAATTAGCTGATTGCTCCGTGTGGCTGTCTTTAAGGAGAATGCTGTCTTACCTATCTTCTTGTACAAAGGTTTGATTTTTAATGTCTTGTGAAAAGGATTCTCTTTGTCTTGATTGATGTCAGGAATAAAAGCATGATGGTAATATCCCTTTGAAAGCTATTGTATTGTCAGCCCTGGCTGACAGCAGGAGGGCCTCCCAGCGTTATAGATTAGTGCTGTGAAAACACTGACATTTTCTTTGTTACGTTGCTGTTGTTCTACTTGCAAAGTCAATTACACAATGTCGGAGCTCAGTTACAGAGTTGACTTTGGAAGTAGCAATGTCTTTTCATTCTCTTCTTAAAGATATAATTTTCCTGCGTGGTTGTTGTCATTGTTTTGTTTTCTTTCTCTCTTTCTTTTTGACCTGCTTCCCTCTGGTGACCACCCCCTCTGCCCCTCAAGAGTCAGAACGCATTAGCTAGGCAAACACATTCTGGTTTCAGTTGTGACAAGTCAGATTCTAAGACTGCCACATCGTTATCTCTGAATTCTTCTGCTCATTCACATTTCAGTGGCTTCTTATTGATATAGTGACTACAGCAGCCAAGATACATAAAAAGCCCATCAAATGAGATTATGGTATTGATAACCCTATCAAGTGGGTTGCTCTGGATTTAGGGTCCTTGCTCTGAGTGTGTGTGTATACTTATTCTCTAAGTTCATGTCCGACTCTGTGACCCCATGAACTGTAGCCTGCCAGGCTCCTCTGTCCTTGGGGTTTCGCAGGCAAGAATACTGGAGTGGGTTGCCATTTCCTTCTCCAGGGCATCTTCCTGATCCAGGGATCAAACCTGAGTCTCCTGCATGGCAGGCGGATTCTTTACCACTGAGCCACGGGAGAAGCCTTTGGGGTCCTTAAGTTTGGCAAATTCTGTTTTTTTTTTTTTTCTCTTTTTTTCCTGACCCAGGTTGAACCAAGGTCCTGGGCTTTTGGGAGCACCCCTTTTGCCCCCCAGCTTTTTTGCTGCAGAAGATTTATAATAAACATTCTGAACTCACAGGCCAGGGCTGGTGAGTTTTGGATGTAGAATCCTGGATGACATCTTTATCTCGTAAGAGAACCTTGTAACCCACCCTTTTCCCGTTGCAGATGGCAAATGCGAATTATAAGGCTCTCCAAAGTGCCTTTACTCTGGGTACCCTTAAACTCAGGAGTGATTTTCATCCTGGTGTGAAATTCTGCTGCTGAAAGGGAGGCAGGCTTGACATGTCCGAAGCTAAAAGTGGTCAGGGTGGAGGTTTTTATTTACACTCCCCCTACCACCGTCCCTGCCTTCTTCAGGAAGAGCAAACTGGCTCTCTGAACTTGGCCGAAACGAGGCAGCTACCTGAGAGTGGACAGGACTTGCCACTGACTCCAGATGACAGGGCCGCATTGGGAAACTCTGGCCGAGGACTCTAATTGTGGGCCCCCAAAGTTGTTATTATGAACCGCCAGACAGGAGACTGTGTTCGCCAGCAATTTGTCAGGACTAATTTTGTTTTTCTCCAATAATTGAAAATTAATGTCTTGAAGTGAAAGCAGATGTTCATGTCATCTTCTGAATTGGGATATAAAATGGGGCTCTGTAGATGGGCTCACAAATTTAACAGTAATTTCCCTCTCGCAGCTAATGGGGGTGTTGGGGCTGATGTCACCTGAGGCCAGAATTGGGGGGTGAGAGCATCAGCTGTACCAGTTGCGCTGTCTGAGGTGCCGGAGCCTTGATTTTGGAGGGAGAGCATGTAAATAAACTTAATTCCTGGGGCTATGAAACTTGGGAGAATCCATTAGTTTGAATGCTCATTCGTGCAAGAGATGTTTATTGAGATAATTTAAGGCTTTATGCTGGAAAAGGTGAGGGAGCCTGGGTGTAGGAAGACAGTGGATTCCTACAGGTTAGAGGATCCTGGGTTCATTACCGTCACCTGGAGAGAGAGAGTGTGTGTGTGTGTGTGTGTGTGTGTGTGTGTGCACACACAGTTGTGTCTGACTCTTTGCAACCCCACTGTTGCCCCACAGGCAACCCCCTGTAGCCCACCAGGCTCCTCTGTCCATGGAATTTTCCAGGCAAGAATACTGGAGTAGGTTGCCATTTCCTCCTCCAGGAGATCTTCCTGACCCAGGAAGCAAAACCACATATCTTGTGTCTCCTGCATTGGCAGGAAAATTCTTTACCAACTGTAAAGCTGGTTAAAATTGTAGATTCCCACTTTCAGAGCCTAGAGATGCTCGCCTAGCTGGTCTGGGGTCGGGGCTAACCACTTTTCATTTTCTTCCCTTAAAAAAATTGAGGTAAGATGCCTGATGACTCAGATGGGAAAGAATTTGCCTGCACTCCTGGAGACCTGGGTTCAATACTTGGGTTGGGAAGATCCCCTGGAAGAGGTCATGGCAACCCACTCCAGTATTCTTGCCTGGAGACTTCCTTGGACAGAGGAGGCTGGCGGGCTACAGTCCTTGGGGTCGCGGACATGACTGAGTGACTAACACACACATATATACGTAATGTAAAATTTGCCATCTTAACATTTTTAAGTGGCAGACTCAGTGACTTTAAGTACATTCACATCATTGTGCAGCCGTCACGAACATTCATTTTTAGCTGACAAGCAGGTGGTGGTGGTGGGTTGGGGGGATCTTAGCCCATCACCCTCCAAGGAGGCCATCAGTTCAAGGCGTCTGTTTTCCAGGGAGAGAGGAGAAACAGAGGCCCCGAAGATGCAGTGACTGGGAGAACTGGTGATGTTTTCCCTTGCTCCAGTGAGAGAGGGGAGACTGGTGTGCTCAAAGCGCACATTAGGGCTCCATCAGGGCTGAGGGCCGGGCAAGAGGGGGTGCTTCGGAGCTGTTGAGGGATCTGGTGGCGACTCTCAGGATGAGAACATGCGTTCTCTCTCCTTGGGGGCACCGTTCCTCTGGAGACTGAGACTGGCAGGTGTGAGGTTGGCCCGTGGCCCCCACACCTGCCTGCCAGGACCCAGACAGCCACTCTGACTTAGCAGCCCTGCACACTTCAGGCTGGTTCGTCTGTGATGGCATGGGGGAGGGACAGCTGTTGTGGAACGGCCACTTAGTTGCCTTGGTTTCCAGTCCTAGAGCGCCCACCGCCCCGGCCCGCCGGTCTGGGTGCTACAGACTCTTATACTCTTCTCCTTGAGGTGCCAGCCACCTTTTCCTCCCCCATTTTTTCCTGTAATTGAAATCTGCCCTTTCGTTACCTGGGCATGAATTATTTTTTTGCAGCGTTGTCATTCCCTATCCTGCTGTGAGGTTTATCTCTTCTGTTGATCCTAATTAAATAAAACATACTGTTCACCTAACTCCTGTTGCACTGAATTTTACCTGCCTGAGGCAGAGTGATGGCCATCTGGGCTGGGTTAGGGAGCAGGGCATGGCTGGATAAAGGAGCTGGCATGGTAGGGGCTGGTACATGAGGCCTGGGTGTACCCCCTTGGCCTGGGGAGGCTGGCAGGACCCCATAGCTGCCAGCAACGTACAGCATACTTCTGAACGTGAGCTATTGCTTTGTCCCTAGCCCCATGAGGCTGCAGGTCTGAACCTGGGAAGAGGAGAGACAATCACCAGCTCCAGAGAATCCCCAAGGAGAGGGTGAGGGAGGAGACCAGGCTCCCAGGGTGGGGGGATGGAGAGAGGGGGCAGGTTCTGGTCGCCTGGGGTTGAGGCTGCAGCGAGCGCTGGGTTCCCCGGGGAACCAGGAGCAGAGCACGCATTCTCAGTGCCTAGGACCGCTCTGCAGATGCCCTGTCTCCTCGGGGAGAGAGGGGCAGCCAGGGGCCTGGCACATGTGATGCAAAGATTCAGACCTTTACCATTTTTGCCTTTGAACTTCTCAGAATCTTGAAAATCCCAGGTTGAAGAGGAACCTTGGAGGCCACTTCCTTCAGCCTTCCCATGTGTTTGTGGCATCCCGAGTTCCATCCAGCCTGGACTCACACATTTCAGTGTCTGGGAGCTCACGACCTCTATGGCACAACTTGTGCCTTTTCAGCTTGAATGTCCCATGTTTCTCTTTCCATGAAGTTGCAGTCCGCCTCCTGTAATTTAGGTGCAGTGGTCCTGTGTCTGTCTCTTGGGGCCACAGGGAGTAGCTCAAATCTCCATTCCCCAGGGCAGCCCTGTTGAGAGTCAGCAAAGCTGGCCTTGGTCTACTGGCCCAGGGGGAGAGTATCTTTGCATGGGATGCGGTCAGCCTGGTGGGCTTCCGGGATGCCATGCTCACTTACAGATGACTGCAGATGACCTCGTCTTGAGCTTCTGGGTCCTTGTGTTTAAAAGAATTTGTTAGGTGAATGAGTAACTGTGTAAGCTATTGAGGGAATGAATGAATGGGTAGACAGGTGAATGAGTGAACTGTGAACAAATGACTGGTTAAAGACTAGATGAATTCCTAAATGAATGAGTTAGTGAGTGAGTGGGTAAACTCACAGGAACATGTCACAGACCATCTCTGTGTAAAGAAGGCTGAGCACCAAAGAATTGATGCTTTTGAATTGTGGTGCTGGAGAAGGCTCTTGAGAGTCCCTTGAATAGCAGGGAGATCAAACCAGTCAATCCTAAAGGAAATCAACCCTCAATATTTATTGGAAGGACTGATGCTGAAGCTGAAGCTCCGATAGTTTGGCCACCTGATGGGAAGAACCATCTCACTGGAAAAGAAAGACCCTGATGGTGGGAAAGATTGAGGGCAGGAGGACAAGGGGGCCACAAGGGATAAGATGGTTGGATGCCATCATCAATCCAATGGAGTTTGAGCAAGCTCTGGGAGATGGTGACCGACAGGGAAGCCTGGCGTGCTGCAGTCCATGGGGTGGTGAAGAGTCGGACACGACTGAGGGACTGAAAAACAATGTCTTTATGGGTAACTTGGGCTCCCGGCTGGCATCTCTGGTGGTCTCCTGCCTCCTTCCCCTCCTCCGGAGATGCTCCTCCTGGAGGACTGGGAGCCCTCACACCCTCGTGGGGTTGGGATGCTCTCTGCCTATTCTCCCCCTTCACCCTTAGCCCAAGGGTGTGTGGGCATGTAGTGCTCTCCTTCTGTGAGATTGTAGCTACTGTGGCAATCATTGTGCTGGTTTGTAAAACACTGTTTTCAAAGAATAAAAGCAATATGAGATTTTCATACTAACTTTAAATGAAACAGAACTTTTAATTGAATAAACTACTCCCTCTTCCCTCTTCCTGCCACAATCCTAAGGGGGCTTCAGAGTGGACATACTTGACCCAGCTCAGTGCTGGCCAGGACTCTGTGGTCCTGTCGCCACTAAGTGGCCCTCAGGTCCTTCAGCATCTTTCAGGGACGGTTTGTCCCCACATAGCACCAGGACTGAGGGATGGGTTGGGAGAAGGAAGGAGGAAAACAGGATGTGTTTGCAGGGAAAACTGCCAATAAAATAAAACAGCATGAAAAAGAAAGACCCCTGTATCACTGAAGGTCTGTGTTAAGATTGACTTATTTCTCTCGCATGGGACGGTTGTGGTTTGGAGGAAGCATGCTCTGTGATCTTGGGCAGGACAGTGCCCTCTGTGGGCCTCAGTTTTCCCATCTGTGAAATGGAATGGAACTGGTGGGGCTAGCTATCTGTCTTACATGGTTTAAGATTTTAATTCCTGGAACATAAGAGTGGGAAAGCACAAGATGCTTTGGCTTTAAAATAATACAAACTAGAAAGATATTTTTAGGTCTTTTCAAGGTATTTTTTAAAAATGCATTTAAAAAAAGCTATCTATTTAACTGTTGACTGTGCTGGGCCTTGGCTGTTGTGCGAGGGCTCTCTTTACCTCAGCGCGTGTGGGTGGCTCTCCAGTTGCCCTGCGCGGGTTTCTCACTGCAGTGGCGTCTCTTGCTGCGGAGCACAGGCTCTAGAGCATGCGGGCCCAGTAGCTGTAGTGCATGGGCTTACTTGCTTCTACATATGGAGTCTCCCTGGACCAGGGACTGGACCAGTGTCCTCTGCATCACAGGCAGATTCTTAACCACGGGACTACCAGGGAAGCCCCTTTTCAAGGTACTTTTTAAAGTGACCTGTCCACAGGGTGATAAGTCTGAAGGGGCAGATCTGGGGGATCCTCCATCAGGGCATCTGGATCCTTCCTTGCTCCCCGAGTCCTTTTGTGGATTGAAGGGAGCGGTGGATAAGAGAAGACATGTCAAGGGCTTGACTGTGATGTCAATATCTTTTCACATGTCTGACAGTTCAGCCTGAGGTGTCCCTGGCTCTTTTGGCTCCAGGGCCTTTGCCAGGCATCCTTGGAGTAGGCTCTCTGGTGCTCCTCTAAGCCAGGGGGCAGCGTGGACAGAGAATGTCCAGGCCCTACATATGCCCATCAGAGCCACCAGCATGGCTGGCCCAATGTTGGGGGGGGGGTGTGGAGGGGCAGTCGTGGCCAGGCAATCACCTGTGCCAGGCCCTGCCTTCAGCTCCTCCCATCTGTCCCCTTACTGGTTCTCTGATTTTTCTCCATTTCACAGATGCACAAACTGAGGCCCAGAAGTCCCTTGCCCAAAGTCACATGGCTGGAGGGGGGCAGAGCTGGGATTAGCCCAGGGCCTGTGTCAGTAACCATTACCTTATAACTGCCCAAGGATCCCCAAAAAGACAGCAGTGAAACTCATGCTTTCTCCATGGGCTGGAGGAGTCCCTGGACCCTGGGAAGGAGAGAGGGTCACGAGTGAAGGCACAGGAGGTCTGTCGTGCTCCCCACCCATCCATGTTCTCCTCCTTGTGGGCTATCAATATCCACATCTTTAATAACTGATTTACACATCTTCAAAAATAATTTAACCCCCTCCTTCCCCAGAGATGAGCACTGTTATCCACAGTTCTCTTTCCTCCCAGACCTCTTCTGTGGTGAATTTACATGAAAACATATGTATATGCACCGATGGATATACAATTGTAAACTTAGATAGTATCATCTGCTGGGTGGCTATGCTTTCTGTTATTTGTTGTTTTCATGAAGCAGTGAGTTTTCAGTCTTGGTTACACATTGGAATCATCTTAGACACTTGAAGAAAGAACATTACCTGGGACCCACCATAGACGAGATAATCCAAACTTTCCGAGGGTGGTCCCCCAGCTGTTTGGTTTTTTTTTTAAGCTTCTAGGGTACTTTGGCTGTGCAGCCAGAGTTAAGAACCATTAGTCTAGGAGGCGTCATCATGTTAGTGTTGCAGACTATTCCACGTCAACAGCCATGATTCTGTAGGGGGGTTCATAGTTCTCTATTGATGGATGTTTAGTTTTTCACTGTTATAAACAAGGATGCAGGTAACATTATTGTTTATAAATCTTTGTGTTTCTTAGGCTAGATTCCTAGAAGTGGACTTGTTAAGTCAAAGAGCAGTCACTTGTAAATTTTGAAGGATATTTCTAAATTGCTGTCCTCAGAGGATGTACCTTCAGTAATGGTGTGTGAATATGTTTCTCCTAATCCTTGCCCACATATTATAGGTCCCTTTTTTCTTCTTCTTTTGCTCCTCCTTCTCCTTCTTTTCCCCACTTTTCCTTTTTGCCAATCTGGCAGGCAAAAAATAGCCCATTGTTTTAATTTGTACTTTCCTGATTACTGGTGAAGTTGACCATTTTTATCTTTATAGGATATTTCTTATTTCTTTAGGAAGGGGAACTGACAGCACTCTGGAGCATGGGAGTGTGAGCTTTTCTTTCCGTCAACTAGTCCTGCAGTCACGTCTCTTCTTTCTTCCATCAAACGTCCATCCACTTATCTGTCATCCATCCATTTCCCATTCATCATCTATCCATCTTGTCATCATCCATCCTCCTCTCCCCTCCTCTCCCATTCCTTTTCTTCCTTTCCATTCCTCCGTCCCATCCATCCACCCATCTTAGCATCCATCCATTTTTCCTCCATTCATCTGCCATTTGTCACTTCTCCACCCGTAATTCTTCCATCCTCTCCTCTCCTCCCCTCTTCTCCATCACTTTCTTTCCTTTTCATCCACCAATCCATCCATATCCCGAGTATCTTACCCTGGTGAGCACGGTAGCCTGGTCTCCAAGGAGGCTGTAGAGATGAACCAGCTGGAGGGCATGCTGTCAGGGAGCCCACAGTCTGGAGTGGACACAGAACCCTAACCACAGGACCCGACAGGGCGGCCCGATAGAGGTGCAGGTTGAAGGCCAAGAGAGGTTGGAGGAGTTCCTCTGGCAGGAGGAGTGAGGCAAGACCTGGAAGAGGGTATAATGTTTGATTTGGGTCCGGAAAGATAGAATTGCAGCACCCAGAGCAGCTACCGTTTCATGAGCTCCCCTTGTATACAGGCACTGGCTATGTACTTTTCAGGCAGTATGTCATCTCAACACACACTTCTTGCCACTCAGTTGAGGGCCTTAGGCTATTTTTTTTTTTTTTAATCACAAGACATAACAGATTTAGAGAAGCATCAGCTGAACTCCCTTGTCATGTGAATGGTCAGACTTTCCCAGAGAAGGTGAATCAGATGTCCAGGGTCATACAATGACCTTGTGGCAGAATTGTGCCCAGGGGCAGGACAAGGATGAGCTGGGGAGGTCTTGCTGCTGTCACTGACCCAGGCCAGGGTCTTTCTTGGGAACCACCTGGACCTCCAAGCTGTGGGGAGTGTGGGGGGATTCTGAGCTGGCGGACCTTGACTCCCACTTCTTATCCCACCCACTTCTTCACCATGTGAGCCTCAGCTTCATTTTTATGAAACGGGGGCTCCCCTCCCAGGAGAGGTGTCAGAAGGAGCTTTGTAAAACTGAAATGGCCTTCCGGATGGTTGCAGTTGGACTCAGACCCTGGAGCGGTCTAACTTAGCCATTCTCTCTCTCACCTGTACGTGTGCTTTGAATGTCGTGCCAGAGAACATGTGCGGGAAACACCAAGCTTTTAATCTGTCCCCTGGAGGTGCCAAGAGGTTGTGAATGAGGCTTCTGTATGCCTCATTCACCCCACCTCACCAAGGACAGCTGCCTTTCTAAAGGGGTGCATTGGCCGGGCACATGGAAGGGGACTGTGTGGGCTGGCACATGCCCCAGAGTAGGTATGCGTGTGTCTGTATGTATGCCGGTGGATATGTGTGTGTGTGTGCACGCATATGTGAGTCTGCATGTGTGTGTACACATGTACACATGCACACATGCACGCATGCACACATGCACGCATGCATGTGCATGGATGCATGTGCATGGATGTGTGTGTGAGCCCCAACCTCCACAGTGAAGAGATTCTTGTCATTGCATGGTTCAGACCATCAGCACAGGGACAGAGAAAATGCACGTCAATAACAGGCTTTGCTCATGAATTTAGTTTATATCCATTCACTGGAATACTTTCGGAGCACCTGTTATTATATGCGAAGCCCTGTGCTAGACTTGACTTTGCTGAAAAAAGAGAGGCAAGTTCTTTCTCCATGCTAAGATTCAGTTGACATCTGTAAAATCCTGGTTGTGAGTGTGAGAGATGAGTTTATATTCTTGTTTCCCAAAATGTATTCCAGGATTTCGTTGATGTTCCACCAAAAGAATAAAAACTATTTTCTGTGGCCAAACACATTTGGCAACCACTGCGTTAAACAGAGTTACACGTTTTAAACACTTTCAGGGCTTCTCAGAGTTTCAAAATACTAACGTGGGATTCTCTCAGACCTGTTAATAGCTTCTGACTTTCAAACTTGCTTGTTCACTTGTCATGGGACTGCATGACCTGGGTCCAGTTTGGGTTTCTAGGCTTCGAAGATCTGCTGTCATTACTAGTTGCTCATTTATTTGTTCATTTATTCACCTAACACACGTTTGGTGAGCACCTACCATGCACCAGCCACTCTTTGGGGTGCTTAAGGCCACAACAGCGAACAGACAGATGTTTATTCTAGAGGGGCGAGAGGCCACCGACAAGTACATGAGTCAATAACAATTTCTGGGAAACAAAGCAGGTCCTGGGATAGGCAGGGAGTGGTGAGGAAGGCTGTCCAGACAGGGCCATCTGGGAGGTGACACTTGAGCCCAGGGTGATGGAGGGGGACGGCAGGCTGGAAGCCTTGCAGCTGGTGCTTTGGAAGGGCTGAGGGATGTGTCTGGGGGGGTGGTCCTTCCCTGGGCCTCTGCCTCTTCAGCTGGCAGGGCACCCCACTGGCCTAGCCCTCTGTGGTTTCTATGGCACAGCCAGACCTCAGATGCTTCTCTGAGTGGTGAGTCAGTCTGGTGGGGCTGTTTCTGGGCAAGGGCGGCTTCTGCCTCCCTATCTCTCCCCAGGAACTTCTGAACCACGGAGTCCTATCTCAGTGTAACCCTGCCCAGGTCACCACGGAGGGCTCAGAGGGTCCCTCACCCCGCTGGCTGGCTGGCTGCAAGCACCACCTGGCAGAGCCTTTGCCTGTCCTGGTCACTGCCGGGTCCCCAGTGCCTGGCACTGTACCCTCATTCCCATCCCCATCTGACAGATGGGAAAATGAGGCCAGGAGGCTCCCACAGCCCATTGCCTCAGAGGCCCAACCCTTTTTCATGCCAGGGTTGTGACCCCAGGCTGGTGGGGTGGGGAGGGCAGACGCTTCTAGGAAGGGAGGTGGGATCTGGGGGCCTCAAGCACCCTCCTGGCGTTTGTCTGCCGAGCTTCCCGGTGTGATCTGGGTCCTGGGAGTTGAGAGAAGGGGAACTGGAAATGGAGAGTAGCAAAGGAGAAAGAGGTCGGGTCAGTGGGGGGAGGGCCAGGAGATCCGGGGGTGGGGTGGGGGGATGCGGAGGCAGGAGAACAGACGGGGAGGGGGCATGAGGGAGGGACCTCGGGGCTCGTCCCGCCCAGCGAGCCTCGCCAGCCGGCCAGGCGCTTGGGAACGCGGCCCCTTCCCGGGGCCTCGTCTGCCCGCCCCGCGGGGCGGCCCAGGGACCCCTTTGAGGCGGCCGTCCTGGGAACGCGTCGGGCCGCCCCCCGCCCGGGAGGGTTCCATGGCTGCGGCGCAATAACTCAGGCCCAGGTTTGGGCACAAAGCGGCCGCGGCGGGGGGCTGGCTGGGAAGGCGCGGGCTGCGGCGCTCGCTCGCGCTGCCCGGGTGGGGCCGGGGCTTGTTCCGCACCGCGGGCCGCCCCCGCCGCCCGCCCCTCGGAGTCTGGGGCTGGCCAGGCCCAGCTGGCGCCCCCAGGACTCCTGAGTCCCCAGCCCAGAGCGGGGGGCGGGCAGCAGGCGGCGGCGTCTAGCCCACAGCCGGGTGCCACCGGTGGGTGGGCTGCGGCCCCCGCTGGCCAGATGTGCGCCTTGGAGGGTTGCGGGGCGGGGGCACCGGTACCGACTGGAGCGCTGATTGGCTCGCGGCTTTGGGGCGGGGCCGGGAGAGGGCAGTCGATCACTGTAGGGCCAGTCCTTGGATGTGTATACATAATAAATAAATAAATGTCCTCGATTGCCTTTGAGCACTTCACTTTTAACTTCAGAGCAGCCCTGTGAGGTAGGTACTGTGATTATCCCCCTTTCACAGAGGAGGAAACTGAGGCACACGGTGGCAAAACCAATTGCTCGGTGTCTCACAGCTGGGGCGAACAGGACTTGCATGCAAGCCCCCAGACCCCATCCATCCCCCCGGGGCGCGTGTGTGGGGATTACGGGCGTGGGAGTGCAATTCTGAGTTTACTTATATATGTTCAAGAAATTACCGACACAAGATTTACAAGCGCATGTACTGATTCTGGGTTTCACTCACTCTTTCCCTTACTGAATGGATACTGTCTGACTTCATTCATTCCCTGGATGTGTGTTTCTGATTCCGGGCCAGATCTTATTGTTGGGTTGGGTGCTCAGTGCCAAGTGAAAAGGGCTGGGTCTTTGCCTTCAGGGAGCTTGCAGTTTAGTTGGAGGCGGGGTGGTGAGACTGACCATGAAGGGTGAGCAGTTACACTCTCTCTGCAGGTGGGGTGGCCTGTAGGTCCTTTCTGGGGAGTCCCCTGGCAGGCCCCTGGACCCTGAGATTTCAAGCTGGAGGTATGCATGACCTCTGAGCACAGAGTGGCTCTAGAGGTTCTCATGGGCACCTCCAAGTACCCAGGGAGGAGGTTGGAGGGGTGCCTCCTGATTTGCCAGATGAGGAAGGGTGATCCAGGGAAGCCCCGCGACCTGGCCTTGGCTCACACTGCACATCTGTCTGTGGCAGAGATGATGTCCAGTTATTAGGCTACTGATGTCCAAGATCCCGTGTCCCACAGACAGGGGTCCTTACCCCCAGGCCCAATCTATAATATTAGAGCCCATATCCTCTGCACAGACTTAGGCCTGGAGGTGGAATATGTACTGATGCTTCGTCGCTGGCACCCAAGTCCCTGAGCTGTCCCCATCCTTCTGGCCTCCAGCCAGGCCAGTAGAAGATAGCTGCCTTCATGCACCTACTGCATCCACAGTTCGGTCTGAATTGGATAACTGAATGGGCTTTATTCTGAATTTTGTGTCTCTACTGTCTGAAAATATCTATTGTTCTGGCTTGCCCTGAGAGCACAAGGCCTGCTGTATGTTCCAGGTCTGAGTTTGGTGTAAGGCTGGACCTGGCCTCAGACCTCTCTGTGCATTTCACCCTGTCTGACTTTTGTTAGGAGAGTTCCAAGTGTGCTCTGTTCTATGGAGGTCTGGCAGGAGGGGATAATATTTACTGAGGCTTGGTGCTTGCTGAGCGCTTTATACATGTTTACTCATGAATACCTTCAACAGCCCTGTGAGCCTGGTCCCATTACACTCGCCATCCTGCAGGTGAGAATGCATGGTGGGTCAGCCTGAGCTTCGAGATTTTGTGTCAGAGCCGGGCTGCCCGACACCAGGTGCCCGCCCTCATCACTCCCAGAGCCACCTTCCTTCCGTACTCTCCCCTAGGAGCTGGGCTGGGAGACAGACCCATAAACAGTGATGAACTCTGAGGCTGGTAACTCCCAGCTGGTGGCCAAGTCCACACTCCCCCACTCTCCTCCGCGACTCCTGCCTGCCTGGGCCTTCTTCTCAAATTCAGCCCGGGGAGAAGCAGCTTGCACAGGCTGGGGCGGGAGGATGGGGCCAGCCCCTGGGAACAGTCAGGGTGGCTGGCTGGTGGACAGGGCTGTACCTGCTTCCTGGTTTCGTCGGAACTGCACAGCCAGGCTGACCCTCTGTTCTGTCGGGTGGGAGGTACTTACTTGCCACATTCAGGGTGGGGAGTCCTTCCTTCTGCTGTCCCCCACCCATCCCCAGGCCCCAAGAGTCCAGCAGGCCCAGCCCAGAAATCTGGGATGTGGTGTTATGGCATGGATGGCCTTGCCGAGGGAACTCAAAGATTTAAAGGGCCCTGCCCTCTGGACCTCTCTCTGGTTCCACTCAAACTGCCCCGTAAGCCCAGGACATGGCTAGTGGGCCTGCATCTTCTTCCCCACCAGAGTTTTCCCCAGAGCCTGGGTTTGAACCCAGGGCAGGAGCCCCTCTAGGGCTGGGTTTCCAGGCAGCCCTTCAGCAGACACCCATCGTAGCCAAGAGGCCCAGGAGCAAGCAAGCTTGCCCTCCCTTCTGAAGTCCCTCTCTCTGGGCACCGACCCTCTGCATTCCCTGCCCTCCACCTCCTCCTGCGCAGGCTTCCTGGAACCCAGGGACCCTGGAGGTTTCTGGGCCATATCGAGTTGCCTGGGTGGTTGTTTCCTTTTTTTTTTTTCTTTAAAGGCCACGCAGGGTGGAGGAGCTAGGAGAGAAGCCGATGATTGGGCCAGGGCCAGCCTGGGGTGGAGGCTGACTACAGTCCATGCCTCTCAGAGTCGGGCTGTGGCCCCCAACCCCTACCTCCGAGGGGCCCGAAGCCCGGCCTCCCCTCCAAGCTGGGACCAGCCCTGCCTGGCATTTCCTGTCTCCCTCCCTTTCATTTGGCACCAGGCTCCCCAAGGGCACCCTGGGGGGCGGGTGGTGGGGCCCACTCTCACTCTTCTCCCTGGTGACCGGGGCCTGACTTGACCTGATAACGCCACAGACCTGCTGGGCTTCTAAGGGTGGGCTCCGCTGGATTGCTTCTCCCCACGCTGCCCCTGCTGGCTGGACTGCTGGACCAAGCTGGGCCTACCTTCAGGTCTGAGCCAGGAGGCCAGGGCTGATGGAGAGCCTTGTAAGAGGACTCCTTACAGACGCCCGGTCTGGGGGTCTGGTGGGGGGGTGCAGCTCTGGCACAGGCGGGGAATTAGGGAGAAAATGGAGCCCTTGAGACCAAGGGGAGGGGGCAAAGGAAGGACCTCTGGGGGAGTAGGAACCTGGGCTAAGGCCCCTTGGAGATAATGCCGAAGTGATTTCGAGAACCCCCAAGCCCTTGGCAGCTCTGCCCTGCCTGCCCCCACGGTCCACCACACACACGGTTCTGCTTTACCAGGCATCCTCCCCTGGTCGCCTCCCTCTGGGTGCCTCCTGAGCTCCTCGGGCCCTTCCCCCAGGCCTCCTGGGCCCCCTCCTTCCTCCTTGACCCACTTTAGTCCCCTGTTGCTGGGGGAGGGGAGCACGCAGCCGGCGGCTCTGATCCTGGCTGCCTCCCCCAGCATCCCTTGGGGCGGGCTGTGGATGGAGCCAGCAGGCTGAGCCGGCCCGGCCCCAGGGACTGGCACACAGCGTGCTCCGAGTGGCAGCTCCCTGCCCCCTCCCTGGACAGATAGTTCTGGACAGCTGCCCCTGCCCCGGGCCCCTGGGAGGCCCTGCCAGGGCCGGGCTCTGGTTTCCCCCAACCCCAGGGAGCTGTTGCTCCAGAGGTCCCTCCTACCACCGCCTCCTTGCTGAGCGCACTTCCCAGAGGGGCCCTGGGGCAGCGCCAGGCCCTAGCCTCCTCATTCTTCTAAAATCTCTGCTGGAGAGACTGGAGCTGGGGGCCAAGTTCCCTGTCTGCTGTTGATCTGTGTGAGGTGGGGAAAGCCACCAACCTTCTCTGGGTCTCCTCTATGGGACAAAGGATTTGGACCAGGTAGCTAACCTTTATTGAGCATTTACTATATGCTCCAAGGACCTGGCTAAGCATTTTATGTTTATGATTTCAGAAGGGCATGGCAACCCACTCCAGTATTCTTGCCTGGAAAACCCCACGGAGAGAGGAGCCTGGCGGGGTTACAAGGAGTCAGACACGATTGAAGCAAATGAACGCACATAATGTTGTCACAATGATATCATGGGGCGTGTTTTCCTATACTCTGTTTTAGAGATAAGGCAACTGTTTTACAGAAAGGGGAAGTAACTTGCTGAAAGTCACACAGGCTGTCCATGGTGGAACCATAGGGGTCAGAGCCCAGGTAAGCCTGATGAGATGAGTTTTCACTGCCCTGACATTTTAAAATCCATGCTGATACTAGGGATGTTAACTCTTTCTGGGACTCTTGCATGGCAGTCTAAGGACTTGAGATCCTCCTCCAGGGGTTCTGCCCGAGCCCCGTCTCATTATTCCATCCTGCTCCGGTGTTGCCTGGGTCCCCAGGCCTACCCCCTGCCTTGCAGCAGGCTGTGGGAAGCCAAGGCCCCAGGATGCCCGCCAGCTGGGATCTCACTCCATCCTGAGTGCTCGTTCTGTGGTCCAGGGGCCTGGCCCCATGTGGGATCGCTCCCTGCATAGAATGTGTCCTGGCTTTCAGCGCTGCCAACTGTAGGAACCATGAGCCAGTGGGAATTTCCGCATGCCCACCCTGCTTGACCACCGGCCCCGCCCTGTGGATCCCCCTGCGCCCTCCCCCTCCTCCTTTCCCACTGCCCCACTGAAAAACACAAATGTGAAAAATGGGGTGGCAGACCCTGCGGGGTGCTGTTCAAATTTGGGACCCGTGCTTCTCTAATCTCTGCATTTTTTTGCCTTTTTCTCCTGGAGTCTTGACATCTGTTGGTCCTCTGGGAATCTTTTCATTTCATTGTCTTGTTAAATGGAGGAGGGGGTGGGTGGTCGTGGTGGGGGCTCTGGGAGCAAAGTCAGGATATCTATTCTTATTTGCCTAATTTCCTCACTTAAATGTATCTTGTGATTAAACATTTTCTTAGCGAGCTTGGTCAGGGCTGCACCGAGTTTCTTTTCATAAACATTGGCAAGTGAATTTAACAGCCTTGTTTGTATTAGCTGGAGGTTTCATTTGCATAGTGATTGTTCTTATGAAACAAAATAATCACTTACTGTTTATGAAACTGTATAAATACTGGGGTCTGGAGCCGGGTGCATGCGCAGGCCTTTTTCTTCCCACATGGTAATCCATCCATCCGGTTCGGGGAGGAAACCCAGGCTTCAGGAAGAGGATTTTCTTGCTTCGAGAGGTGTTTCCAGGGCTGTGGGCATTGCCTGGTGGGTGGAACTTGTGGAGCCCATTTAGGGGAGGGGCATTTGAGGGAGGGGGGCCGAGGTGAGCTCAAGGAAACGTCCAGACTCCAGTATCTGCTCCTTTAATGTTATATTCTTTCTGCCTTTTTGATTAAGGTTGCAAACTGGTGGCCTGAGGCCCAGTGTTGCCCACAGATATGTTTTGATTGGGTTGTGCTGTGTCTAAAAGAAATAAACCAACATTGAAAAATGTGGAGATTTCACAGAAGCATTCATTCAGATTTCTTGCTTCTCTCTCATAATAGCTGGGTAGACTTGGGACCGCTAGGCCGCTGTCCTGCTTGGTGACAGTCCTGGTGGTGGTGGGGGTGGAGACTTCTCCAACAGGTGGGGTATTTTCATCATAACCCCTCTGCTCACGTTACCCATTTATGTGCCTGCCCGCCCTGAGGGATTAGGGATCCTGACTGCAGTGGGTCTGCCCTCTCAGTGTCCTGCAAGCTTGAGGCTCCTTTGTTTCACTGAAACGCTCTGTAGGCCCTTGCTGATCTGTTATGAGATGTCTGCTCAGCCTCGGCCTATTTGAGGAGCTTCCCCTGGGCCCCCTGGCTCTGCCCCAGGGGCTCTGGGTTCCAGGCCTCCTGATGTCCATATTGGCCAGGGGCAGAGATCTGGAAAAGGAGCCACTTTGGGAGGTCACACCCTTATTCCCAGGAGCTTGCCTTTGCTCCGAACATTCCTGGCCTCCTCTTTAGCAGCTCCCTTTAGAGTCTACTGCCCCCAGAAGACAGGCGTTTCATGATCTCACGCTGTTTTTTAGACTCAAGCAGCATCGCCCAGCTTGGTCAGCAGGCTTGGACCGAATAACTTCTTAGCTGACTCTAGTACATTTTCAATCTACTCATGTTGGGTGGGCCCAGAATAATACCTGTACAGTTGCAGATAGTTTGACAAAGGGTCTGGGCTGGAGTTGGCTTTAGAGCTAAGGAACGGTGCCTGCTCCCCACCCCCCAGATGACCCAGCAGAGCCCTCAGCTATCTGGTAGCCTTTCTGAAGCCCCTTCACTCTGTAGGAGGAAAAGTCAGACGTAACAAAGAAAGTGGGCGAAACAGATTAATGCCAACAACTTCTTCATTCTGCAGAACTCTGTCCCTTAGCCTGGGTATCTTGAGCACCGCTTAGAAAGTAGCTCCTGTAAATCCCAGTGTACCTCCAGGCCTTCATCGTGTACATCCGTGGTTGAAAACTATACTCTGGGTCTGGTGTCCTTTATATAGTGTCTCATGTTATCCTCAGAGTAGCTCTAAGTGGTAGTTATGCTATCCCCATTTTATAGATGAGCAAACTGAGGCTCTGAGGCCCAAGGTTACACAGCTGTTGAATGGAGGAGCTGAGATTTGAACCCAGGCCTCCTGGCTCTAGAGCCCATTCTCCTAATATCTATCTACCTGTCTATATATCTCTCTCTATATATACATAGATAGTATATATGTAGATAGTAGATATATATATATACATATATAGTATATACATATGCATGTGTATATATACATATACATACATACATAATACATACATACATACATACATACATACATACATATATATATATAGTTTCTCCAACTATAAAATAAGGAAAATGTCCCCACCTCCTAGGAGTATTACAAGGATAGAATGACCTAAGATCTCACTGTTACGTCTACTGAGACTTCCCAGGTGGCTCAGTGGTAAAGAATCTGCCTGCCAGTGCAGGAGACCGTGGAAACACGGGCTCAACTCCTGTGCAGGAAGATCCCCTGGAGGAGGAAATGGCACCCCACTCCAGTATTCTTGCCTGAAAAATCCCACGGGCAGAGGAGCCTGACGGCCTACAGTCCATGAGGTCGCGAAGAGTCAGACAGGGCTGAGCGTGCACACACAACCTCTGCTGATTAGAGCAGGAACATGGACTCAGGCATGGTGAGGTTTCTCTTTTTTTAAACTATTATTAGATGGTGTCATTAAGCATGATGCTTTCTTCACTTTTCTATTTTTGATCGTTTCACTGCTCTGAACAGAATTTTCCCCCAAGATCCTGAGGTTGTAAGTTTCCTTTGGGGAGGCTTGTACCTCTAACTGTTTGAGGCAGGGAGTAGCATGGAGAAACCTGTAGGGTCTTCTGGAAAGAGAAAGAGCAAACAGCTAAGCCAGACATTCTGTTTTGATAGAACTGGCTGGCTGAAGAGGAATCCTATCAGTTGGGATGGAAGATGTGAAATCCAGGTTCAAAACAGCTCCAGCATAAAGAGGATATAGTATCTTATACGACCTGAAGTCTGGAGGGAGTGTGGCTTCAGAGTACTTAGTGAGGCATTGAACACTGTCAGCAGTAACTCAGGTGCCTTCTGTCTTTATTTTCTGTCCTGCTTAATATATTGGCTCTTGCCCACAGCTGTCTCCTCATGGTGAAGAAATGGCTGCATTGGTGCCAGACATCACACCCTCACTCATCAATGTCCCAAAACCAGAAGAGAGAAGCTCCCTTACACAGGTCTGTCTTTAGAGGAAGGATACTTTTCCTAAATGGCCTTCTGGTCCCTCCCTTGTGTCTCATTGGTAAGAACGGCCTCCCCTGCAGACTCTAGACCCACACAGGCTAGAGTATAGAGCATCACTCCTGAGGCTCATGAGAGCCCCAGCTTTCCTTAGACTTATTGGCTTCTGGAGATAGCAAGTCATTTGAGTCAACAAGAAAGAAATGGCTGTGGGGAGGTACCCGATGCTGTTTGGGGACAAGCAGTCTCCAGGAGGCCTGTGACAACGCCTGTGTCTCTTTCCATGCAAGGTTCTGGAATACCTGCCTCATCTCATTATGGCCCTCTCCCATATCCTAGTCTGCCTAGTTCCTCTTTCCCCACTTCCTGTTCTAGGACTACATCATTCCTTTGTCTGTCTCCCTCTGATGGAATCACTCGCCCCTCTTTCTTGTCCGATTGGTTCATTCTCATCCTCTGGACTCAGTGTAGTGCCACCTTTCCTGACTACTTATCTCCCCAACTGGGTCCACTGCTCTTGATCTCTGTTTTTTAAAAATTTTCATGTTAGTCTCAATAGGAATTTATTTTTGTGCTTGCTTGTTTACAGTCTTCCTTTTGCACTGGACTCTCAGCTCTATCTGGGACAGGGACTGAGTTTGACTTGTCTACTCTGTGTCCCTAGGCTTCAGGAGAAGGACCAGTGGGGAGGAGGAGGGATTTAGCAAGAGCCTGGCATGGAGCAGGCATTTAGTAAATATGCACTGGATGGAGGACCTACTCAAATCCCCCGTCTCTTTCCTCTGCCTCATCTGTTTCTGTCTCCCTCTCCCATGGACTCCAAATTCCTTCCTCTGTTCTTGGTTCTTTGAGGAAGAGGAGGGACAAAATATCTCCATGAGTCTGTGGACCATTTTCTCTTTACAGTGGCCAGGTTGCTGGAGTCAGCCTATATAGATGCTTGGCCCATGGCTGAAGCCAGTGGGCAGCACGGATGCATGTCTGGATGTCTGGATCTGACCCTTGCCCGCATGTGTCCCGAGGACTCATGGCTTTGCCCCAAGGAGGCAAAGGAGGTTATTTTTTGTGGCCAGGAGCTCCCTCACCCATGAGACAAGGAGCTGGCCCCTTTGCCTATTGAGTCCATCCCATTCCTGGCAAAGCCATTCAGTTATCAGTCTTGCTGATGCTAAATTGGAAGGCTGGCATGGGAGCCAGCTCATTATTTTAGACAAGACAAAGGTGGAGAAGGTTGGCTGTAGTTCTCTGAAGTTTTAAGACTGGGAATCTGAATACTTTTGAGGAATTTTTTGACCCAAATAGTTAGGTTGACCTTTGACTCAGATGAAGTGGATTCTAGGGGACACTCCCATGATGTGTTACCATAGGACTGGGCAGGGGGAGGGAAGGGGGCCATCCCTGGCTAGGTTGGCCAACACTGAGGTTAGGGTGAGGGCACAGCAGGGGTCTTGACCCAAAGGTGGTGGGTAGAACAGGTTAGATGTGCTTGAAGCTCTTCCTCATTGGGTTCTCAGACTGCCAGAGACATCACTCAGTGCTTTAGGCTGAGGTCTCTCCCGCAGGGCAGAGAAAGAACCTGCCTGTGGCTGCAGACCTCTTCTCCATGGCTGGTTGTACAGCAAATCATAGCCTTGCTCCTGTGTGCAGGGGAGACCCAGCGTGTGTGTACACGGGTCCATGCGGGCCTTGCCTGGGGCCCGGCGCCCACCCCAGGGACCCTTTGGGGAATGCGTTGGCTGCAGTTTGAGCCTAATGAGCAAAGTGTTAGGTGGTGGGGCTGCAGGTTCCCTGCCGGAGCTTGGTCTTTCCAAGGCCCCCAAAGTGGAGCCATTGAAGACGGCGGAGGCTTTCCTAGCGCCTGCTGTTGCTTTTAGGGATCTTGCTTATGTTGCCTTTTCTTTTTCAGTGGGAAGTGTCGGTGTGAGTAATTATATATATTTTCACAAACTCGAACTATGCTTCATTTAAACTTCTATAAACATGTCTGTATAATTCTAATTAACTGCTCGCATAAAGCCATCAGAAAGTTACACGGGGAAAGCTCATTTGCCAGACTCTTGCCTAAAAGCCAAGGAAAATATTATGTTCTTCCAACAAATGGACTATTCATGTAGGCCGTTCCCAAGATAAACAGGAGATATTTGAGGACAAGTGAGATTTGAAGCAAGGATGGCCGAGCCTCTTGTAAGTGGTGTTCAGCAGTGTTGGCAGGGTGGGTGGCTTGATTGAGTGATAAATGCTCTTCAAGAAAAATGCCCCGGACTTGGAATGTGGGGTCAGGACCCTGGAGATGGGCCATCTCGTGGTGCTCTTGTTAAAGTCTGTGGGCAGGAGGCCACTCTGAATTAGTGAAAAGTCTGAATCAGAGAAGAGTCAAGCTCTTTCGGTAGTTTGTGCTTGGGTTGCTAAGAAAGTGTGGGCAAAAGAGAGCCTTGGGGCTGCTTCAATAAGTGGGTCGGGGGGGCTTAAAGTCAACCTCCACTCATCCCTTCTTTCATTCACTCCTCCAGTCGATTATTGTTGGGCACCTGGGCACCTGACCCAGAGCCACAGTAGGGCTCTGGGTGTGACAGCCGACAAAATGTCAGCATCTGTGCCCTCCTGATCCCATGTCTGGTTGTTGGTGGTGGTGGGGGAGTAGTGAACATGGTGAGCACCATTGTGTGGTGTGTTAGTGATCAGGGCTCAGGGAGAGAGTGAAGGGGGAGAGGGCTGGGAGCCCGACTTGGTGGGTGTGGTTTTAGGTTGAGTCAAGGAAGGCCTGCCTCCCTGAGGAGGTGACTGTGAGTGAAGACATGAAGGAGGTGCAGACTTTCCGGGTAGTGGGAACAGCATGTGCAAAGGCCCTGTGCAGAAGAGTGCTTGGGTGTCTGAGAAAGGTGAGAAGGCCCGGGTGCCTGGGGCTGAGCGGGGTGATGGGGAGAAGTGGGTGATTACGTCACACAGCTGATTGAGGGGCAGGGAAATGTAATTCGGTCTTTTATTATATGCAAGAAGACACTTTAAAAAAAAACTTTTTGACTGCACCTCTTGGCACGTGCAATCTTAGTTCCTGGACCAGGAATCAAACCTGCTCCCCCTGAATTGGACGGCAGAGTCTTAACCATTGGACCATTCCAGGGAAGTCCCAGAAGAAGATACTTCTGAACTGCTTTTCCTTTACTTCATAAGATGAAAAAGACTTCCACATTTTGCCACATTTACTCTATTGCAGATGGTGTGAATAATACACAAAAAATAGAGAAGAAAATAAAATCCCCCCAAATATCCCTTTGCAGGGGATCACTGTTTCATGTTTGGGATGCTCCTTTCATGCCTTCTCATCTTATCACCTCCTTTAGCTTCTTTTCTCCCAGCCTTTGCGAAGGTTGTTGAGAAATGCTCAAACCCCTGCTTAGTATCACAGGTGACTATTTTGAGAAGGAAGATTGAGGAATTTTTTTTGTGCCCTTAAAAAACTTGAAATTGGAGTCCAGGTAGTTTTTTAGGTGGTTTTCAACAGCTGAAAAAACGGTTGCAAAGGAAGCCTCGGGAGGGCTGATGGTTTTGTGTAGACACAAACATTCAGTGGTAACAGTGAACTTTTTTTGAGTCCTTACTAGGTCGTAGGTGCAAGACACAAGTAGTTTTCATTCAGTTCTCTTATTTTGCCAGTGTTTTACTGTGGGTAAAACACACACACACACACAAAGAGAAAAAAAACCAGAACATAAAGCTTACTCTTTAAACCATTTTTGAGTGCACAGTTCAGGGTATTAAGCGTGTTCTTGTTGTGAGCCTTCTCCGCTATCCAGCTCCATAATTTTTCATCTTGTAGAACTGACGTTCTCAACACGTTAAACAAGAACTCCCCGCTTTCCTCCTTCTTCAGCCCCTGGTAACTACTGTTTTCATTTCTGCCTCTATGGATTTGACTACTCTCAGTACCTCATAGAAAAACGGAATCGTACTGGGGACTGCCCTGGTGGTCCTGTGGTTAAGGCTGCCTGCATCCGCTGCAGGGGGTGAGGGTTCCATCCCCGGTTGAGGGTCCCACAGGCCGTATGGCTTGGCCAAAAGAAAAAAAAAGGAAAAAAAGGAATCATACAGTATTTGTTTTTAGCGCAGTGTCCTCAAGGTTCATCCGCGATGTAGCATCCACTGAATAGGGACACTGTTATTTTGTTTACCCATTCATCTGTCAGTACACACTAGGTTATTTCCATCTCTTGGCTGTTGTGAACAACGCTACTATAAACATGGGTGTGTGTGCATCTGTTTAGCACCCTTCTTTCAGTTCTTTTGACTATATACCCAGACATAAAACTGCTGAATTGTATGGTGATTCTGCCTTTAATTTTTTGAGGTGTGGCCATACTCTTTTCTGTAGTGGCTACACCATTTTATATTCCCACCAACAATGGCAAGAGTCCCATTTTCTTCACATCCTTGACGCCTGTTATTTTCTGTTGTCTTCTCTAACTTTTTTTGATAGCAGCCATCCTCTTGTATGAGGTGGTGTCTCATTGTAGCATTGATGTGCATTTCCCTAATGATTAGTGATATTGAGCATCTTTTCATGTACTGTTGACCGTTTGTAGGTCTTCTTTGAACAAACATCTATGCAAGTTTTTTATTTATTTTTGAATCAGATTGTTTGTTTTTTTGTTGTCAAGATTTTGGAGTTTTCCATATATCCTGGATATATAATTTGCAAGGGCTTCCATGGTAACTCAGACGGTAAAGAATCTACTTGCTTTGCAAGAAAACTGGGGTTCGATCCCTGGGTCGGGAAGATTCCCTGGAGAAGGGAATGGCTACCCTCTCCAGTATTCTTGCTTGGAGAACCCCATGGGCAGAGGAACCTGGCGGGCTACAGTCCATGGAGTTGCAAAGACTTGGATACAACTGAAGCAACTGAACATGCACGGTCATTTACAAATCTTTTCTTTCAGTCTGTGTCAGTTTTCTTGTAATTTTGAAATAACCTCTATGAGGTTGTCATTATTATTATTGATAAGAAACTGAGGATCAGGGAGCTTATTGACTTTCTCCAAATCACACAGATAATCAGAGCTGATAATGGGAGCTCAACATTTGAATCCCAAGTCTGGGCAGGAGTTGGGTTCCAGGCGCCACAGGCCATCTGAGTGAAAACCCATGTGAAGGCATTCGGGGCATCCTTATGGCGAGGAGCCTAACTTGCCACCCCCCCAACCCCGGGCTTACCATGTGGCCCCTGCTGCCCTTCTTCCCTGGGCCACGTCGAGGTGTTTGCCTCTCTGCTGTGTACTCTCAGGAGAGGTGTCTTAGAAGGTTCTCTTTCGGTCCTTTGGGCTGGGTGGATCAGAGGTGGATGCCTTCACGCATATCAGTTCAGCCCAGTCCTTGGCATGTGGCAGCGCTTTTTAATAAGCAGAGCTTTTATTACTAGCGAATTCTTCTAAAACCCTGTCGGGCCTTAGAAGAGGAACACCTGTAGCCCTCTGTGTCTCAGGGGCTGAGTGAATTAGACTTGGATGTGAGGGTCAGTTTGTAGCTGCTTCATTCATTCACTCCCTCATTCATTCATATCCTGGTATGATTTTTTTTTTTCCAGCAAGGAGATTCCCCTGGTCTCAAGTTTCCGGAGGCACCCGGTACAATCTAGATTCCAATTAGCTTAATTGCTTCATATTAGACTTCTTAGAAAAGATTTTTTTTTCCTGCTGATGGCTGCGGTTCCAGGAATGTCTACCCCCACCGTCTTCCTTCCTGCCTCCTCCCAAGCTTGTTTCTTTCAACTTTATTTCTCCAGGACTGGCCTATACCTCAGTACTATTAGTCTCAGGGCTATAGCATCAGTTCATGTTGGAGAGGCCAAAGCAGGGTGGAGAAACAGAAAAAACAGAAACAGTGTGGACACCAGAAAAAAATTGTATATAAGAAACATATATATATATATATAAAATGTATAAAACACCTTAGTATGAAATTTATATGTATCATACACATATCTTGATACATACACATATCTCTTTAAACAGAAAATTCCTCCTTAGTTGTGTGTGTGTGTGTGTGTATGTTTTCAGTGAAAGAACTTGGACACAGACTCTACCCTGGGTTCTGACCCTCTCCCTTTTCCTTTTGCCATCAACACCAGATTTTTTAAAAAGTACTTTCAACAACCAGAGGAAACAGTTACATCCTGATTGACACACAGGATGTTGGAGCAGCATTCTTGCTGTTAAGTGATCAGGATTTCAGCCAAGGGAATATAATGAAATCCACATAAAAATTTATTTACCTAATGAAAATCCTGGAGTAATGCATAAGTGGTTCTCTGATAATAAAATGCAAATCTAAAACTATAACCAGGAGGACAATAATCTTCATTAAACGTATTGTCTAGAGGAAGCCCATGACATCCACTTAACAGTGATTTGATTTGTTCAGTAATTTCCACGTAATATTTAAACTTTATTTCGAGCCTTAAAAACCCACCCATGAGTTTCTTTCCCATTGGCGAGGAGGGCGGCTGGTGGTGGGTGAGGGTGCCTGCCTGGCGAGTTTCATGGCCTCTGCAATGGGCACCCAGAGCACAGTCCTTTTCTAGGTGACTCAGTGTCTGCTGGAGAGACGGGGTCCAGGGAGAGACAGCAAGGGGTCAGGTTTCCTTCTGTGGAGGAGACCCAGAAAAGCTCCTCCTATCCTGTAAAAAAAGTACGATCAGATGACTAGAAGGGCTTGGGTGAGCCTCCCAGGTTTCTCCCTGAGCCCAGTGCTGCTGCCTCCTGGAGATCTGACGAGGGCTGAGGACTTCAGTGATGCTCTCCCATCACTCGAGTGCTGGGTGGACATCTCTGCAGATGCTCCCAGGACCACCTTGCAGCCTCTGTCCTTTAGGATTGAAGTGAGTGGACATTGGAAGCAGGTTAGAAGCGCTTTGGAAGCAGGCTGACCTGGTTGGGAACCTGGCTCTGCCACATGTAAGCTGAGTGACAGTGGGCATGGTCCCCAACCCCTGGGAGGTGCAGAGTCCTCGTCTATTAAAGGGGATCTCTAGTCTCCACCTCCAGGACCAGTGCTAGAAACATGTGCAGAAGCCTGTATAGTGTTGGGTCGGGGCCTACGGTACCTTGCTGTGGGCTCAGAAGCCTCTTGGGTAGCTTCGACACATGATAGGAAAGAATTTGTGTCTGGGTGCGTGCACGCGTGCTCATTTTCTTCAGTCTCTTTGCGGCCCTATGAACTGCAGTCCATCAGACTCCTCTGTCCATGGGATTTTCCAAGCAAGAATACTGGAGCGGGTTGCGATGCCCTCCTCCAGGGGATCTTCCCGACCCAGGAATCAAACCTGCATCACCTGCGTCTCTTGCTTTGCCAGGCGGATTCTTTACCGCTGAGCCACTGGTGAAGCCCTTGTGTCTGGGTCCGTTTGTCCAATTTGAAACTGATGACCTATGCCCTAGAGGACCAAAATGAACCTTTGAGACTTTTCACAATCGTGAAATCCCGAATAAACAGCAGATTAAGGCTAGTGTGTGTGTGTGTGTGTGTGTGTGTGTATGCGTATGCACATGTGCTTGTATGTGTGTGAAGTGTTCTCATCAAAGAAAATGATACTAATATTCTTCTAAACCATTTTTTCCTCCCCTTTTCTTTTCTTATCAAGTTGCAACTTTGTTTCCCTTTGACTTGATGCAGTGTGCCGTGAAAATCTATTAAAATGAAAGGAAGATAACAAAATCAGCCGTAATCTCTTTCTAGAGGGAGCATGGGACCGCGGCTAAGAACGGAGGCCTTTTCAGATGCCAGCCAGCTCAGGGCTCACTAGCCGTGTGCCCTTGTCCTTTCTGGCCTCAGTTTCCTTGCCTAGAAGGCCACATTAACATGGTTTTTCTGCACAGTAGTGAAGATTAAACAAGATAATGTTTGTAAAGTGCTTGGCAGAGTGCTGGCACTCAGACAGCGCTTGATAAACGGGAGCTGCTTTGTTATCTGAGAAAAGGTTGCGCTGAACAGAGGCCCGGTGAAATGGAGAAGTGAGGCTCTTATCCAGGTGGTGCTGCCAGCCGCCGGCAGGCCAGCCAGCCCTAGTGCCCAGAGCTTCTATCCAAGGGCTGGCTCAGGTTACTCCCGGCCCATTAACAATGCTGGTCCAAGCTTGGAGCCTCTTAAGTTCAAGGTCGATCACAGGCCTCATCCCCCACCGGGCCTCTCTGCTTTGCCGAGTCATTAGTCACCAGGGTGGCCTGATGAGAGCGTGGGGATGACTCAGTGAGGCTGATCCCCTCTTCTGGGCCACACCCCGGGGCAAGGCCTTGCTGGCAGAGGGTCCGCAGTGTCGGCCATCGAGAGACTGAGGTTCCATTCACATTCCTGGAAAAGCAGTAAAATCCTGGCTTTGCATATGACTAGCCAGGCAAGTATTTCACCAGTCTGAGCGTCAGTTTTCTCATCTGCTAAATGGGGGAAGCAGTAGTATTTTATCTCAGAAGGTTGCTTTGAGGAGGCTAGGGGATGGAACAGGCTTACTAGCCTGCAGTGAGCAATCCTGCTGTTATTCTCCCAGGCAGACTTCCTGGAGAAGGAGGGCTCCGACCCCATAAACAGTGAAAGAGGGGGATGAGTGATGGATAACCGAGGAGAAATGAGAGCAAGGGAGAGCTGTGGGCTGAGGGGTTTGGGCAGAGGAAGCAGGGGGAGGAAAGGTGCTAGAACAGCTGTGCTCACTAACAGTGTGGGTCTCATCCCTCCTGACCCGAGGGGGGCCTAACGAGGGCCAGGCCTGTGGAGGAGAGAAGATGAGGCGGCAGCAGCCTCTTGGCCTGAACTAGCTTGTCTTCAAAAATTCCTGCAGGAGAGACTTAGGCAAACGAGTCACCTTTCAGCCCAAAGGCACCCACGATTCTTGTGTGTCGAGTGCTGGCCTGCAGCTCACAGAGTTTCTGCTCATACTCTTGTTGGGATTAATTTATCAGCTGGCCAGCCAGGGAAGTGTGATGCTGATGGGTTTACCCCATGGGACCATCCCTGGGGTAGGGAGAGAACCATCCGAAGACACTTGGCGCACCCTCCAGTGCCCTTTTGTGGGTGTCAAAGCAAACTCGTGGCCAGTCGCCTGGCTTTGAGTGCAGCCTCCTTTGAGTACAGCCTCTGAGGCTGCAGAGGGCCTGGGGCTGTGGGGGGTTGTAATACCCTGAGGCCTGTGGAGCCCACAAAGGGGCCTGAGTGACAGCCAGGGCTTCACACACCGACAGCCAGGGGGAGGGAAAGAGAGAGAGTGCGGCAGGGGCAGAGGGGGGCTGCCAGCCGGGGACAAAGGCAGAGAGGAGAGAAACAAAGGAAGGGAGAAAATCCCCTCTCCTTACAACCTGTGAGTTAAAGAAAAATGTGGTCCGTTACCCCACCATGCTTTAGCGTGAAACTCAGTTCATCCGATAAAAAAATACCCGGACCTTTCAACTTGCAAGCTGCACCTCCAGGCCAGGTGTGACACCCTTGTTGGATGTGCCCTTCTGGGCTGGAAACTTCCCCCAGCCATGCATGGAATCAGTTGAAAACAAGAAGAATCAGAGGCAATCAGCTGCTGCCAAATTTCGGAGCAAACATTTTTCTTTCTGGATTTAAATAATTGCATTGCATCCCCAGCTCTGCTTCTCCTCTAAAACCAGCCCCAAATGACATTTGGCAGGCTGTCGATGGTCTGGTTTTCTCCCCCTCCGCCCTGTGGGGCTTTCTCAGAATATTTTCTTCAACGTCTGGGTACCTGGCTTTTAAACCAGTACATTTTTTTTGGGGTGGGGGGGGTGGTTCGGTCTCAAATTTTATTAAATTTAAATTTTATTCCATTTCAGGCTATAAAATCTCCAAAAGTGGCTTTGAAAGTGAACAGGTTTTGGCATGTTGGAAATAGGTTACCTCCAATGCAAATAAAAGCGTCTAGCTTCCGAGGAGAACAAGGCTCCAAGGGTTGGGAAAATGCACGGAGTGGTTAGAGACCATGGCAGAGAAATGGTCAGAGACCAATTTAAAAGCACATATATTTTAAATGGAACATTTTGTGGACATATGGAACCAATAGCTCTGCCAAAAGCTCAATTCTGGGGATCAAGTCTTAGGAGCTAAACTTCTCTTCAACTACCCAAGGTGATTTTTAGCAGACAAATGAAAGCTCCTTTTCGCTTTCTAGTCTAAGGGGAATCTTAATACATTTTTAAATTATTTGGCATTTTGAATTAATTTTCTTAGAATGAAACGAGATTCTTAAATTGGGATCTTGTAGGGAAAAGACAGCCAGGTAATTAGTGAGCTGATCTCCTTTTCTGACACACGGAGGAGAGGGGGGAGAAGTTGAACTCCAACCAAGGTGCACACAAAATCTATTTTAGAGCAAAAATTTCAAAGTAAGCAACACCATCTGTTCTTTAATTATTTCTCCTTATAAAAAAAAGTCGCTAAATTTATTTGGGTTACTTAGTTGGAAATGTCTTTAAGACACTCAGAACTGGGGCTATTAAAGGCAGGTTGTCAGTGCATGTTTGCTAGGCATCCAGGAACTCAAAATAGTAAGGGCCTCTAAGAGCTGACTTTCTTTTCCGACACAGCTTTGCTCTTGGTTAGGCATGGTCATCTGGCAGCTGGGGGGCCAGTCTTCTGCTGCTCATATCTGGGGACACGGGCTATGGGATGGAGTAGAGGGTTTATGCTCTACCAGGATAATCAAGGGTGGCAAAGTGTAATGGGAGCCTGCCCCCCAGAGTGGTTCCTGCCCCTTTGAGAGTCCTCACCAACAATCCATCCATCCATCCGTCATTCATCTAATATTAGGCCAAGTCCTCATGGAATGTACAGTCCTGTGGAAGAGATGACAGTGATCAAAGCCTCACACAGACGAGCCTGTGGTTAACAGAAGTATGTGCTCTTTGGTGTCTGTGCTATAGAACTTTCGGTGATGCAGGGAATGTTCTAGGTCCGTGCTGTCCAAGATGGTAGCCACAAGCCACGTGTGGTTATGGAGCACTTGAGATGTGCCCAGTGTGACTGAAAAACTACTATTGTAAATTTTACTTAGTTTTGATTAATTTTAATTTTAATAGCCACCGCAGGCTCGTGGCTGCTGGATTGGATAGCACAGGATTGGCAGCAACGTCTCCTGGTAACTTGTTAGAAACGCAGACTCTCAGGCCTCAGCCCAGAGCTGCTGGATCAGAAATCTCTGTGCGTGGAGCCCAGGACTCTGAGTTAGAACAGTGCCTCCAGGTGACTTTTATGCGGCCTTGTTGAACAGGGACGGTGACCGTGGGTGTGAAGCTACAATGTGACTCAGCAGAAGGTATGTCAAGGGATAAGGAGACTGGATTTCAAATTGATAGAAGGATTCCCAGGGAAGGGTTTCCCTGGTGGCTCAGCTCGTAAAGGATCCGCCTGCAATGCGGGAGACCTGGGTTCGATCCCTGAGTTGGGAAGATCCCCTGGAGAAAGGAATGGCTACCCACTCTAGTGTTTGGGCTGGAGAATTCCATGGACTGTATAGTCCACGGGGTTGTAAAGAGTTGGACATGACTTGGTGACTTTCACACACTTGCCAGGGAAAGGGGTGGTAGAGCTGAGAGTAAACTGTGAGTAACTTGATGAAGATGGTGGCTTGGGCATGGGGAAGGGTGTTAGTAGTATTGCTAACAGTGCACAGCTTGTCATCCCAAAGAGAGTTTGGCACGTTTGATGCACACTGGAATGGCCAGTGTGTTGGAGCACAGAGAAGGGAGGTTTGTGAACTATAGTTAGAGAGGTTGGCGGATAGAAGACCTTGGTACTGCCAGCAGTGTGATCTTGGATTAGTGTCTTAACCTCTCTGAACCCTGATAAAAATGGAGATAACCATCCTTTGCTACTTACTTATCTAATAGGGTTAGAGGACAGATGGATTAAAACTTCCTGTGCAGATAACAGCTACTGGGATAGGTGGATGGCCTGGTGGTCTTCTTTTTAATTTATTTTCTCTTGCTCTTGGACTACCCTTTCTCCAATTCTCCTACCTCGAAGGTCACAGCTCAGTTTGAGAATCCTCTTCCTTGCCAGCATGTCTCTACTTAGCTCTTCTTATTCAGCCTAAGTTACATAGTGGTCCCTGTGACAGTGGGGTCCAAAGCCCGGGTTGTTATTGGGGAGCCATCTTCCGATTTCTGCTCTGCCTCCTGCGAGATCCTCTCCTGGCCTCCTCATCTCTTTATGGAGTTGATAATCTCGGAGGCCCTTCCCGGAGTCCTCATCTGGAAGCCTAGGAGGGGCCAGCTGAGAGAGTGGACCTCTGCAAGTGTGTTTTAAAATCAGATGTACCCAAATGGCTTTTGGGGAAAGTCTTCCTAGTAATTTTAGCAGCGTCTTTTCTGTTGTCTAGACCTAAGATCAGCATTTTAGGGAAAAGTGTCGAGATAAACTTTCCCCCAGCTCCCTCTGCCCTCCCCTCCCCGCTGCCAGCACTCCATGCACACCCCCTTCCCCACAGAACGTCAGGTGGCCAGAGCCTCAGCCGTGCCCCAGCTATTTGGCAGCTGAAAGTTTTGTCCCTGGAAGATGCCAGACTTATTTTGAGACCGCAAATGTGGTGGATGCTTCTCTTTTGGAAAGACACCAAGTGTCTGATCTCGGCTTGGGGTGATATTCTGGGGGGGGGACTTTAAATGGCTACCCACTCCAGTATTCTGGCCTGGAGAACCCCATGGACAGAGGAGTCTGGCGAGCTACAGTCCATGGGGTCACAGAGAGTCGGACACAACTGAGCGACTTTCACACTTAGCAGCTTCTTATCTGAAATAGACCTGTGCTTTTCTTCGCTCTCAGAAACCTTTCCAGACAGCTGTGTCCCCCAGTACAGGGGAGAGTGCCTTGAACATAGTTATTGCTCAGTTTCAGTTTATTATTGCTATTGTTTTTATTGTTGTTGTGATGATTATTAATTTCTGATTTTCCGAAACTGAAATGTTGGCTCAGGTCCCTCCTCTAGACACTTGGATTCTTTCTTTAGAAGACTATCCTGGGAAAGCCCTGTTGACTCAAAGGAATGAACAGCTAATGGTAGAATTTTAGCCACCTGGGTGTGACACTGATTTGTAGGGGAAGATACCCTCCAAGCGCCTCTCATATCATTTTGACTCAGTGCCAAAAATCACACTCAGGACCTGTGCTGAAATACCAGAATGGAGGTTGCAAACTGGTTATCCAAGGACCAGATCCAGGGCCAGAGTGTTTTGCTTATTGGCTGCTCAGGCTGGAACTTTGTTGGGAAATAGAATGTGACACTTAACATTCAGAAACATTTGCACAACAATCCAGATTTATAGAGTTTGTTCAGAGTAATCCAAAGATCTGGTCTCACTGGCCCTGGTTCCTGCACAGCAGGGATCGACTGGCTCTGCCTGTTTCCGTGAGGGCACACGTGCTGTGGCAGGCCACGGTTCCCATCGCTTCCTGTCGTGTCACGACCAGCCCTCCTCACCCCTGTCTGTTATCTGTCTGGCGCTGGAGGCCTCAAGCACTGCCAGCACTCCGAGGGTTAAATGAGCTGCCGCAGTGACAGTGCCTGGTCCAGCCCTGTTTCGCTTGCTGTGTGACTTTGCCCTCGTTGCACCACCTCCCTGTGCCTCAGTTTCCCCATCTGTCCAACAGGATGTTAGCTTGGATCAATGATCTCTCACTGTTCCTGGATGACTAGCCAGATGGAGGCTGAGAAGTAGGATGCTGGGCCCCTAGTTCTCTTTCCCCTTTTGTGAATTAGGGTTCTGCATTAGCCTTCTCATGGAAAGATCAGGGAGCCCCACTGCTTAGCAAAGTTTGGGAGACCCCAGAGTGCTTCCTGTTCTGCCTCTTTGTCAGAATCTGTCTTTGTCCAGTTGCTGCCCAGGGCCTTCTTATTTTTTTCCTTTTCCAGGAGTAGTTGCAGGTGTCAGGGCAAGAAGCAGATAATAATATTAATAGTTTTGTTGATAATATCTTTATGGGAAAATAACCTAAAAAAGTGGATACTGTTTATGTATAACTGATTCACTCTGCTGTACAGCAGCGACTAACACAGCATTGTAAATCAACTGTACTCCAATAAAAATTAATGAAAAAAATAATGGCTACCTTTACTAAGCGGCATTATCCTCCCACTAAGGTAGGTGCTCTTTGATTCTCATTTTGCAGATGAGGAAACAGGTTCAGAGAGGTTGGGTAACTTGCCGAAGGTCACCCAGCTGTGGGCCTGGATTTGTTTCATTCCAGACCCCGAGGCCCTGGCAGCGTGGCGCTCCACGTGTGGTGGCGCGGGAGGGGGGGCTTGCATGTGCGCAGAAGGATGCCGGGCTGCAGAAGGGAAGCCGGCGCTCTGTGGCCGCTTCGTAAGAGACCCAGCCCCCTCCGGCCCCTTCTGTCTGTCTGGCCGTCCACACTCTCAGGGAAGTCTGGTCTACTCCTGCCTCCCAGCTCACGTGCCAGGCTTCCCTCCCTCAGACTCCCCCATCTGCAGCCATGCTCCTGGGTTCAAAACAGGTGGAGAAATGGGGTACTGCACCTGTCCATCCGTGAGCTCTTTGTGTGTGTGCATGTTTAAAAAAATTAAATTTTTTACAGTATTGGCTTCCAAAACTGTCTCAATCAAATTGTATAGCCAGGCCAGTTAATTTGGTTGTTTAGGGGAAATGCAGAGGTTTGCGGAGAGATTCGGGAAGTTCTCAGGACCAGGCATGTTTCCTGTCTGAGCCTCAGTCTGCCCACTTGAGAGAGGGACTCCCCGCTGTGTCCGTGTTTGCCCTTCAGACCCTATACTATGTTGACTGAAGTAACTATGACTTAGTGGGGCTCACGATGTGCCCGGCCCTTCATTTACCCTTCGAGGATTGGTCACGTCCAGGTTCCAGGTGGTGCTTCAAAGCGTTGTGTTACTGGCCTGGCCCGAGGTCTCACAGCTGCCGAGTGCCAGGCTGTGACCGTGGCCCAGGGCCTTCTCTACCCCGGCTCTCGGCCCCTGGCAGCCTTCAACTAGACCCTGGGCACAGCTGCACGCCTTTCCTGGCCGTGTTGCTTCCTGCCTCCTCCGGGGTTTCCAGGAGGAAGTGGAGGTTCAGCTGACCCTGCTGATGTCCTTGAGTGAGGAGGTGTTTGCTTCCTGCAGCTTCTTCCTGGGAAGCCCGAGTGAGGCCTCCTCTGGACTTTACGAGGCGTTTAGGTGGGGGGAACGGGTGTGGAGCCCTGGTTCCTGCCTAGAGAGCTCTTGGTCTGTTCGGGGTGGGTTTCTGGGTGGGGGATGTTGGTGGGACCACCCCGATGATCTCAGCTACTATGTGACTTTCCTGTCCATCAGGGTTCAGTGGTCACACAGGACAGAAATAAGCTCTGGACAACTCAGGCTAGGATGAAGTTTGACGAGACGATAAGGGAGACCTTAAAAAAGGCTAAGTGCTGAAGAATTGATGCTTTTGAACTATGGTGCTGGAGAAGACTCTTAAAAGTTCCTTGGACTGCAAGGAGATCCAACCAGTCCATCCTAAAGGAAATCAACCTTGACTATTCATTGGAAGGACTGATGCTGAAGCTGAAGCTCCAATACTTTGGCCACCTGATGGGAAGAGCTGACTCATTGGAAAAGACCCTGATGCTTGGGAAAGATTGAAGGCAAAAGGAGAAGAGGGCGGCAGAGGATGAGATGGTTGGATGGCATCACCGACTCAATGGACATGAGTTCGAGCAAGCCCTGGGGGTTGGTGATGGACAGGGAAGTCCGGTGTGCTGCAGTCCACGGGGTCACAAAGAATCGGACAATGACTTAGTGACTGAACAGCAGCAACAGGGGAGAGCTGATGGAATGAATAGGAGGAGAAACAGGACCCAGACAGGGTAGCTTCGGAGATGAGAGGAGCTAGATGGAATGGCTGTTGTCTTCAGGGAGTTGCCCCTGCAGTCAAAGAGCCCAGCCGGCTCTATCTCCTGTGTTAACTTTGCTCAAGGATCCATCTCTGGGAAGGTCTGAGCATCTAGCCTGGCTGTGTCCAGGGGAGGGCAGAACATTTTGACCGATGGTCCATCAAGGTCCAAGTGGATGAGAGATGGTTCCTTAGGGCACAAGGAGGGTGCTGAATCAGAGGTTGGGGCAGTGGGTACCTGGTGGGCAATACCCTGCCTGACTGACATGTGGCCCTGGTGGGTTGTCCTGTCTTGGAAGGTCCCAAAGTCTGGGATAAGGGTCAGGGAGGGCTGAAGATGGAGGAAGCAGTTGCCCATTAGGCTGGCTTTGGGCCATGGAGTCGGATTCATCCAGTGATGACATCTAGGGCATCAGGATTGGGAGGGCCCCCCTGGGAAATCCCGTGTGGCAGTGCCCATGGAGACAAGGGTGCCTAAAAGGACAGGAGTTTCCCCAAAGTCCCTCAGCCTAGTAGGGCCAGACCTGGGAGGGGACCAAGAGGGGCTGACATAGCACTGCTTCCCAAAATGCACCTTGGGTACCCCTGGTGGTATGGCAGGGGACTTTAAAGTAGAATACATATAAACGTTTAAAAAAATGCTAATAAATGCACAAGGCACAAAATTAAATACACCTCCAACTATCCACTTCTCCTCCCTAGAGGCCGCAGGTGGTACTCGATTCTTGTGCCTAGTTCCGAAGCAGTTCCATGTATGTGCACACGTATGAATAATGTATGTTCTCTCTCCTCTAGTTTTCCAGTCTGTTAGATATGATTTCAAATTGGTTAATTTAGTGCTTCCTCAGTGCTTTTTAAATCGGCTTTTTATTGTTAAACCTGCAGCTGTGGTGGCTCAGAAGGTAAAGAATCTACCTGCATTCAGGAGCCCCAGGTTCGACCCCTGGGTTGGAAAGATCCCTTGGAGAAGGGAATGGCTGTGTACTCCATGGACAGAGGATGCTGGGAGGCTACAGTCCATCGAGTTGCAAAGAGCTGGACACGACTGAGTGACTAACACATACACGTACATTTTTATTGTTAAAGTTTCATGTACCAGTCATAAAGGTTCAGCTCAGGGAAGTTTCATAAGCTGAGTGTATCTGTGTAACCAGCATCAGATGAAGAAAAACCCAGCCAACTTCCTAGAGCCTGCTCCTGGCCCCCACGGCTCTTCCCAAGGGTAGCACAAACATTTTAGGTTTGAATACCTGTGTATTTATTTTAATGTGTTTTTGAATAAATGAAACCAGCCCATCCAACTTGAGATTTCCCAGGTATTATTGCCGTGCTTCAAGAGCATTGTGCTGGACGCGGCTCTTAACTTGGGGTGACCTCAGAATCACTGGGGTGCTCAATTCCAGGAACAGTGATGGGACCAGTCCTGAGGTTACCCCTGGGGCCATGGGGGTCTTGTTGAGCAGCTGGAGCTGCTACCCTTAACCCCAGCCCCAGCCCCAGCCCCACCCCCCATTTCTTACGAGACATTGGCTATCTGCTGTGGATGCCCTTGTAGGGCTTGCAGCTCGACATCCTTGTCTAGCACGTCCCACTCTATGCTAGGGCATTGACTCTGTCCTCTCCCTTCCCGTAGCCAGTCAGGCCCCAGGGACCTGGACCCCATAGAGCATAACCAGGTGGAGAGAGTATGTGGACGTCTGGGAGCCAGTGGTGTGATGTGGGGTTTTAGATCGTTGGATAAACCGGGTTTTAATCCTAGCTCTGCCTCTTGTTGGCTGTGTGACCATGGGTGAGTGTCTGGACCTATCCAACTATAGGTTTCCTCGCTTGTGAAGTGAGGATGGTTAAACGCTTCCCCGCAGGGTGACGGTGAGGATTACGCCTGCGAGGGTTATATGAGCCCCCACCGTGTGTAAACACCCAGTCCGGTCGTTGGTGTTCACGCTCAGTGAACAATCATGCTTGTCACCGTTTCGGTGATTGTGCCTCTGGAGGTCTTCACCCTCTCCGCAGGCCAGGAACTGTAGGGGGAGAGGGAGAGGAGAGTGGGCACAGGGGTCTGCTTCTCTGCCCCTGTGGCATCCATCCTAGATGAGCAAATGGTTCTCAGCGGGGCCTGGGGAACGTAATCTCTCCCTGGCTGGCTGCGGCCAGCCAGCCCCAGGGCAGCTGTCCTGTTCCCAGATCTGGGGTTCCAGGCTCAATGGCGAAGGCAGGCAGTTTGGACGGGGGCTGGGCAGCTGACAGAGCCTCCAGGGGGGCTTGGAGGCCAGCTGCAGCCCTGGAGTGAAGCAGAGAGCCAAACCATGCCTTAACCCCTTCTGTCCCTGCGAGGATGGCTGCTCTTTGAGGCCCTTCCCTTTCAGCTGCCTCATGTGTCCTGTGAGTTCCCTGTTAGTCTAGGGGGTCTCCAGCATGCAGGGCAAAGATGCTCTCTAGCCTGTGACAAGTTATCTGGCAGCTAAGTCATGTCTGACTCTTTGTGATCTAGGCTCCCCTGTCCTCTGCTATCTCCCAGAGTTTGCTCAAGTTCATGTCCGTTGAGTCGGTGATGCTAGTCAGTGAAGAAATTTACTGGGCTTGTTTAAAAGTTGCAGTGATTCATATAAATGTTCAGACCTCTGGCTTTCTCAGAAAGTCAGAAGATCAGAACTACTGAGCATACTCTGGGTGGCAGCTTTGAGTGGCTGCTGGGTGGGTCACTGACAGCCCAACTGTCTCTCCCTTCCCCCTCCATATTCACCTCTGGTCCTCCTGAGGCCTTCTGAGATTCTGGTCTAGAGAAGCCTGTCAAGGTCAACTGTAACTTCTTCTAGCTGAGCCTTGAATTCCCCTGGGGTCTCCCTATCTTCTTGACGCCCTCCTATGCCAGCAGCCTCACTACCTCCAGAGTGGACCTTCCCTTGCAGCCTCTGCTGAGGGAATCCTATCTATTCTTCCTTGAAATCTCCCTGTAGTGACTTCTACTGATTGGTCCCGGTTTGACCCCTTGAGGCCACATAGCAAGCTCTGTCCCTCTTCCCCATGACAGCCCTTCAGATGCCTGAAGACAGCTCTGGTGTCCCCCTGAGCCTGCCCCCCTGGGCTGAACAGCATCCATTCCTTTGCTTTCCCTCCTAAGATGTGGTTTCAAGACCCCCCATCACCCTGGCACCCCTCCTTGGCCACCTCCCCCTGGGCCCATGGACTTCTTTTGGCCGGCTTTCCAGAGCCGCCCTGCACACCCGGGGGCCATAAGGACATGACTGGGATCCCACTTTTGTTTAAAGAAAAAGAAAACGTAATGCATAGAAAGTGTTACATTAGGCCAGCCACTCCAGAATACCCGGGGCATGTCCAAGGGGGCATCAAAGGACAGTTTTATATTGCTTTGTGTGCCCATCTGTGTTTAAAAATTTTTCCCCCTCTACAATCTGGGGAATTAAAAAAGGTAAAAAGCCAAGGGCTTGGGGTGAATTCACTTTAACCAGCGGTAACGAGTGCTCCCTGGCTAGAGAAGGAGGTAGGGTGGGGTCCTGGCTTGGAGGAGCTCACAGCCCAGGGCTGCCTCACGTGCTCAGGGACCTCAGCTGAGTTGGGCACTGAGAAGGGAGGAGGAGGAGTAGGGGGAGACGATCTACTTATGCAGGGGTCTGCAATGGAAAGTGGAGATCAGGTGGAAGGGGGCGTTTTAGGGTGCACCAGTAGCAATGGCCCCGAGGCAGGAGGGCCTGCAGATGCATGGGCTGGAGCACGGCTGTGTGAGCTGGGGAAGGGTCCCTGTGGGCAGAGGGGCTGAGGGGTGGACGCAGGCAGAGGATGCTGAAGGTTGTTCTGAAGGTGATGAGCGTGACAGCAAGAGTGGTTAGGACTGGAATGGCAGAGCTGGGTGCCTGGCTTCCCCAGTCTGCAGCTGCGTGACTGTGAACAAGTCATTTATGATTCTCAAGCCTCAGTTTTCTCATGGTGATTGGGATGAAGGGGCTGAGAGGAGTAAACAAACAAATGCCCTCAAAGTGCTTAGCCTCCTGCCTGGCACCTGGGGCGCCCTGATGACAGTCTGCTCTCTATCTGTCCCAGGTCTTCAGTGTGCTTGTGGACGCTTTTAAGCCTTATAGTGAAATGACTGCTGCCCAGTTTTCCATTCCAGTAAGGAAGTACCGACTGCGTTAGCTTCTTGGGATGCTGGCTCTGTCCCTCCCACACCCCTAAACTGGAGTGCATGATCAGCAGTGACTAGCACAGCAGGCCGTGCTAACAGCAAGGGTGATCTGGCAGGACTGTGAAAAGAGCCCAGTCTTGGAGTCTGGACTAGACTGGAGGACACCCAAGTGTGACCTGCAGGCTCTTCACCCCTCCGACCTCACCTTTCTCTTCTGTGACACGTGACACATTGTTGCCCATCCTGACCCAACACCCTCAAGAAGCAAATGTGATTCCTTCTGGCTGAGAATGTGAGTCGAATGCCGTAAATCCCCGTGTGAACGTTCCTGGAGGGACCTTGGCTGGCCTCTTGAGCTAAGACGGCCACGACCACTGCCCCTGGGTGGGCACCATTTACAGGCTTTTGCTGGTGCTGTGCTCTGCATCCTCCCGCATCATCTCCTTGCCTCGCAGTACCTCCCAGGACTTCATATTCACGTCGCCCCGTTTGACCTAGAGAAACCCAAGGATGGCAGTAAACCACTGCCTGGTTTCGCCCGGCTCGTCAGTGTTGGAACCAGGCCTTGGAGCCCAGGTCTGCCTGATTACAAAGCCTGTGCTCTCAGCTCTTAGAGTTTCCCAATAGGGAAATACAGTGATGAGCTTCCTTGCAGAGGCGTGAAGAAAAGTGCAGACGGAGGCACCCAGACCAGAGAGCTGGGTGTGGCAGGGCAGGACCGGGGAGGGTTCTGCGCTGAGCTCCGTGTTACAGAATCCCCTCAGTGGCTGTCCACAATCGGGAGAGGAGCCTGTGAGCAAGGGTCATGCCCCGGCTTCCAATCTAGTCTGCAGGTCCCCAGGACCCCCCCTGCCCATGTGGCCCGGCTGCCCGGCGTGTCCGTGGGCCTCTTCCCGTGATGGGTGGATGGGTCTTCAGGATGCTCATCTCCAGGGGGCGAGGAGTGCTGTTTGCAGGAGGTGGGGCCCAGGCAGGACTTGGCTATGTGGGTGCCCCTTCTCAGCAAGGGAAGGAGCTGAGGGTGAAAAAGAAAGTGGGTGGGCTGTCGGCTGGGGGAGAATGTGAGAGGAGGCCTGAGGGAAGGGCCCGGTCCTGCCGGCTGCATGGCTGAGCCTGCCTGACGGGCAGTGGGGGAGCTCCCGTGTTTGTCCTGTGTGGGCCCCGGTGGCCACTCCTGCTGCAGGCTCCTGGACCTTACTGCCAGCCTTGGGAGCTGCTTCAGGGGCCATGGGCCTTGGTAGTGGCCCTGAAAGCAGTCTGCAAGAGCAGGGGGCACGGGTGTGTGAACCCTCCTCGAGGTCCCCCAGGAGCCAGGCGGGTACGAAGGTCTCCTGCGGCCACGTCTGTATGTGCAGGTGCAGGACAGGGACCTGGGCCCTCGCGAGCCTTCCTCGGGGACATTCCTTTCTTCTGCCGTCCATCCTTCTCTCACCTTCCTCGGGGCCTGGGGACAGGGAGGGGCCTGGCTGTGAATTTTGCTTCCCCTCCCCATGAGCTGCACCGCGGGCCACCTGAAAGCTCTCTGAGCCTTTGGGCCTGGTTGAGAGTGTGGCAGTGGATGCTGCGGGGCGCCCAGCCCTGGCTGGCCAAGTCGGGTGTGTGTAGCAGCTCAGACGCCCTGCTCTGCACTGAGCAGCCTTCCGAGAGCCCAGGGCCAGCCCCTGCCAGCAGCGGCCCAGATGTGTTTTTTCGGATGGTGCAGGGGGAGCTTCTCTGTGTGGGTGTCCTCGCATGATGTGTGGGCTGTGATGTTTTGATCCAAGGGAGCCAAACTGATTTTCCTGGCCGATCTCCTCTCCATCCAAAGCAAAAAGTTAAATAAACACAGCCAAGTATTATCACAGGACGCGGGGAAAATGAACTCGGTCCCCATGGGCGGCCCACATCTGGCAGGCTTCGGGCCTCTCAGGACTGTGGGATGAGACAGATGTGGTTGAGGAAGGGCTCAGGGCTCCCCCCTCCCCAGCGCCGCGCTTTCTTCCAGAGCTCTTTACCAACCTCAGGGCCTGGGGGCTGCAGGCTGCCTGCCTTCAGCTACATCCCTTGCTGTCCCCCTGGCTCTTTCTGGGGCCTTGCCTTTGGTAGGGCTTCCTGAGGCTGGTTGCCCCCCCGGCTCAGCCAGGTGCTTGCACTGGGCAGTGGTCCCAGGCTGGTGAGGCCCCTGTGCTCGGGCCCTGCCTCATGCAGGGAGGTGCATGCAGGCATGCTTGGGAAGCGACTGACTTGCCCGGATTTTCCATCTCCCGCTCAAGGCACTGGTGGGCCCACGAGCTCCACCTTGTGCGGGGTGGGAGGGGGGTTTGTAGTTGGCATGGCTCCTTCCGTCCTCTGGCTTCCCTGGTCGGTCAGCGATAAAGAATCTGCCTGCCAGTGCAGGAGACATAGGTTCGATCCCTGACTTGGGAAGATCCCCTGGAGAAGGGAATGGCAACCCACTCCAGTATTCTTGCCCGGAGAATCCCATGGACAGAGGAGACTGGTGGGCTACAGTCCATGGTATCACAAAGAGTCGGGTACAACTTAGCGACTAAACCACCACCACCAACAGCGGCCTTCCTCTGCTCAGCACTACCCTTAAATGAACTTAAATGGGCTGGGTGGATTTCTGGAGATCCTGTATAGGACAACTGTGATGCAGTTTTGGGGTGGGAGGATGTAAAGAGGATGCCCCCTCCCCATTCATTTCTTTATCAGAGGTCACCTAGCACTACCCAAACCTGTTTTCCCCAGATGTGACCTTCCACATCCCTGAGTCTTGTGGCGATAGAGGTGGTTGATAGGGGAATGACGTTTTTTTGTTTTCCCTTCATTCTGTATATATTTATTCTACTCTTAGGAAAATGTTACTTTATATGTTTATTCTAATAGCTATTAGAAAATTTGTTACTACCACACCACAATGTGTGATTTCGTGAGTAGCACTGCTTAGAAGGAGGTTAGAAGATAAGGTATTTAAATAAAAGGAGGAAGTTGATGTGGAGAGCAGTGTCTGTCACACTTGGTGCAGGAGTGTGAACCAGCTGAGCTCCTGGGGGAGGTCTGGGGAGGCCCTGCCAGTCCTGGGGACCTCCAGGAGCTTGAGAAACTGCCACCCTACCCCGAGATGCTCATCCCCTCAGGAACCTTGGGCAGGTTTGGATGATGTGAGGCCTATCTTGGGGAGACCAGCTGCCAGATGGAGGTGCTCAGGACCTCCTGGAGGCCTCCACGTGCGTTATAACCATGGTGGGTGGGCAGTGGGGCTGAGCTGGGGGGCCACATTTGTGCCAATGAAATACCCCGCTCCCCAGTCAGACTTATGAAAAGTATTGACTCCTTAAACTGTAAAGAGTTATGATTGCCCCTACCCCTGGGACATCCCTATGGAATTACAGCATGTTTGGAAATGGTCATTACGGTTCATTCCTGGGGAAGGCTTGGGGCTTTTGGTATGAAGAAAGAGATGGTCTGTGTGTTGAAAATGAAATGAAAACACTAACGCACACCCGCATAACCACACGCACATGCACACACACACCAGTTTTCAACAGCAGACTCAGTTTCCTCTTTGCTTGTGTCTAAGATAAACCACGTGTGTAACAAGGTACTGATGTTTATTTATAGTATGTTAGCACAGAGGAGTTGTTAAGGGGTCATAAAAAACGTAGTCTCTTACTTTATGGCGCCTCTCTTTAAATGAAAGTGGAAACAAGGCAAGAGAGTGGAATTCTGGTCTACTCTCTCTTTTTTCCCCACACTAAACAGTGAATAGATCTGGGCGGGTGCTGTCTGGTGGGGGCAGGGACCCCAGGCTGATGTTCCCTGACCCAGAGGCCTTGGTGCCCACCTTCATGTCCCTAGCACTCAACAGGCCGCTTCCACGCACCCTTTGTGTGGGATGTTGTCACGGCCCCTCCGTGCATGGCAGAGTGTGTGCTCGGCTCTGTCACCTTCCATCAGAGCTGGACAGCTGGTGGGTGAGAAGCCAGGCTTGCCACTGAAACAGGATGTGGGAGCCAGACCCCGTCATAAATTCACATTTATATGCTGTGTGTTTCTGGTTAACGAGTCTGTGCAGGGGAGACTGTATGAAATGAAATATATATATACGAACAGGGACACTAACCTCAGGGAGAGGCGGGATTAAACATGAGGGCATCCTGGGGGGCCTGGGGCCTTCCAAGTGTTAAGGCCCAGCAGGCGGGACCCCAAAGGGAATTTACAGGAAGCCTCCCCAGCCTGAGTGGATTTGCTGGGGGCACAGACACGGGAGTCCTTTTCAGTGTTCTAGCGTATGCCAGGCACCGGACTAAACTCTTCATGTGTGTTATTTCACTTTGTCTTCAAAATGAATGGAATTTTATTACCCCTGCCTTAGGACTGGGGAACCCAGACTGAGGCAGAATCCAGCCCCCTGAGGAGCAGGGGAGTTTGCCCTAGGCTGGCACACTCAACACTGACTTTGCAGGCTGGTCTCTGGAGGGTCCCAAAAGAGGAGTCATTTCAACCTCACCCTTCCCCATCAGCTGTGGCTTTTCTGAGCGGGCACAGAAGGCCTGGGAAGCTCAGGCCATCACTTTCCGTGTATTCAGCACTGGCTGAGAGGCAGGTGGGTTGGCGGTAGTGTGCGAGCTTTGGGGCCACGTGAGATTTGGCTGCAAATCTGAGCTCTACTTCCATTGCTTGCATAATTTAACTCAGTTTTTAGAAAAATCATTTAGGCCCTGGTTTCCCCTTTGAGATGGACACCATCACTCTTTGTCCGACCATCGGGAAGATTAAACATAAACATGAAAATGTGCATGAAGAGCATAAGTGATTGTTGTTCCTAGTATCACTGATACATTGCCTCTGTGTCAAAGAGGCTGGCGGATGGGAGGAAGAGGAGAGGTGGGGGGGGGGTCTCCCTAATGGGACTGAGAGTACACTGGAAACAGCGCTTTATGCTATACGGTCATTCTTCTTTGTCGGGCACCTTGATATTGGGCTCAGGACCATGTGCTTTCTTAACACCTTCTTATTTTATGCTACCTCGCAGGTAGGTTATGCACAGAGAGGTTCCTTCATTTGCCGATGTCACACATCAGTCCGTGCCAGATGGGGATTTGATCCTAAGGCATCTGTCTTTGGCAAACCGCTGCTGCATGATGAGGGTCACTGAAGGCCAGGGCCAGGGTGTCAGGGAGAGGGTCTTGAGGAGGTGGAGAGGGGTGGTTATGTAGCTGGTGGTCAGGAAGACCCTGGGAGCTTGGGCAAGAGGCTTGAAGCCCTGGGCCCACAGGCAGGATCCAAAGCAGGGCCGGGTGGGGCCAAGTGGAGCTGCTTTAGATTCCCCCAGGTTTATATTGGATTGGCCAAAAGGTTCTTTTGGGTTGTCCCATAAGATTGTACCAAAAGCATGAATCAACTTTTTGGCTAACCCAATATATTTCTTTGCTTTGTTGTTCAGTCACTCAGTTGTGTCCGACTCTTTGGAACCCCATGAACTGTAGCATTTCAGGCTTCCCTATCCTTCAATGTCTCCTGGAGTTTGTGCAAACTTATGTCTGGGCGGAGAAGGCAATGGCAACCCACTCCAGTTCTCTTGCCTGGAAAATCCCATAAGTGGAGGAGCCTGGTAGGCTGCCCTCCATGGGGTCACTAAGAGTCGGACATGACTGAGTGACTTCACTTTCACTTTTCACTTTCATGCATTGGAGAAAGAAATGGCAACGCACTCCAGTGTTCTTGCCTGGAGAATCCCAGGGATTGGGGAGCCTGGTGGGCTGCCGTCTATGGGGTTGCACAGAGTCAGACATGAGTGAAGCGACTTAGCAGCAGCAGCAGCAGCAGCAGCAGCATGTCCTTTGAGCTGGTGATGCCATCCAACCATCTCATCCTCTGTCACCCCCTTCTCCTCCTGTCCTCAATCTTTCCCAGCATCAGGGTCTTTTCCAATGAGTTGGCTCTTCGCAGCAGGTGGCCAAAGTACTGGAGCTTCAGCATCAGTACCTCCAATGAATATTCAGGGTTGATTTTCTCTGATTGACTTGCTGTCCAAGGGACTCTCAAGAGTCTTCTCCAACACCACAGTTCCAAAGCATCAATTCTTTGGCACTCATCCTTCTTTATGGTCCAGGTCTCACATCCATACATGACTACTGGAAAAACCATAGCTTTGATTATATGGACCTTTGTCAGCAAAGTGATACCTCTGCTTTTTAATAAGCTGTCTAGGTTGGTCATAGCTATTCTTCCAAGGAGCAAGTGTCTTAATTTCACTGTCTAGTGATTTTGGAACCCCCCAAAATAAAATCTGCCGTGGTTTCCACTTTTTCCCCGTCTATTTGCCATGAAGTGATGGGACTGGATGCGATGATCTTAGTTTTTTGAATGTTGAGTTTTAAGCCAGCTTTTTCATTCTTCTCTTTCAGCTTCATCAAGAGCCTCTTTAGTTCCTCTTCCCTTTCTGCCATTAGAGCAGAAATAGATTGCTTTGAGTCCTAGACCTGTCCTCCTGGTGGTGAGGTGCTCAGGTGGCCGGGGTGTGGTGCATAGAGCCTCAGCCCTCCTTGCACCCTGGCTCTGTGTGAGAACTCATGGAGGACAATGGCACCATCTGCAGTGCTGGTTTCTTCTCTTTTCAGCAAGTGGCCAGGGAATTATGAAGTTAAATAAATGGGTTTGTGATGTGACCCTGTCGTGAGGTCTGGGCTCCTCTGAGGGTCTGAGCTTCGTGAGGGGGCTGGCGTTGGGGGCTCAGGTGGCTTTAGCTTCGGCTACGAGGAGCCTATACTATTCCCTTCCGTGATGCCCCCACCCCCATCCCCAGCCCCTCCCCGTCCCCATCCTCACTGGAGAGGAACCTGGAGAGTGTGGGCCTACTGGTTGGATTTGCTTGGCCCCAACCATGGGCATTTGGCCCCAAGCCTCATGCCAGAGCTGGCCATGGGCTATGCTCTACAGCACATCTCTGTGAATTAGAAAAAAGGCCAGCTATGCCTTTGTGTAAAAGCAAGGGGTCCTGCCTCCTCTGGGCATTCATAGCTCTGCACCAGGACACACTGCTTCGTGGACAGACTGCGGGCTGAATCTAACCCTCTCTCACCGCCTCTGCTGGGCCCTTTGTGCAGTGCACACCTTATCCATCCATATACAGTATGCTTTCCCCTTTTTCGTTCGTTGAGTTTGTTTAGTATCAAGTCAGGAGTGACGCTCCATTTTATGCTTGATAAGGAGAGTCTGGGTTCTCAGTATGTCTTTTACTTTCCTGGGCCCTGGCCTGGTGTGGGTAAGAGGGTCTCCCTAGGGATGAGCCGAGGCAGCCTTGTGCTCCTTGCCGGGCTCCCCACCTCCGCTGGGCAGGGATGCCTCTAGGGAGTCTTTGTCAGGCCAGGGTGGGCCCACCCTTCCCTAAGGATAAGATGGCCCTGGGGCCAAAGGCAGAAAGCGTGGAGAGGTCCATTAAGACCCTGGGAACACCAACCAGAGGTGAGGTCAGCTGAGAACCCTCCTCAAATAAAATCTTTTTTTTTTTTTTTGGCAGGGGAGGGGCAGTTGTTCTAGATCTTTGTGATGAAAACTATGGATCCTTTCCACAGGAAAGTGCCCAGCTATGTACATATCCAGAAACTTACAGCCAGGGCCAGGGCCTTCTCAGATCCTCAAAGACAGGCTGAGCAGCTGGCCTGGTGTGGATCTGGGGGAGGGAAGGGGGCCTTCTGGGCTCTGCTGGCGCTGCTGGAGGCCTCTCTGGCCCTCGGCTCAATGCCTGCTCTGTTTGTCACTCTCGTTCACCTCCCGACACTGCCTGCCTCAGTTCTCACCCTCGAGCGTTCTTGCCTCTTCCCTGCACCTTGTCTGTCTGCCCAGACCCGGCCTGAGTTTGAGCAGTCCCACAGCCCTGCCTCGGCCAGGTTGTTGGCAGCCCTCCCCACGGCCCCCTGCCTCCCTTTCTTTCCCCTTCCCCAGCTCCAGCTCCTCTGCATCTTCAAGGTAATGGGGAGCCCCGGGGAGAGCACCCTCCTCCCAGGCCAGGAACAAGTGCCCTTAGCACCACCTGCCCCTGGCTTCCTGAAGTCCAGAGGCCAACACACAGGGTCTCACTGGCATCTCGTCAACAGTCATCAAGGTGCACAGAGGGCAGGCTACGGGTGCTCCCAGAGTAGGGGGGCCGTGGTCACTTATGAACCTTCTGCTGAGCTGGGGAGACAGCGTCTGGTGGGGCTCACAGGTGTATATACCCGTGGGGCAGTCAGCCATCCGCGACTTGTGACCCCAGAGCAGAGCGAGAACACGGAATTTTGATTCCTCAGAAGCCCTGAGACAGCCTCAGAATCTTTCTTAACACACTCCAGGAACCACGGTGAATTCTCTCTGTGTCCTCTTCCATGTGAGCATAAGCCCTATACGTCTGTGCCTTGCATGCAGACTTCGCATGTGGTCCCCCCGCGTGTGTACACACTTGCAGCTGCACCCCCGCCCTGTGTGTTCACACTTACTGTGTGCCCCCTCCCCATGTTTACACACTTGTCCCCCCTCCTGCACTCCCGTTGTGTACCCACTGGCCTTACATGGCCCACCCCGTGCTTGCAGAAGCCCATCACTCACAGGAGTGGGTCTCCGTGTGTTTCCCTCGAGACAGGGCAAGGCTGGGGGTGTGCGTTTTGGCCTCAGTGATGCCAAGTATCTTATAAATTAAAAAGTTAGAGTCTGGAGTCTGCGGAAGTCCCCAGAAAGCGCCAAGCTCCCCTCACTGGCTGGGCAGCCCCTCTGGGTGTTGTATGTACTGGACGCGGTGCTGATCAGATTTTCTCTGTGATGCTCACCCTCGGCGTTCATTGTGCTTCTCTAGTGGAATTCCGCTTTGGGGATGGCTCGGCCTCCCCTCCCCACTCCCCCAGCAAGTGCCTGGCTCCAGCTGTAGGGCAGGCCTTCCTTCCTCTGTGCCTGCTGCCCCTGCCAGTTATCTTGTCGTTGAAGAGACCTGCCTGGGCAGAAAAGGCCAGCTGGAGGGGAGGAGAACCTTCTCACGCTCAGTGTCGGCTAGTGCAGGGCCGCGTGATGGTGGTGGTGGAGGTGGGCGTTACTTCTCATCAAGAATCTATAAAGGACAGTGTATTTATACCTTCAAAAAGACGTGGGCCAGCAGTTTGCAGAAAGCGCGTTCGTGCCCATGTCACTAGGCGAGTTGGCCTGTGCGCTCCTTGCTGGGAGGGGTGTGGTTCTGGGGGTTCTGGTGTGTGATGCGGCTGTTTGCCCGTAATGACGTTCGCCACTTTGAAACTCCCCAGCCAGGGCATCGGTCTGCTCTCCCCCTCTTCCCACCTCTGCAGGCTTATTGTCCCCAGAAACAGAAGCTTGAATCCTCCCAAGAGCTCCAAAAGAGCAGATGTTTTCTCCTTCTCCTTCCTATGAAGGTGGAAGTCAGATCTTAGGGAGGGAGGGATTGGGCATCTTGGGGACACCCTCCAGTTCAGTGACTCGGGAGGTCACATTTCCCAACCAAGAAACACTGAGTCACCCAAACGTGGGGTCTTTTGCCCTGATACTCGGAGTACGTTGAGGGCAAAGGGAGAACTGGGAACCTTGCATTCATGTCTTGGAGCTTGTGGTTGAGAAGGTGTAGGGACCCAAGGCAGATCTTGTTGAAAGCATCCTATGAAATGGTACCATGGTGACCTTACACATTGGCAGCAACCTCTTAATAGAAGCAATACCTATATTCCATTTTAATGCGAGTAAACAGCGAAATGTGAAAGAAACTGAGTTTTAGGTGTAGCCATGAAAACTGCTGCTCCTCTCATGCACAGCCTGCTTCTGATCATTCTAGCGTTATCCACCTGTGTTTCGGAGGCTGTTTGGCTGCAATCAGCCTAGTGAGTAATATCAGTTTTGTCTGACTCAAGGTCTTAATTCATATTTACAAAGCTGCACATTTGAAAACCCCACCTCAGCTGTAACTGGCTAAGTCAAACAACCCAGATCCCAATCCAGATCGTCTCTGCATTTCATTGTCTCAGATGCTGAGCTTCTCCTCTTAGGATGCAAATCTGGGAAGGAGGGCTCTTAGTTAGCAGTCCTTGGCTTCTACTCAGTGATGTGGATGTGCCCTCCTGGGCAAGCTGTTTCTAAAGGTTAAAAGGAAACCTGTCCTGCGAGGCTCTGTGGGGAGGGGGAAATATCAGGGGTAGAGGATAAAACAGGGGCAGGGCCATGCTGGGCTGGACTTGTTAATTCCAAGAGTTGTTCCAGTCTCGGCATCAAACCCACCTGAGTGCTTGAGCCTCTGTTCCAGTGGATGACAACCGTCATCCCATGGAATCTTCCCAATAATCTGTGGCTTAGGTACTGTTTTTGCCTGTGTTTTTGAAATGGGAGAACTGAAGCCTAGAGATTAAACAGTTTACTCATGGTCATACAGCTAGGGGCTTCCCAGGTGGCACGAATGGTAAAGAATCCACCTGCCAACGCAGGAGACATACGAGATGCGGGTTTGTTCCCTGGATCAGAAGATCCCTCGGAGGAGAAAATGGCAACCCACTGCAATATTCTGGCCTGGAAAAATCCTAGGGACAGAAGAGCCTGGTGGGCTACAGTTCATAGGGTTGCAAAGAGTAAGATACGACTGAAACGACTTAGTGTGCACATATGCATACAGCTGGTTCGAGGCAGGATTGGGATTTGAATCCAGCGTCTAACCACAAGCCAGCCTGCTTGTTCTTCCCCCAGGTCGACTGCTTACTGTGTGCCTGGCTTCTGAAGGGCGGGCTGGATTGCTGCTTTCTAGTCCCCAGTTGCTAGGATTCTGGATAGGGTCCTCTGTGTCTCAGGTGGATGCACGAGCAGCCTTCGAGATGGACAGCCATGGGTTTTGGCCCCGACTCTGTACGGACTCTTTCTAGCATAGGACCTCAGGCCTGTCCTGTCACCTCTCAAAAGTCTGATGACAGGGAGTGAACACCCTGGGTGCAGGGCCTGGCTCACAGCGTGTGCCCGCAGAGAGACAGCGGCATTGCAGAGAGAACTGGGGGCGTACGTGGTGGCTTCGGCATGCACGTGTGCAGAACTTCAGAGCCCGTTAAATCTGAAAAATACTGCGTATGCACATTTTTGGCTTAAACAGAGTTCCATTTTACAAAGTCCATAACCCAGCTTTAATATTATTACATGCCCCAGACTGGGATTGATTCCAGGATGAGAGTTTTATTATGCTGTATAGAATTTCTCCCCTGTTCTCCTAGTGCATGGCTACCACCTCCACCCGCCTCGTCTCACACAGCAGGACGTGGGGTGGCCGGGACACTCCGTCCCTCCCCAGCTTGGTTCTGTGGGCTTGGGGTAGAGTGGAGAGGTGAGTTGCACTGTGGCGTCACTGGCCCAGGACTGCTGACCACGGGACAATCAACTCCAACATGTCCTGAGGTCTGTCTGTCAGCACTCGGTGTAAAGGATAGCACCCCACGCTTTGCCAACCTCTGAGAGTGTCTTGTTTGCTTCTTGGAATAATCGAGAAAGCCTCCACATCTCAGTGGTGATCTGAGGGGCTCTTGGTAGGAGGTCAGTGTCTGGAGGACCAGGGAGAGGTCTGGGTCTTCACTCTACTCCTGTGAGGGGCACATGGCTTTATCTCAAGTGGATACTCTGATTATAGATAGTAATGGCCTGTAGCTCTGTGTAGAGAAAGAATGTGATTCTGCATCTGATTCGAGGCAGTGCTGTGATTGATTTGTGATGTCTGCTGGGGGTGCAAGGATGGGGGAACCGTACAGATATGGCACTTATTTGCTGTTTAGGTTTTGTTCTGAGTATTTTACATCTCTGTGAAACCAACAAAAGTCTCTTTGTAGACTTGATCCTTTCACCCTTGGTCATGGGTATCATAGGGACTCCCTAGGGACTCCCCCAAAGGATCCTTTCTCCTTGCCCTGTGTCTTGCACACACCACGCTCCCCACCCCCCACCCCCGCCACCAATGACCTGTTTGCACAACTTCAAAACTCACAGGCCCATCTCTGTTCTCTCTTTCAGTTGAAGAGGGGGAGGCCTCGGACTTCTCGCTGGCCTGGGATTCCTCCGTGACGGCATCAGGTAAATGCCCAGGGGCCGGCTGGAAGCTTGGTGGGGGTCCTGGGGGGCTGGCTCAGGAAACTCAGAAAGCCACCCAGCTCGTTATGGAAGTCATATTCTTCCTGTCACATTCCTGTCTCCAGTCCAGATTACCCTGTGCAACGTGATTTTTATATCAGTTCCATATGGTCAATAAAATCTATTACCTACGGAGACTAATATGCCCTTATTCCCCCGGGGGCCGTGTTCCCCTCTTGTGGGCATACTCAGTTGGGCCACCGCACCCCCACTATGCAGGCTTTGAAGCTCCCTGCCATGGGCGTCGCTGCACACTCTTTCCAGCCTAATTGCATAAAAGCCACTCTAATGGGACCTTTAAACTCCAATCGAAATCAGAATTCCTTTATTTGCCTTCCTGGAAGGGGCTGCATCGCACTCTCGGGTGGGCAGACCCGAGCCCACACCCCCAGGGGGAGGTAAGAAGGAGCGATCAGAATTGCGGGGGGCGTGGCCATTGGAGGGTGATGGGGGTGACCAGGCCATTAGGGGACTTGGGTTTTCCTGCTCAGTTCTGCCCTTGCCTAAGTGCCTTCTGGTGCCTCAGTTTCCTCAGCTACAGAAAGAGGTAGATGAATGAGATTTATCTCCCTATAAAGTTCTAGAATCTGGAGCTGCCCATGGAGCTTGGGATTGCAGCTGGCTTGGGGTCCTTGGGAGCTCCAGAATGGAGGGCACCACTCTCCCATTTGCTGCGCAAGTTGTCAGCCTCGTTGACAGCAGGGCCCTTGTTCCCGGTCCAGTAGGCCCCAGACTCTTCTGCCTTGTCCCCTGTCCCAGGATCCTGGCCATCTGTCTCCAGTTCCATGGGGGAGAACTTTGGGCCTGAGAAGACCTGTGAGGGAGCCATTTAGTTCAGCTTCCTTGTCTTTTAGGTGTGGAAATTGAGGCAAAGAGGGAGGTATGCTCTGGGTCAGTCATTGCAGAAACGAGGTGTTAGGCGTCAGGCGTACCAACACTTAACACTTGAACGGTTACACGTCAAATTTGTGATTTTATGGCTGCGTGTGATTTAAGACGATGCGGAAGTCATTTAAGTGAGAAAATTGTGTTGACAAAGTTTTTAAGTAATAATGCTTGGATTCAGGAAAAAATCATGAAGATGGTTCCCAGGTGACTGAAATCTGGTACAGACTGAGCTGCAGGCAAGTGGGGAGCCAGTACCTGAAACCAGGTTCCTGGACTCCTGGTCCAGGGCTCTCTGCAGCGGGAGCTGTGCTGCTTGGAAAGTCCGAAGGGTCCTGGTTGGGTCCTGGCTGGCTCAGGTTTGGGCACTGCGGTGTCTGCAGGTGCCTGGTTCTTGGTGGCAGGGGCTCCCTCTAGGGCAGGGGCTGGGTATGGAGCCAGGGTGGGGAGATGCAAGTGTTCTCAGGAGGAGAGCCCTGAGTTAGGACAGGCCTTGGGGGCCACACTGTAGGCAGGATAAGAGGAGGTGCTGGGTGGCCCATGCCCTGTCTCTTTCTGTGCGGTTGAGATGCATTCCCCACGCTCGGAGGAACGCTGCAAGGTTGTGAAACTCCACGTCTCATCCAGGCGTCCTGACGGATGTGGGGGTGCATGTGCTCAGGCTTGCAGCCAGCTCTGATGAGGGTCCCCGCTGTGCTCCAAACCTCCACATCAGAAAAGCGCCCAGCCTGGTCACGTCCGTATAAGGGCCTCCCTCCCGGCTGTGTTCCCAGTGGTGCGAGCGGCGACGAGGACAGACCAGGACAGCAGCAGCATGCGGCAGGGTGTGGTGGGTGCGGAGCTCTGTGCAGGGGGTGTCAGGGCCTGGGTGTATCTCCTGTAGAAAGCAGGGGCGATGCCGAGGGCTGTGTGCGGGCCTGGGGTCCACGACACCCTGATGCCACAGTGGGAGCACCAGCCTTAGGGCCTTCGGGCGCTCTTGGGAGTGGTGGAGGGCGTGCAGCTTGCAAGTTTCCAGCCAAGAGCTGAGCGCACCCTGCATGCACAGGCAGGAGGAGGTGCTAGACCCCTCGTGACTCCCTCCGGCCCTCAGGGACTCCCTGGGGCTGGCCAGCTTTCGGTCATCTGCTCGGAGGCGGGAAAGGGAGGGCCGAGCATCCCGGGCATTGGATAATCCACAGCTGGGCAATGGGTTGTTCTGTTTCCTTTGGGCTGATTCTGATTGTGTCTTTTTGACAGTGCATGCACGTGATAGGTTTTCCTTCCCAATCCTGTTGGACTCAGGCTATTAAAGTCAGCTTGTATTCCCTGAGCACGGGACTTGTGAGATGGCGCAAGTCCCGGGTGGCAGGATGAGGCTGGTAGGGGAGGCAGTCCTGGACGTGGCGCCTGGCGTTTGGTGAGCACATACTTGGTCTGTGCCAGGATACGGAGCAAACGTGTTTTACCCCTCAGGGTCTCCCTGAGCCATCATGACAACCCTGGGAGCTGGGTGGTATTTCCAGCAGCAAGTCCACAGTTTCTCCACGGGCTGGTTCGGGGCTGCCATCTGGTAGAGGATGGGGCCAAAGGCCTGGCTGAAGCTGCTTTAGAATAACGCTTCTCATTAAGCTGAGAAAATGTCACTTGGCTGCATCAGAGAATGGGGGCAGGTGCCAAAGAAGATTATGGGGGAGCAAAGCCTCCCCAAGCCACCCTTGGCACCGTCACTGAGAGCTGCCATCCTCATTTGGTGGATGAGGGAAGGAGGCTTGGAACGGCGTGGCGCAGATCCGCCATCCCCAGCCAGCATGCTGTGGAGCAGGGGCTCGAACCCGAGTCCTCCTGCCCCCGGAGCCTGGGGTGTAACCTCCACGCTGCCCGCCACTGGGAGGTAGATAGCTGAGCAGAGATCCGAGGCTTCGTGGGGGCTTTACCATGGTCCCTGGAGGCGGGGGGCCCAGGCGTGGCCATGGAGGGCCTTTTGGCTCATCAGACCGGAGGAACGCAGGGTGAGGTGAAGAGGGAGGCAGAGAGCATCTTGCTGGGAGTGCGGAGCCGTGAACAGCGGGCAGCTCCGCCCCCTCTCCCCAGGGTGCTGGTGTCCCCTCGCCCGCTTTTCCTGGCTCTGGGAGCATGATGGAGAGCGGCAATAAGGAAGCAGGAGGCACAGTGGCCTCTGCTCCTGTGGGGACCCGGTGGCCACCGCCCCCAGGAGCACCCTGACCTGCTCTGTCTGTGCCCTTGAGTCAGGGCCCCAGCAGTGATGGAGAGCCCCGCCTGGCAGGGAGGCGAGCAGGGTGAGCATCTCCCTGCAGTTCTCCCTTCTGGCCAGGGCGTCACGGGAGGAGGGGGCCTGCCCTTGCCTCTCCGCTGGCAAAGAGGGGGCTGCTGGTGGCAGAACCTGGGCGAAGGGGACTGTTCAGAGCTGAGGTATGGGGGTGCCTGGTGGGTGTGGGTTTTAACTCATTTCCCATTGCATCCTGTTTTTTTCTGATCCATAGAAAGGGGGATGAAGGGACAGTATCTTGTGTGTGTGCTAAGTCACTTCAGTCGTGTCCGACTCTGTGCGACCCTGTAGACTGCAGCCCGCCAGGCTCCTCTGTCCATGAGATTCTCCAGGCAATAACACTGGAGCGGGTTGCCATGCTCTCCTCCAGGGGATCTTCCCGACCCAGGGATCAAACCCTTGTCTCTCACGTCTCCCGCATTGGCAGGCGGGTTCTTTGGCAGGAGTGCCACCTGGGAAGCCCCAAGCATCCAGTGGAAGGACGTGTAGACTCTCTTCCCAAATGCACAGAGCGTTGCGCATGTGATTTCGGGGGCGGGGTCATAGATTACTCTCAAGCTTTTCTTCCTACCTTGCCAGGCCGTGAATTCAAATACCTTAGAGAACTGTGAGAGTCCTTTGTGAAAGCCCACAAGGGTCCCAAGCTCAAAGGCTCACCTGGGGCAGGCTGGTGGCACAGGTGAGCGGGCAGGTGGCAGGGAGGTGGCGCTGTGCACTGCACCCCAGGCCTTGCCACCGGGACAGCCGTACCTCAGTGCCAGCTGATTGCTGACAGGGTACCTGGGCCCAGAATCCCCACGTCATCTCAGTTTTAAAAAGAGAAGCCAGAGAGCTGGATTTTTATCTGGTGTTCTTAGATTGAAAAATTAGCAACTCAAGTCTTTTTAAAGCAGCTCATATTGAGATAAGAGGGTTCCAATGTTTCCACATCCTCATTAATACGTGTAATTTTCCTTTTTTTTGTGGATTCTAGCTTTCCTAGATGTGAAATGCTATCTCATTTTGGTCAATCGATATATTTGAAAAAACACTGCTCAGGCCAAATAATGTCCCCCTGCCAGCTGATTTCATTCTGGCCGCCATTAAATGGTTGCCAAGTGCGTCTCTACCCAGGGGCCACTTTCCAGGCCTCTCTGCGCCCACCGCCTGCCTCCAGCCCAGCTCAGTGGGGAGGTCCTTTCTCCCTCAGTGCTTCTTCTCTCTTCCCCTAGGCCCTTGGAATGAGCCATCTGAGTGGCAGGCACCAGGATGATAGTAGCCTACAGTGGGTGGTTTCAGGGAACCAAACCAACCACGCTCTGCTTTGCCTCCTTTCTGCTGGTCACTAAGTCTGAGCTGGGAGATGAAGGGGCTCACCTTTGTGTAACTGCCTCACCAGAACCTCCCGCCTCCCTGGACCAGGTTTCAGGGCAGGCTAGGCTTCCTTCCAGCATGGCTGCCCTGGACCAAGCTGGGGATGGAGCGCAAGGAGGGTCTGGGGCAGTCTGGTGATGGAAAACAGTTCATTTGTTGACAAACACTCACTGTCAATGCCTGGACAGGTTAGTCAGCTTTAGGTCTGGCATGGTGACACACATACTTGCTGTTGGAGAGAAACAGTCAGTATAATCGATTGTATGTGAATGGCCCAGCAGCCTGAGACCTTACTGGTGTGATCAGAGTTTCAGGCCTTCCTGCCCCGTTGTAGGTCTCATCGTCCTGGTTAACGAAACCATCACTCCCATGCAGGAGTCGCTTCTAGGAGCCAGTTCTCCTTCTTGGTGCCTTTCACAGACAGAAACTGAGGCACACGGACGCTAGTGACTTGCTTCAAGGTCACACAGCTAGGAAGTGGCAGAGCCGGGATTTGAACCCAGACAGGTGGCGCAGTTGGTTAAAGAATCTGTCCTGCCAATGCAGGAGATGCAAGAGATGCGGGATTGATCCCTGGGTCGGGAAGATCCCCTGGAGGAGGAAATGGCAACCCACTCCAGTATTCTTCCCTGGGAAATCCCATGGACAGAGGAGCCTGGTGGGCTGTATGGTCCATGGGGTCGCAAAGAGTTGGACATGGCTGAGCGTGCGCACACACACACACAGCTCCAGCGTTACTGTGAATTGTACTGTGAATTGTGAGATGAAATTGTAAATGGAAGATCTTCCTGTGAGAATGTTGGTCCAGGCTCTCTGTGTCAGAGGGGAACCAGAGGCTCAGGGCTGGGTTCAGCTCAGTGCTCAGGTCCCTTCTGGGTCAGTTGGGAGTCTTACGAGGGCCAGGCCTCCTGGATCGCTGCCGGAAGGGAGAGGAGATGCCTGTTTAGAAGGCCTTGAACACACTTCCCATCTTCAAAGGCCAGATCTGGAAAACACTGTGGGTCACACTGTCCATAGAGACTCCCACCGCCTGATCCCAGCCCGCCTGCCTCTAGGTCCCCCTGCGTGTTGGGTGTGTGTGCAGTTTGCGGTGGGGTGGTGGGTCTGTGTTAGGGCCGCAGGCTCAGAGACGTGCTCGGAGGGGGAGAAGATTAGAGTGGCATCTGGGTGTCTGGTGCCTGGGGGCTCCTTGGCGGAGGGAGGCTGGAAGCCTTTCCTTTAATCTGACTCCGGTTAGCTGTGGGGTGGGGAAGTGGTCAGTACTCCCATCACGGACAAAGGTGGCAGCCTCCTCACCCCCTGCGGTCCTTTACCTCCAGGTTTCGACCAGTGAACTTGACGGAAATGTCTGGAAGACTGGGCCTTTCTCTTCAGGGAGTTGAGGCCCCTTGGTGCAGCCCAGCCTGCTCCTCTGAAACTTCTCAGGGCTTCCTTCCCACCCTGCCAGTGTTGTCCTAGAGCATGTATTTATTATTTCAACTATTTCACGGAGACTCCACCCACCACTCTGTGCTTCTGCACACTTGCTGTTTACATTTCTCTTGGCTCGCTTTCCAGCTCCATCCCTTCTCTCGAGATGAAGTGCAGGCTGAATGCACCGGTGGGCTCTGTGGAGCCCCCGTGAGCCCCGAGCTTCTTGGAGACCTCTCGATCCACATAGCCTGCCCTCAGTCACCACATCGGGGTCTCTGGGAGGATGGGCATTCATTGCCTCAACTGCCCCTCCCCGCTGGACACTTGAACCGCGTTCAGTTTTGGACTCATGAACAATGCTCTTACCAGCGTCTTTCTGTCGGTGGTCTTTTTCCCCTTTGGACTTTTTCTTAGGGGCTCCCAGGACGTTTTGACTTCAATCCTCAGATCAAGGCTGGAGAGACTGTCTCCCTCTCTCCTCTGCTCTCCCCCAGGGTTCCCTCACCCTGAATTTTCTCCTGAGTGACTGCCTTACCCTGGCTCATCGGTGAGGGTATCCCCACTCCTCTTCCTGCGATCCTGGGGCTGACGAAGGATGCTGCCAGATGCCCCTGACTCCAGCTGGCTTGGCTGGTGCTGCCCACCTCCTGCGCTTGAGCCCCCAACCCAGTCATTTCCTCCACAAGGACCAGGGGACATTTTAAAGGAGCAGGAAAGTCCTAAATAGATGGAGAATTTCCTAGCATTTTAAAGACTTATGAAATGCATTTTTATATGGGGCCAGCTGGGGAGTTTCTCATTAGCTCTGCTGGGGCGTCTGTGGGGAGTTGAGCTGAGTGGAGCCAGGCAGGCGGGGTAGGAAGATGCGGTGGCCCCGAGCTCACCGGGGGAGCGCGGCAGGCATGCGCCGACTGGTCTGTACCGTGGACCCCTGGCCAGGCGGGCCTTTGTTAGCGCTGCTTCCCCCAGCTCAGGAGGCCTCGGAGACCTTCAGGTGGTGACTGGAGCTGAGAGGTGGCCACTCTGTTACCATGGTGAGCGGTCCACGAGGTAGGGCATCTGTGCCCCGAGTGCACACGGAGGCATGCACTTGTGTGTGTGTGTGTGTGGTGTGTGTGTGAGTATGCCCAGGTGCCTCGGCCCTGACTCAGACTCTTGGGGGCTCTGTGGCCTCTGCACCCCTCTGTGCTGTGTCCCAGGCCCTTGGGGCTGACTTGGCCCAGCTCTCCAAGGGGATGTGGTATTTCCTGCCCACCCTTTCCTCTGGCTCTGGACCAGCCAGGGGCCCCGCTGGGCTGCACTGTACATTGCTTCCTCTGTGCCACGTCTGCCATGCACATGTGTGTGCACGTGTATGCTGGTGCCTGGGGTACGTGCAAGGGAGTGTGTGTGTGTGTGTGGTGTGTCTCTCTTCTGACTCTTTTTTTCTCTCCCCTGTGGCCTGACTGATGGCTTCGCTGGAGGGGGTTTGTCTTGCTTAGTTCACCTCCAAGGGTGGACTTGAAGCTTCCTCGGAGGCAGAGCCTCTGTGTCATTTGTCCTGTACCCACAGGCTGGCGCACAGCAGCTGCTCTGCCATTGTACCCTTACTCTCTGCAGTGAAGTTGCAAGCTCCCAGCCCTGTTGACTGGGGACTGTCCATTCCACGAGCCCAGTGTGTCTGCCCTCGCCTCTCCTGGGGCTCTGGAGTTTTTCACAGGCACCAATGATGAGGGCTGTCCTGACGGAGGGGCTGGTCCTACTTTATTCAACCGTGGGTGCTCCCTAGGGTCTGGGCCCCCACTGATGGATGTTGGAAATCAGCAGTTATTTTGGTGACTTGAAGCCAGGCTATACACCAGGGCCACATTCAGGCATGTATGTGGGTGTGGGCCCCGGGAGTGATGATGACATTGTTCCTCGGGATTTGAGGGAGGTCTCACTGTGGTTTCCAGGCGTGGTTTACATTGGCCCTGCTCAAACTTCACCATGTAGGCAAATTTGGTGATCTTGTTAAAACGCAGATGCTGACTCAGCCGTTCTGGGAGGGGGTCTGAGATTCTGCATGCTAAGCCAGCTCCAGAGTGGTGTTGATGGTCCACCCACCACCTGGAGCAGTGCGGGTTTAGAGGGTGTGATGAGTTAAGCCCTCTCACCCACTCCCCTTGACTCTTGTTCTGGCGGGGGCCCTCTGCCTACGGAGCTCCGCGTTCAGAGCTCAGGCTACATGACGCCTCCTCCAGGAGGCCACCACGATTGCCCTGCCATAATTACTGTGCCTACCCCTGAGTCTTGGGGGCTGCCTTCATCCTGGTCCTCACTGCCGTCTGCTTGGCAATGACGTTCCTCCTGGTTCCCTTGCTGTTCTGCTCACTCCCTCAGGCAGCGACCATGTCTGATTCTCTAAGCTCCCAGAGCTGGGCTCTGTCTTGATCACTGACAGCCGCTGAGCCAAAGTTTGCCAAGGTGGAGAACTTCGCTTCTGCCTCTTCATCTGTATTTTCCCTTGGCAGCACAAGGTCAGATTGTTGTTCCCTTTGTTGAGCAAGAATTGGGTTTGAGGTTGAAGATACTACTTGTGTGACCTTGAGTAAGTTACTCAACCTCTCTGTGCTGTCCATGTCCTCATCTGAAATGGGGATGCTTATCGTGCTTCCTGGGACCATTGTGAGGACGATATGAGGAGATGCACGGAGCTTAGCTATAGCCCCCAAGGGTGGCAGCTGGCGCTCTCCCCTCTTACTCTCTGTAATATATTGACAGCATGTTGAGGGAAGCTTGGCTTGGAGCTTAGCTCTGAGTCTTGATCTGTGTGGGCCACAGAGGGCTCCGACTGGCCCCTCCCTTCCTCCTTTTCCTTGTCTCGATCGGCAATCTCTAGGCGTCGCCACAGTGGGCAGGGTACTCATGCCTTCACCCCCATGCAGGGTTGGGGTGGGACTGAGCTCTCAAGGGACCATCCTTTCTCACGCTGACCTGGGAGTGGGGTGCTGCCTGTTTCCCCTGTGGAGAAGGCCAGCGTGGGGTTGGAGTTGGCAGGGGGGTAGTGGGCAGGGTCTGAAAGCCAGAGGCTCTGAGGCTATCTTATGATCAAGCTCCTTCCCTGGGTGGGGCTTGATGCACCCACCGTGCGGCCATGGGTCCGTGCCAGCAGGAAATGGCCAAGGTCAGCCCAGTCATGCAGCCTGGCTGGTCCTGGCTTCCTGGGCGGGCACTCCGCACGGCCCAGCTTCTGGGATGGGTATGTTTAGCACCGCGTCAGTCACAGTCCTGTTGTAGGCTGTGGGAGGCCCGCAGGGGTTAGGCGGTTGTCGTCTCTGCTGATCCTCTCTTAAAATTCTTGAGCGTGAGGCATGTGTGGGTACGTGCATATGTTCTCTCTCCCTCTCTCTCTCTTGCTCCATGTGTGTTAGGTTGAGCCTGGCTAACTGATGCCTCTCTGGTTCAACAAACCCATTATTTTGGCCACACTGATAGATGGCTCCTTTCTTGTTGTTGTGCTTGGTTGCTTCAATGGATGGCTGCTGGCTGTACTTAGTAGTTAGCACATCAGACTGATACTGAATCCAGTAAACAGGAGACACTTTTGCTTCTGCTGTTCTATTTCTCTGGGCTAAATGCTTTGCAAACCGTGCAAGGTTGTGGAGGCAAGGGTAGTGCCTGCTTTGCTCACCATTGTATTCTCAATAACCATAATTATAAGCAACTGTAATAACAATAACCATGAAAAAAACCAACCATCTAGTGAGCATTTGCTGGGGCCAGGCAGGGGCCATGTACCTGACATGCATCTTTCATTTAACTCTCTTAACCACAGGTGGTAGGAGGTCGTATCATGCCCATCTCACAGATGAGCAGCTGAGGCTCAGAGAGGTTGAGAGACAGGTGCAGGCTCTCACAGCTGATCTGCACCAGGGCAGGATTTGAACTTCGGTTGGTTTTGTCTGAGTCCAGGGTCTGTTCCTCTGGAGTTGCTACTTCACAGTGACCAGGACCCAGTGGAGATGTAAGGCATCTTTGTGGGGGGACATCCCCAAGGATGTGCTAAGAACCCTAGAGGTCATGGTGGCGACACACACTTCCAGGGTCAGTGTGGGGGTGATGACTGCTGATGGACACAAGCCCAGGAATGCTCTTCAACAGTGATGTGTAGCAGTGACAAGTCATTTTGCCTGCATGCACACACACTCGTATATACTTGTTCACAAACATAAGCACACTGCCTACACATTCTAGACACACGTACATACCCACTTCCACACACCATGCAGTGCACATATGCAGACATTCACATGTTCCTCCACACCTCACATGCACACACATGCACTCAAGTGCAAATGCGCATGCCCCTGTATGTGAATGCTTACACGCACATACACAGGGCACGTATGCACACACTTCCAACATGAGCACATACCCAGACGGGCACACACCGGCACTCCTAGGCTTGCAGATGAGCAGAAAGAGCTGCTTCTGGGATCTCTTCAAGGACAGGACAGTTCTTCCCACCCAAGGAGGCTCCCGAGATGTCCGGGTCACCCCCTTACTCTCATTCTGCTTTTCCTTTGTTGTACACTCAGGGCTTCAGACATTCTTTCCGACCAAAGATCCACACCCCTGCTGTTGGGCCTGGCGCCGGGCAGACCCGGGTGCAGACAGAGACCTCAGTGGCCATCTGTCCGCGTGCCTGGCCCGGCCCGCTCTGGCCCACGTGCACCCCACCCCTAACTTGGACATGACTTCATTTCCACTCTGCACCTGCCACTTTAAGAGCCCAGGGCCGGGTGGGCCTGTCCCCAGGGTTGGGCTGGGGGAGGCTGGACAGCTGCGGGTTGGGGGAAGCTTTGTTAGCTCCCAGGGGCCTCCCGGAGTCCGGGCTAGGCTGGGGAAGCTGCAACAAAGGCCGACAATGGCCTCCTTCCCTCCCCGGGCGGCCTCGGAGCAGGGCCTGGCTGGGCGGCCTCTGGGGGCCCCTGTTATTTCCTGTGCTGGCTTCGGGGCTCCTGGCCAGCCGCAGTGGGCAGGAAGCGGGGCTGGGCATCTCCTCCCCACCCGCTGGGCTGGCTCTCTCAGGCCAGAGGAGCTGCTGCTGTGAGCCGGGCTAGCGCGGCCTGCCTGCCCCGCCATCCTCTGCTCGGGCCTGCTTGGAGGCCAGCCCCGCTCGTGTCTGCCCAGATTTCCCCGGACGGGAAACCCAAGCCCATCCCTGCTGCCCCGTCCCTGCTGCAGACCCCACGTGCTCCACCATCTGCCCCCCAGCCTTTGTGGTCGCAGTGCTGGCCCCACAGAACTGAGGATGGGTGCGGCTGGGAACACTGGGTTGGTTAATGCTGAGTTCATCTGGGGTTGTGTTAGAAGGAAGCTTAGATTTAGTGTTAGCGTTAAGGTTAAGTAGTCGATTTAGTGTTAGGGTTAAAGTGAGGTTTACCAGCCCTCAAGGCCAGAAAGAGGAGTTTTGCATGGGGTTGAAGCAAACAGACCTTTGCATCAATCCTTGTTTCACCTCCAAAGTGTTCATCACCTAATCATAAGGGGTCTTCGGCCACAGGCACGCAGTGGTGACCTGCCTTCCAGACTCATATTCTAGAATGAGGAGACGGGGGGCAGCTGAACACATACAGCTCTTCTCTTGGCTTCTTAGCTGTGAGTATGGACTTGACTCAATTATTCACCTCTCCAGGGCTCAATTTCCTGATCTGTAAAGTGGGGAGACTAAATCCCTACCTTTTGACATTGTTATATGAATGAGTGAGGGAAAGATGTGTGTTCACACAGTGCCTGGCACATAGCAAGCATCCAACAAACACCAGCTCTGGTGACTATGTTTTATTCGGCTGTGCCACACGGCATGTGAGATCTTAGTTCCCTGACTAGGAGTTGAACCTGTGTCCCCTGCATTGGAACCACTGGACCCCCAGGGTAGTCCCAAAACAGGAGTTAATTATCGTATGTACTTTATTTTTAATTAGTTTATGAAGTTTTGGTCACACTGTGTGGCATGGGGCTTGAGGATCTTAGGTTCCTGACCAAGGATTGAACCTGTGACCCCTGAATTGAGAGAGTAGAGTCTTAATCACTGGACCACCAGGGAAGCCTGCCAGTTCTGGTGATTATTAATGAAACAAGATGATGTGCCCAGGTGTCATTGGGCAGTTAAAGTAATCGATGAAAGAACTAGTTATGTCAGCAGCCAAGGGTCAGGGTCACTGCCAGTGAGCTTCCTGGCAGCTGAGGCCAAAAGAGAAATAAGATGAAGTAGACACCTCTGTCTCATTCAAGTACTTGGGACTGACGAACGTTTATCCCTGGCACTAAATGCTGAGGGATTTACTGCGTGGATCCTCATTAATCATTGAACAAACAATAGCTCTGTCTCAATAACAATTTGGCACACAATACAGAAACATCTTTCCTCGATTTCTTTCTTAAATTGACCCTGGAAAATGCTCAGGGCCTAAGTGCACAGCACAGCCGTGGAGTTACGTGCAGTACAGCCTGGAGGGGATGCGGCAGAGACAGGGCGTCTCAGCTGGCTGCGTCCTGGGCAGCTGCTCAGGTTACCTTCCTAAGTGCCTGGTTAAGTGCAATCAGGCAGTTTCCTTTAAGGCAGAGCCCTTGTTCTGCAAGTGGTTGCTCTCAATCTTGGGGAGGACTCATCAGATTTTTTTAAATTGGAATATAATTGCTGTACAACATTATATAGGGCATAAGTGAGCAATATGCGTGCGTGTGTGTGTGTGTGTGTGTGCTCAGTCATGTCCAACTCTTTGGAGCCCGCCGGGCTGCCCTCTCCATGGGATTTTCCAGGCAAGAATACTGGAGTGAGTTGCCATTTCCTGCTCCAGGGGATCTTCCCGACCCAGGGTTCGAACCCAGGTCTCTTGCATCTCCTGTACTGGCAGGCAGATTCTTTACCACTGTGCCACCTGGAAAACTGTAGGTGTATAATAAATAGTGAGTAATAATTTTTTAAAAGTTTTATTCCGTTTATAGCTATTATAAAATATTGCCCGTGTCCCCCATGTTGTATAAGATATCCGTGTAGCTTTTTTACACCTAATAGTTTATACATCATAATCCCCTACCCCTGTATTGCCCCTCCCTGCTTCCCTCTCCCCCCGTAACCACTAGTTTGTTCTCTATATCGGCTTCTTTTTTGTTATTTGCATGTTTGTTTATGGCTGCACTGGGTCTTTGTTGGTTCTGGCAGGCTTTCTCTAGTTGCGGCGAGTGGGGGCTGCTCTCCGCTGCGGTGCACAGGCTTCTCCTGGCATTGACTTCTCTTGTTGCAGAGCACGGCCCCAGGGTGCGTAGGCTCAGCAGTTGTGGCCTCCTGGGGTCTTCCCAGACCAGGGGTCAAACTTCTGTCTCTACACAGGCGGAATCTTAACTATGGACCACCAGGGAAGCCCTTCTTCTTTTTCTTTTTTTTTTAAATTTAACCTCAGGAACTCCTCTCTCATTTTTGAGGAACATGTATCCCTAGCTCAGGGAGTCTTGGAACACATTTTGGGAAGCTCTGTTTACATCTTTATGTTTTGAGGTCAAAACCCAGGAGATACCTCGCCCACTGGGTCCCCCACCTTCTCAGCTCGGATTATCATCAGGCTGTGGTTAGCATGTTGGGCCTGAGGGCTTTCAACCAGCAGAGCCCACCCCTTGTTCACTTTTTGCCAGATTACTGTATTACTTATTTGAGCAGAGCCCAGCCCTCAGGAGGGACACAGCCAGGGAGAATGAGGCTCAGAAAGGTTAAGAGGGCACGCGGCTGGGGCTGCTATTGCAGGATCTGTCCATAGACGCACACGCCCAAATGCACACACGCATACCGAGACACGCTCACACTCAGCCGCTCTTTGCTTTGCACGTAAAGTGTGAACATTGTTCTGTGCCCAAGATGGGGAAAGTCTAGCTGCAGCCCCCTCTGCGCCCTCCCCTCCCAGCTGGCAGGGTGGTGGGCCTGGCCCCAAGAAGGTCTGCCAGTGGCCACTCGTCCCTGTGTCTGGCGGGCGCCCCGTGGAGTTTCCATGGTGAGCTCTCCTTTGGGGGCCCCTGGGTGGGACTTTCCATCTGGGTGGAAACCTGACCCGCAGGCCCCGGGAAGGAGGAAATGCCTTCCCCAAATGTGGAGAGAAAGAACAGAGAGGCAGCCAGCCTGGGACTCCAGCCAGAGCCCCCGACTCCTGTGAAGCCGCAGAGCTTGGGGACCCGGCGGGATCTGGGGCCTGGCTGCTTGGGACCCACCCCTCAGCGAAGGCACAGCCCAGGCGGAGTTGCAGCCTCACACAGTGCGATCTGCTTGGGGGCTGATAGCCCTGTGTCCCTGCGGTTCCGGGGGCCTTGAGTGTGTGCGCATCCATGCCTTCTCTTCCTGGAGAGATCCAGTAGCCGATTGGTAAGTGGCTGGTCAGGATTCAGACTTGGCTCTCTGTCCCCGAGGTCCCCTGTACTTGTCACCCTGCCCCCTGGACTCCGTCAAGCAGGCATTTCCACAGGTATCATTTCACTGAATCTTTGAAGCAGCACTTTGACATTGGTATTAGTATCATTCCTATTCCCGTTAGTGAAAACTGAGCCTCAGAGAGGCTAGGGGTCTTGCCCAGTGTCACACAGCAAGTTTGTGGCAGAGCCGACAGCAGTCTGTGCATGCGTTCAGGTCATTACTAACTCAATTCTCCCACTTTGTATGTGCTGAGTTGCTTCAGTCGTGTCCAACTCTGTGACCCTGTGGACTGTAGCCCGCCGGGCTCCTCTCTCCATGGGATTCTCCAGGCAGGAATCCTGGAGTGGGTTGCTATGCCCTCCTCCAGGGGATCTCCCACGTTATATGCTCATTTACCAGGAGAGAGCAGTAACAATTTAAAGAGAGTTGGCGATTGCAGTCAATGGGGGGCTCTGTAGGTGAGTCTGGGAAGCAGGTGAGGGTCTGCGTGGCCCCTCACGGGGCACGTGGCTGTGACCCTGTTGCTTTAAGATGGGTGTCTTCAGGTCTCACTCCTGACCCAAGAGCCAAGCCCTTCCTGGACAGCATCCTTGTGTGTATCCCACGTCATGGCAGCTGCATCTCAGGGAAGATGGCATTTTCACCTCACAGGCTGACTTTAGAGCCTGGCACCCCTTTTCCCCTCCCCAGCCCACCCCCAAGCTGAGACACCACCCAGGGGCCAGGGATGGGCCTGAATCTGACCCACAGGTTTGCAAAGGGACCACAGGGTGACGGTGGAGGATGGACCCGGGTGCTGAGTTGTCTCCATCACGGGTGTTGTCCTTGGTCCTCCTGGAGCACCATCCCAGACTGTGTCCTGGGGCCTGACCAGCTGGGAAATGCCTGCTTGGGCCCTGACAGAAGTTTCCCTAAAGGGAACTTGTCTGGTGTCAGGGAGAGATTGACCCACCCGCTCCTCCACAGCCAGCCAGTACCCTCCATCTCTGGCCTGGGAGAGGGCAGGGGGGTGCTGGGCACCTTGGCCCCTGCTGCTATGGGGGATGGGCTCTTGTCCTCGTGGCCTACAGCACAATGGCCTCCAGGGCTCAGGTCAAGGTTTGGGGATGCAGATGAAGGGGGAACTTAGGGAGTGCTGAACGGCAGGAGCGCTAGACTGGGAGTCCAGAGCTCCTCGCTCCAGGCCCGGCTCTGTGGCTGGCCAGGTGCAGGGGCCCTCAGCAGCCTGGGCGGTACCCTGAGGCAGGTGGTCCCACAGAGGATCTCGCTGGAGCATTTTGCTGGGAGAGTCAAGGCAGGTGGAGGACCCCACAATCCCGGATATGGTTTCTTACATATCATCGAATAGAGGTTTGAGTCTTGTGTCCTCATTTCCAGCCCTGTGCCCTGGCTTGGGCTGTGTCCCCATCCTGCAATGCCCTCCTCATCACCTACCCCAAACCTGCAAGCCCTTCAAGGCCCAGCCCATTGCCTGTCCTCTGTGAAGCTTTTGCACATGTTTCCTGAGGACCTGTTCTTTCTATCAACTCCCGTCCTGCCCTTTGCAGTCTCTGAAGGACCACATGGCAGCTTGTCCCTTTCCCTTAACTGTTCAGAGGCTCCATCTCCTCCATCACTCCACCTCCTCCGATGCTTTCTCTCCCTCCCGCCCCTAGTAATCCAGTATGAGGCTCAAGTTGGGCTTTATTCGCTGATGGACAGTTTCTCAGAACATACTTCACCAGGAAGTTCCACTGAACGTCTAACCACTGTCTCCGTTGCTGCTGGAAGAACATCAGTGCTGGTGTTGCAGGACCTCTTCTTGATGGCCAGTGATGGCTGTGAGCCGAGCCAGCTCACAAGTCACCAGCCGAATGACTCAGCTCACCAGCTGAGTCACCGCTGGCAAGGTCCCAACAGGCTGCACTCCATCCGTCATAAATGTCACTGAGCACCTACTAAGTGTCAGGACCGTTCTAGGTGGTGAGCAGGGCCAACGAAGTTCCTGCTGTGGGTCTAGTGGGGGAGATGACGCAGGCACAGTACATAAACCAGTAAATAGATCATGTGTTCTGCATTTCTGCTGGAAGGGGACCAGCAGGGTGGCCAGTTAGAGATGATGGGGTGATGGAGAGCAGAGGCCTCTGCCGAGGAGGGGGTGTTTGAGCAAAGGGGGTATGGGTCATGCGGAGTGGGTAGGAGCAGTGTTCTAGTCGCTGTTCCTCATGGGAGTGAGCTGGGCTCATTGAAAGACAGAGAAGGGAAATAGCATCACTGTGGCTGGAACAGAGAGAACCAGGGGCAGCGGGGCATGGAGTGAGGTTGGGGAGCTGAGAAGGGAGGCAGGCAGCAGCAGCTCACGGAGGGCCCTGAGCCACGTGGGTTTTATTCTGAGTTGAAGGGGAGCTGGGGAGGGGCCCCCTTAGCTGTGCGGGCAGTGAGGCTTACTTCATACCCATTCCGTTGAGAGATGGAGGGGCTGAGACCAAGGGCAGGAGGTGAAGAGTTTAGACTGGGAATTTCCTCTGGAGAAGGTCCACCAGAATTTGCTCCTGGGTTGGATGTTGGGGATGAGAAAAGAAGGGGACCCATGGACATCTCCAAGGTTTTCGGCTGAGTGGCGGGATGGCCAGAGGGGCCCTTCACTGTGATGGCAGTCCTGGGAAGAGCCGCTGGGGTGCAGATGGTGGCTGTGGGCTCAAGAGTTAGATAGTGGCCTTAAGTTTGAGATGCCTCATAGATATAGATGAGCGATTGAATGTGTGTGGTCCTGTGACCTAGGGAGGATGATTCCAGGGGTGTGTTTGGGTGTCATGAGTGTGTCATTAGTACCTAACCCTCGAATGGATACACCTACCAGCGGCGTGAGCCTGGACTGAGCAAAACAGTTGAGATCTGTGTCCAGGAGGCATCAGTATTGAAGGCTGGAGTGAGGAGGAGAGACGGAGGAGAGAGACGAGTGGTCAGGGAGGTGGGAGGAAACCCAGGAGAGGCTGGGTCCTCACCGCTCAATGAAGATGGAGTCCCTGGGCAGGTTCAGAGCTTTACAGAGCGGGGTCCTGTGACCTTGTGGGGACCATATCTTCTTCCAGATGTGGTCAAGTTGCTTGCGATTTGTGCGAATGGGAAGGAAGACCTGCCTCACGACTCTCACACTTGGTGGGAGCTGGAGCTGCTAAAAACAGCCTTTGCTTGAAACCATTCTGGGGCGAGCAGAGATGGGGTTCAGGGGTTAATGAAATGAACTCTCGTCTGCAGACTGGCCCATCTGGGGGTGTCAGCACCGAGCACCCCCCTTCCTGCCTCCCGCTTGGGAAATGTACCCACGGCTGGACCAGAGGTGGTGTCTGGGAGCGGCAGACTGTCCGTGGTGGAGTCCAGCTGTGAGCGAGCCCTCAGCGCTGAAATTGCCAGCCTTGCGCAGCCCAGAGCCAGCCCGCGGAAGTGGGCCAGCCGCACCTCCGTACAGGATTAGAGGGATGTGTAATGGATTAAAGATCAAAAATGTTAATTAAGAAATGGTCTTTTCTAATAAGATGCCTTCAAGGGCACAGGCCTGAAAAGGAGGGGATTTCTCATTTTGGCAACACGATTTCTGTTGTAATGAAATTGGTTCACAGACAGTGGGGAGGACCCGACGTTAAGTCTCGTTTTAAAGACGTCTCCATCCAAATTAATTAGCAATAAAAAACGGAGGCCCGAATGTCAGGCTGGCAGGCAGGCATTGTGTGGTGGTTTGGCAGGAAGGCTGCATGGACTCCAGAGAATTTCCTCTGTAGCCCAGGGCTGCTGGAATGTTATATCTGGGGGCACATTCCAGGAGGCTTAGTGCGGTCTGTCTCTGGGGTCGAGAAATGAAGCCTGGTTGGATGCTAGGTCTAACTTGATGGGAGCTTGCTGTGTGACTTTTAGCTGCCTGTGGCCCTTTCTGATCATTCCTCTAAATTTCCTTTCTTATCAACTGTGGGTGACAATGAAAACTCTGTTATCCACCTTCGTGGTCTGTTGGAGCAAAAAGATTCTTAGATTTTGAAAACTCTAAACTCTCTATGTGAATCAATGAGATTATTGCTAAAGGAAGATTTATTCTTTGTGTACCTGGTTCAGCCCTGGCCAGGCCACACATTTTGTTGACTCATTCATCTGTCAATGGAGACTTGGGCTGTGAAGTCCCTTAGGTTGTTTGCATGTCTCAGGAGGGCACCATAGCCTGATGGTTAAGAACTGGGCTCTGCCTGTTATACAGAGTGAAGTAAGTTAAAAAGAGAAATATACAAATATCGTATATTAATGCATATATATGGAATCTATGAAAAAATGCTATGGATAAACCTATTTGCAGGGCAACAATAGAAACACAGACATAGAGAACACTTGTGGGCTTCCCTGGTGGCTCAGCTGGTAAAGAATCCGCCTGGACTGTGGGAGACCCGGGTTCGATCCCTGGGTTGGGAAGGTCCCTGGAGAAGGGAAAGGCTACCCACTCCAGTATCCTGGCCTGGAGAATTCCGTGGACTAGTCCACGGGTCGCAAAGAGTAGGACACGACTGAGCGACTTTCACTTCACTTCACTTCACTGTGGGAAGTAGGGGAAGGAGATGGTGGGGCGGATTGGGAGAGTAGCCTTGAAACATATACATATATGTAAACATTTACATATACGTAAAATGGATACTCAATGGAAATTTGCTGTATGGCGCAGGGAGCTCAGCCGGGTGCTCTGTGACAACCTAGAGGGGTGGGATGGGCTGGGGAGTGGGAGGGAGGCTCAAGAAGGAGTTTGTATACCTATGGCTGATTCATACCGATGGATGGCAGAAACTGAGACAACATTGTGAGCAGTTACCCTCCAATTTAAAACAACTTAAAAAAGGACAATAAATTAAAAAAGAAAAAAAAGAACTGGGCTCTGGAGTCTGCCCGGTCATCAACATGTACATAAGCTCTGCCTCCTGCTTGGGAGCCTAGCAGAGTTATTCGCCTTCTATGAGCATCAGTCTCCTTGTCTGTGAAATGTAGCCAGTGTCTGTGTCTGCTCACACTGCTGTGAGGTGTGAGGGGAGAGAACCCACAGTGAGCCTGAGTGCTCGGGAGGTGTGGTGTGGTGCGCAGTGCTGGGCGCTGGAGCTTTTCCTCTTCAGAAGCCTTGGGATCTGTGTGTCGGTTCCAGACTGATCCTGAGTTGGAGACCGGCTGTTTCTGAGTTTCCTGGATCCTCCGCTGTGCAGAACCTCATTCTTACAAGAAGCTGGAGGAAGGAGAGTCCTTCGGAGCTTGCTCTGAAGGTTCTAAGACTTGAGAAAAGTGTGGACCCACACATCCAGGGGAGAGTCTCCCACTGCTTCCGATCAGAACTTGCTCTGTCTGATGAAATCGCGCATGTTTTCTTGCCTACCCCACATCTTGTTTTCTGTGGCAGTGATGTTGGGAGCAAGACAGAGAAGGGAGAGAAGTTTTTTGCTTTTTTTTTACTGTCCTCTTTTCTCTGGTTGGAGATTGTACACACTTCTACATCTTGCTGCCACTTTAATCTTACTGTGGCTGCAAACTCTCACTTTACTTTTTAACAAATATAAAAAAGTCTCATTGTTTTATTTAACGGTATTTGCTTGAAACTGAATTTTTGTCTCATATTGATACCATGAATTCTGTTTTCCTTTTTTTTGCATCTGCCTGCCTTTTTTCAGGATTTTACTTTTTTTTCCCCAGGAAACTTAAAAAAATTATGATAAAATATACATGACATACAATTTACTGTCTTAGCCATGGTCAAGCGTCCAGGGAACATGTGTCATTAGGAACATTCACGCTGTTGTGTAATCGTCACCCCCATCCATCTCCAAAATTCTTTTCACCTTCCCAAACGGAAACTCTTGAACAGTTTTTGTCCTTTTGTGTCCAGATTATGCCACCCAGCATGTCCTCACGGTCATCAAAGTTGTAGCATGTGTCAGAATTTCCTTCTTTTTTAAGGCTGACTAATATTCTGGGCTTCCCTGGTGGCTCAGACGGTAAAGCATCCGCCTACAATGCGGGAGACCAGGGTTCGATCCCTGGGTTGGGAAGATCCCCTGGAGAAGGAAATGGCACCCCACTCCAGTATTCTTGCCTAGAGAATCCCATGGACTGAGGAGCCTGGTGGGCTACAGTCCATGGGGTCGCAAAGAGCCGGACACGACTGAGCGACTTCCCTTCATGTTCTGCTGTATGCGTACCCCACATTTTGTTTATCCATTTATCAGTCTATAGAGACGTGGATTGCTTAATTTTTTGGAAAAACTGCCATGTGGCTTTACCACGTTACAATACCCACACCTAAAGCTCTGTCTGAGAAGGAATGTGGAGGGCGTGGACTTTTCTTGTCTCTCACCTGGATGAAGGACGCCAGTGGCAAGAGGCTTGTTGGGTGTGGCTCTCAGGGGCGAGGGTTCGGTGAGGTTCCCTGCGTGGAGTGGAGCGCTCTCCCCAACCCTCCCAGCTCTGGCCCAGCCTCCTACCCACCACCACCTGGCCACAGGTGACCCTCAGATGCAGCCCCTTCCTGCCCTCCCCGTCGCACTAAGGCAGACTGTCTCAGCACCCGTGGTGCTCAGAGGAGAGAGGGAGCTCTTTGCTCAGCGAAGTGCGGTTGCCACTTGTGGTCATGGAGATGCTTTAAACCTCAAAGCGGTAACTGTGGGATGAGCTGCTCTGTGGTCTAAGGTCTGCCCTTAGTGACACTGACTGGAGAGAGAAAGGACAGGATGGGACCTGACCTTTAAGAAAGCAAAACTGAAGAGTATGGCCCCGGCAATGAGGACGCATGGCCGACTGCCGTCCCTGAGTATTGGATGAATGGCCCAGACACAACACGGGGTGAGAGGAGCCAGACACAAAAGGAGCGTGCTGCATGCGCCCATCATGTGGCGTCCAGGACTGGGCAGCGTGGCGTCTGGTGGCCGAGGTCAGGCAGTCACTGGCCTCGGGGCATGGCTGGGAGGGGCCTTGGGAAGGTCTTCTGTAAAAATGTGCCGCCCAGTTTGTCAAGATTTGAGCACATTACTGCATCTAAATTGTTTCAATAAAAAGGGGACATGAAAATAAAAATAAACATAAAACATCTTCGTTTCAGAGATGTGGAGGCTGTGGGCTCTTTACTTAATTCATTTCCCCATGAGTTATTAGGGTCTGTATTCCAAGATCCACTGCTGGGTCTGACTCAGCCAGCCTTTCACACCAAGGGTGAAGTTCCTGAGGGCGGAGGATATTGGGGGACCCGGCCTGTCCTGTTAACATCCTGTATCACAGGGGAGGGGGCTGCGAGCCCTTCACTGCTCCCTACCATTCTTGGAAAGTAGGGTTCAGACCTTATGCCAGGAAATTGTTCTAGCATGGGATCCAGGACGCCCATCTTTTCTCTTCCTCCTGGCCTGACCTCCTGAATTGCCCACCTCCTGTGAGCCCCGGTTCTCTGGTCCAGATGCCAGGACGGCCTCAGTGCTGGGAAAGCGTGTGGGGCGTCTGTGTACCTCTGAAGGGCTGGGCACAGGCTGCCGAGTAGGGAATTCTGTCCTGGCCCCTGTGTGCCTCCCACGGCCAAGTTGAGGGGAGACACGGGAGGGGCGGATGCTGCCCAGGCGGGAACTCAGTGGGGGTCCCTTCCGTGTGGGGCAGGGCTGGGTGGGAGGTTTTGATTCACAGGGCTGTCCTGTCATAACTGTACCAGCACGGCCCCTCCAGGGGTCAGGGCCCTGAGGCTCTGCTTCTGGATCTCAACTCCGTTGCTGAGTGGTTTTTCAACAGGGATTTCTTCATTCATTCATCTCCTCATTAAGCCTTATTTGAACACTGTTACTGTGCTTCCGGGTGGGGGTTGTGTCCAGATGAATACTGTTTGCAATTAGCCAGTCATGGGAGGAGAAGAGGGGGGATCATCTTCTTAGCATCTTCCACGTGCCCAGCCGAGCGCCAGGGGTTTCGGAACCCGTGTTGCCCCATTTAATCTGAGTGACTACTCTGTGCACTGGTTGTTATCGATTCCACTTTACAAGGGAGGAGACCAGGTGTTGACTAACTGCTTGCTACTCAAAAGTGTGGTCCACAGACCGGCATCGCCCATCAGCTGGTTTGAAATGTCAGCATCTCGGGCCCCTCCCCAGACCTGCTGAGTCAGATGCTGCCTTTGAACAAGATCAAAGGAGGTCTGTGTGCACGTCCAAGGCCCTTGTTGACGAAGCGTGAGCAAGCTGGGGACACACTCGGCTTTGCCTCTGCCCTCTTTAGCTATAACGACGGCAGTCAGAAGGAAGCCTTTCGAGGCGACAGCAGCCAGCACTGTGCTGAGCTCTTGCCCTGGTTTATGGTCGGTCATCCTCTGATAGCTCTCTAATTCAGGCACTGTTGCCGTCATCTCCCTTTCGCCGTTGAGGAAAGGGCTCAGAGAAGTTAAGTAACTTGTCCTAGGTCACACTGCATTTGGGAGGCCAAGCACCTGCTTGGGGACGGTGTGTGTGCGTGTTTTGGAGGGGAGGCGGTGATCCTGGCATGATGTGAGGACTTGGGGATGTGACTGCTGGTGGAATCAGCAGACAAGGCAGATTCTTTGGGGAGACCTCGGTGGGGGTGAGGAGACCCTGGACACTTCCTCGGAAGTGCAGCCTGCCTCCCAGGGGGGAAGCTTTCTGGCTTTTCCTTTGAGAATCAGCCCCACGTCCTCTCTTCTGAGAAGCCCTCCCTGATTCCCCCTCCTCTCGCCCTCCGCTTATTTTTGGCCGTTGCCTTTATCATGTGGTCTAGTTTGTGCCTCTCTTTGCTAGATGAGGAGGTCTTTGATGGAAGGACCATGTCATGTCTTGTCAACTTTGTATCCTCCATTCCTAGAACAGTTTTTTTTTTTTTTTTTTTAATTTTATAATTGGGAACTTCTGTGTGCTGAGTCCTGGCTTAGACACTGATGTTTCCATGGTAAGTAAGGCAGGTGTGGTTCCTGATCTCTGGAATGTAATAGGGGGGAAAGCTCTTGTGGGAAGCCTGACTTATTCATTCATTCATTCATTCAGCAAACACAAGACCCCGGCGGGGGGTTACAGTGCAAGTAAGTCGGAGTGATCCAGGCCCTTACAGAGCTAACAGCCCAGTGGGGTGTCGCTGCCAGAAATCTGTCTTTATAGACTCAGCACAGTGAGGAGAACAGGGCTAAAGGGCAAGGCTCCCGGCCCTACCTAGGCAGGCAGGGCACCTTCCCTTGGGGAGCCCTGAAGCCTAAAGGGAGACGTGAAGGAGATGTTTGGCCCCTCATTCTTTCCAGACCAACACACTTACCGAGTTTGGGGATCTTAGTTTCAAAGGAGCACAGTGAAAACAAGCAGGTCTGCTATAGCAGAGGTGTGCGTGTTTGTGAACCTGCAGTTCCAAGCTTGAAAACAGCCAGTGCCCAGCAAAGCTTACTCTGAACTGAGGCCTCTCACGCGCCACACGCTGGTGCGGATTTGCTGTGACTCTCCTGTAAGTTGACCTGGGATGCCTTCTTGTTACCCTCCAGCCATTTGCTGGTCCTTGGGCTGCATCACCTCCAAGGCATAGCTCAAGCTTGCCTTTTTCATGTTTGAGCCTATCTTATTGTACAATGAAACAGACACCTCGCAAAACAAATGTGGAAGTGAAAGTCGCTCAGTCGTGTCCGACTCTTTGCGACCCCGTGGACTATACAGTCCATGGAATTCTCCAGGCCAGAATACTGGAGTGGGTAGCCTTTCCCTTCTCCAGGGGATCTTCCCAACCCAGGGATCAAACCCAGGTCTCCCGCATTGCAGGTGGATTCTTTACCGGTTGAGCGCAATCACAAAACCAGTGTACAACCGAGCAAATTCTTACAAGGTGAGACATCACTGAAACCCCCCATCTGTGTTCTCCATCCCAGACACAGCCCCCTCCCCCTCCTCCTCCTGACCTTTATGGCCATCACTTGCATTTCTCTAACGTTGTCACCTCAGTGTGCACGCCCTACTGCTACAATTTAGACTTGGAGTGTCATTCTTTATGGAATTGTTGTGGTTTAGCTACTAAGTCATGTCTGACTCTTTGTGACCCCATGGACCGCAGTGCACCAGGCTTCCCTGTCCTTCACCATCTCCTGGAGTTTTCTCAGACTCATGTCTATTGAGTTGGTGATGCTACCCAACCATCTCATCCTCTGTCGTCTCCTTCTCCTCCTGCCCTCAGTCTTTCCCAGCATCAGGGTCTTTTCTGATGAGTTGGCTCCTCTCATCAGGTGGCCAGAATATTGGAGCTTTGGGTTCAGCATCAGTCCTTCCAGTGAATATTCAGGGTTGATTTCCTTTAGGATGGATTTCTTAAAGGAAGATTTCCTTTAGGATTTAGGATCACCTAAGTGTGTACCCCCTGCCACTACAATTTAGACTTGGAGTGTCATTCTTTAAGGAATATGAGGGTGTAATGTTCTTTGAAAGGATGCTTATTTTAAGCATCCTTTAAAACAAGCCCCTGAAGTGGATCCTTCTGATGCTTAGGCTCCTGGATAAATCATTTTCCACCATTGGCAGGTGAAGGTGGAGCCAGAATAACATTCTCGTGCCTACCACCTAGCAGCTGTCCCCTGAGGGTTTGATGAGTGGCTACACAAGCCGCCAGAGTTTGCGGTTTTTAGGGGAAGAGGTGACCCAGTCCTGCACCAGGGTGGTGACGGCTGGAATGACTAACGTTGTGGAGGGGAGGAGCTGGTGAACTGTTCCGAGTGAGGAGTCATCCATCAATCTTTCTTTGACTTGTCATTTGTAACATATTTTCTCTTCTGAGCACTTGGGAAATTAATCTCCTCACACCTGCTGCAGCAGGTGAACCCGAGTTTGCTGTTGGGGTGTCCAGGGTGCACAGGTGTGTGTCTTTGAGACCATTCTTCATTAAAATTGATGGCAAGGGGGCTTTTTCTGCTGTGTCAGGCTCCTCAGCACTCCACCCAAGGAGGGACTCTCAGGCAGGTGGTCACACGTCTGGCTTGGTTTGAGTTCCCAAGAGTCATAACTTGCAGAACTGTGTTGAGTTCTAGAATTTACAGGCATGAGTTCCATGGGATTGGGCTAAGGTGATTTAAAAATAATGGTTAATTAAACAGTGGGCTTCCCTGGTAGCTCAGCTGGTAAAGAATCCGCCTGCAATGCAGGAGACCCCAGTTCGATTCCTGGGTCAGGAAGATCTGCTGGAGAAGGGATAGGCTGCCCACTCCAGTATTCTTGGGCTTCCCTGGTGCCTCAGCTGGTATAGAATCTGCCTGCAATGTGGGAGACCTGGGTTCAATCCCTGGGTTGGACAGATCCCCTGCAGAAAGGAATGGCTACCCACTTCAATATTCTGGCATGGAGAATTCCATGGACTGTATAGTCCATGGGGTCACAAAGAGTCAGACATGACTGAGCAACTTTCACTCACTCACTCACTTAGCCTTTGATGTGGGCCACACAGTCCTCAGCGTGTAGGGCTTCCTCATGTCCTAGAAACTGACCTCAAGCAGGTGGATGACAAAGCCATCCTCTGACCAGGAGCTGGGGCTGTTCACTTCACAGACACTTACGGAGCCGGCATGGTGACTGAGTGTGCTAACTTCTCATAAAGGCTCCCTTGGCTGCAAATTCATGAACTCCTGAGGGTAAATAGAAGGAGAATGTGGGAGGTGTTAATGTAGCAAGTCAGTAAGCTGAGTGAATGGTAAGCATCACAAACCTGTGGAATCTGAAATATGATATTGAAAGTCAAGGAAAATGTGATTTTTGAGACCAGAAATTCTTGGCCTTGTTTGTTGACCCTACTGATGGGGAGTCGGTTTTGTCTTTGGCACTGAGGATGCAGAGGGGCTGGGTTTGGTCCCTCTCCTCAAGGGGTCATGTGCCCCTTGCCCATTGTTACACAGTCTAAGAGGAAAGAAATAACAGTCATTGTACAGTACGGCAAATACTTTAGAGAAAAAACAAAATACCCAAGCACAAGATAATTTTGTTGTGTGTTGGCGACATGGAATGAGAATTCTCCCCTACTTTACTCTGGAGCCTAGAGCTGTGCTGTTTTTTGGCTGGACTTAGGCTTTTAAAAAGTCTCACATGCTTTTTAAAATTTATTTTAAAAATATTTATTTACTTATTTTTCTCTGTTTGATTGTGCCAGGTCTTAGTTGCGGCATGTGGAATCTAGTTCCCCAACCAGGGATCAAACCCAGACCCTCTGCATTGGGAGCCCAGAGTCTTAGCCTCTGGACCACCAGGGAAGGCAGGTCTCACATGCTTTAGAAGAAAGCTCGAGAAATTGAACAGCTACACGGATGAGGGCTCCGAAGCATGTTCATGCCTGCCCCCACCACTCCCTATCTGTCAGAGGTGCTCACAAGTATCCACACTCAGGATGGATGTTGTCACCATGTTCCCAACCCATCCATGCCCCCTTCCCTCCGTCATCACATTCCATTGCTCGGTAGTGCCCTGGGAGGTGGTGACTGCCCCAACCACCTCCCTTCCCTGGAGGTGCGCCAGCTGGCCCTGGAGAGCTCTCAGGAGGGATGCTGGAGGGCATGGTGTTGACCAGGTAACAGCTGGGTTGGATGAAGTAGTCTCTGAGGTGGATGAAGTCGTCTCCGAAGAGAAGGACAGGGTTATACAGCTGGAGGGGAAGGTGACTCTGGGATATGGCTGTACCCAGAGACGGCTGTGACTGCCTTGGCTATTGGTGGGGTATGGGGGTGGGGAGTGGGGAGCTTGCCTGCTTCTGCTTATTTCAGGTAGGGTCTGGCCTCCTGCAAGGCTGTATTCTGAACACTTGATTATCAAAATGCTTTGATTCTAAGACGTGCATTTTATCATTGTCTAACACTTCTGAAGTTGGAGGGGCATATTAATGTCCATGTGTATGTCTAATTCAGTGACTCTCCCTCCTCCCAAGAAAGCTATCACTGAGTTCATAGGTGTCAGGCATTTGGTGGCCTCTTGGACCTGAGGGACTCTGGTAATGGTGGTGGACGCCCTTGTCTGATGCAAGCAGCTTCCTGGAAACCAGGGTCTGAGAACCTAGGCCTTGCAGACATGCATGCCTAGTCCTGGACCTGCGTGCTTCTAGGCCTGGTGTTCCGGGCCTCTTACCCTCCCACACACAGCTGCCCATACAGCACAAGACAGAGGGAGCCGTCAGCAGTAGGCTGCAGGTCTAGCCTGCAAATCCTCCAGCCACCTCTGTGGACTCTGCCTGGACCTTGCTTAAAGCTGCACCCACTTCTTCCCTCCCTTACCCACTCTTCTTCCACCTCAGACACTCCCGAGGTTCCTTTGCGATCATCCTAACCTCCTCCGAGGCAGGCCTGTCTCTGGCTCCACTTCTGATCCACTGGGTACCCAGACAGGACCTGGCCGGGCGCAGGCTCTCCTGTAACACTCATTGCCTGATAAATTGAGGTGACTACAGCCTGGCACTGAAGTCTTGCAGGCATTTTATTACTGTCAGCATTTGGGCAACACAGCTCGAGGATCAAAGAGAGTTACAGGAGAGAATGAACTCTTAAGAATGGCTAATTATTATTATTATTATTTTTAACCAAATGCAATTTTCTAAAGGGTGTGGAGAGGGAAGGAGGCACAGAGAGCACAGCCTCTAAACGAGGGTTAATTAGAAGTCTTCCGGATAGCTAGTGCTTCATCAGCAACAGAGCAGCATGTAAATAAATCTAATTTCCCTCCAACTCAACTCGTCACAGGCTTAATTACAGCAGTCACAATGTGTGCATGTGTGTGTTTTTTCATTAGCGCAAGAGGGTCATTATTAGCCACGTCTGCTAAGAATTTTTATGAAGAGCCTGGTTCCACCCTCGATAGGTGTCCTCAGAGAGCAGAGAGGAACTTTCCGTGTGAACGAGAGAGTTTCCAATTAAGGTGGCTTGGAGGAAGCAGGAAGCGGCAACGCAAATTAGAAAAAGATTACAGAAAGGGAAAAGACCGCAAGTGCCTTGCTTGCTGGTGGAAAGATTCTGGGAACCTCGGCTAATTACCTAATGGAGGAAGAGGTCCTTCCAGGGGGCTGGACTTTCTTTTCCCCCCAGCATTGTCTCTGGCCTGTCCTGAAATCTTGGGGCTGCAAGACCCCTCTGGGATCCTTTCTCACATTCTGGCCCTAGAGAGCTGAGAATGAACTTTACGCTTGGGGAGGACAAGGCTTGACCACTTCCCCCTACCTCTTTGAGATGACTTTTCACACCCCTCACCCCCACCTCGGAGCAAAGCCGCGGAGACCACACTGTCCCCGCCGCCAGGAAGATTGCCGCACTGGACGGCTGTTGCAGTGGGCGGTATTGTTCTAGAAATAAATAGCCGAAAACCCCGAGTCAGAAATTAGTTAACACAAAGGAAGTCGAACCCAACAGGCTGAGTTCCAATTGTCTGCAGGAAGTGCCCTGCCCAGGGGGGCCTTTGAGGGAGGATTTCAGTCCATTTCGCCTGGCACTCCACTCACAATGTTGGCAAAAAAGTTTTTTCTTCCCTTTCGACCCCTGCCTGCCCGCCTCCAGCCCCCCATAATGATTACATTTCTCATTAAACATTGTAGGGGCTGCACTTTGTGGTAGTTAATAAATCTATAGTGACTTCAAAATCAAGGCAGCTGTCCGAATTCCAGGCACACGTGTCCAGCCTCAGAGACCACGTCTGTCCTTAGCCGTCCAGCAGTGATGGGAGCTACTGCGCTCCCTGCCGCCACCCAGGCACCCAGCAGAGGGCAGATCCAGCAGTTCTCGGTATGGGAGGGAGCCTGGAAGCTCCCATCATCTAAGCCCCTCTTGGTGTCAGTTGTCCTCAACGTGTTTTCTTCCAGGCTCTGCTTGAATATCTCCAGGAATGGGAGGCTCATCCCCTTACAAAGCAGCGTAGACCCTAGTGGCAGCCCCAGCCATCATGTGTATTGAGCACTTACTAAGTGAACCTGTTCAGTTTACTTGGTTCGAGTGAGTAAACATGAACTAAAAGTAGATAGGTTGAGGAGTGAGGTCGAGTTCTGTGCCTTGTGATCTCCCAGAACAAGCCTGCTCTTCTGTATTCTCCTCTTGAGTGGTCTGGGGACAGCTTTCCTGTTCTGCTCCACACCCCCCCCCCACCCTGCCTTTTTTTTTTTTAAAGGATGAGATGCTTGGATTGATATCCCTGGCTAGAGTTCTCTGATGATGGTGCCACTGTCAGAGTGGGGACTGGTTCTAGCGGGGACTCCCAGGCCCTTGGATCTTTCAAGCAGCTGGTGCAGGTACTGAGAAGGCCAGGACAAGCTGTGTGGGTAGGAGCAAGCATTGCAGCTCCTGATTCAGGGCTGCTGAATGCCCACCAGGCCTGAGCCCAGTAGGGCAGGGTCAGGAGGGGCCAGCGATGTGGTCCCCCACGTGTGCAGTTGTTGGCTGGGTTGACGCTGGGTGGTGCACCAGGTCTTCTGTTTTAAAGACTTTCCTGGGCTAGGTCACCCCCACCATGGCCCCAGTTCTTAGATTCCTGGGCTAATTAATTGTGGGCAGGGGGGCTGACACTGTCACACAGTGATGGCTCCCTCAGTCCAGCTTTCTTCTCCAGGTGCGCGATGTGGAGGCGAGCATCCTGATATGGGCTAGGATCGCTTGAGGGGGCAAGACGAGGAGTCCCGCAATGAGCCTGCTGCTCTTAATTTGCTCCCTCCTTGCTGTGGGGTCTCAGCAAAGACCCTTGCCCTTGAGGAGGGGCAGAACCTGTTCACTGCCCTTCTTGGGTGGCACCTTGACACTTTTATATTTCCAAGGCTGAGTCAGTGGTTGAAAAGCTCAAGGTTGGGCATCCCCCCACCACCCTCCTGTCTGGCACAGTTGGGCTGTTGAGGCCCATCCTGTCTTTGTGTTGGTAGGCAGAGGCCGTGTGTGCAGGGTCTGACACTTGGAAGAACCAGCATGGTTTTGAATATATTAATGATTTCATTTTTGATAAGTCAGACTTGTCTGGCAGTGGTGGGATTCAAACTCAGATCTGACCTCATAGCCTGTGCCCCAGCCACGGCACTTTGCATGCTGTTGACATGGCCCTCTGATGTTTGAAGTGCTTGTCAGTAACATCTGACCACGTTGAATTAAAGTCCAGAGGCTCTCACACGATCTTGAATTTGTACACGATCACCTTCACTCAGTCTGAATCCACTCTGGATTTCTCACATTTGCTTTGAATCAAGGCACTCACACTGATTCTGGGCTCCCTCCAGTCTTGGTCTGAGTTAGGATTTGATGGCTGTCCTGTGCCTTCCTCAGGCCCAACGCTGAGCTGCGTGCTTCCCCTGTAGGTCCACTGACGCCCTCTCACTTCTTGGAATGGACCCGATGCTTCATCAGAATCCTTGGTGCTCACTCTCCTCGCCCCAGAACGCCCTTTTCCACGTGTCGATGGGCTGGTTCCTTCTGGTCCTCCAGAGCTCAGCTCATGCCCCCTGCGGAGGGGTCCTCCCTGCCACCCTGGCTGAAGCTGGCCTCCTCTAGTCCCTGCCCCATCACCTATTTTATTTCCTCCAAAGTCCTGACTTTGTTTCTCTGTGTATCTGCTGTCTTTCTCCCTGATGAGTGGGTCAACTCCCCAAGAGGGTCTGCCCGCCTCCATTCCCACTGTGCCCTAGGACAGTCCCTGGCATGTTGTGAATCTTGCTAAGTGTTCTGGAAATAAGTGGATGTGTCTTAAATGCCCCTGCGTCTCTCTTCTGGAAAGGAGCGTGAGGCCACCCTGGGGCCTTGGCCCTCCTTCCTGTGGCTGTCTTCTGTGATTCAGAGCTGGCAGCTGGCAGACAGAGGGGAAGGTGTCTCCCGGGAGGCCTGTTTCCCAGAAGCATCCAGCTCACTTCCTCACCTAGGCTCCTCCAAGGGCAGAAGAATGAGGGCCTTCCTGGAAGCCCTCGTGGCTTGGCCTTTGGAGGGTGGGAATGACTTGGGTCCCATGCTTAGCCATTAGTGACGAAACCCAGGAAGCATTCTGATTTCGTGACGAGGAAGGGAAATATCTCCTCTTTCTATTCGGTACAGAGAAGAAAGGAAGCCGCCAACTGAGAATTCCCAGAATGGGAATTTCCTAAACTTTCCCTGGGATCAGAGGGTGTAGGAAGAGGCACCGACTCCACCCCTCCTGGGCAGGAGTGTGATGGTCAGTGTGCATGAATGTGTATGTGTGTGCACACATAGTGAGTGACACCCAGAGACGGGGCTCGTGAGCCACAGCAAAGGCTTACAGGCTGAGGGCATCGTTCCTTTCAAGGTCAGCTGCCCAAACTCTCCAGCGCACACCCTCTCTCCTCTGCACAGGTACGGCGGGTGGTGGTGGGCCTAGACGGTGTGAGAGAGGAGGGCTGAGCGCCGGGAGTACCCCTGACTCTCAGCCTCAGTGTTGGTGCACAAAGCAAGTTCTTTTTCTTAAGAGTCATGGTCAGCCTTTGGTCCAGTGTGGTGATTGAAAGATTGTGTTACTGCTGCTGCTGCTGCTAAGTTGCTTCAGTCGTGTCCGACTCTGTGCGACCCCATAGACGGCAGCCCACTAGGCTTCCCCGTCCCTGGGATTCTCCAGGCAAGAACACTGGAGTGGGTTGCCATTTCTTTCTCCAATGGATGAAAGTGAAAAGTGAAAGTGAAGTCGCTCAGTCGTGTCCGACTTCTAGCAACCCCATGGACCGCAGCCTACCAGGCTTCTCCATCCATGGGATTTTCCAGGCAAGAGTACTGGAGTGGGTTGCCATTGCCTTCTCTGGAAAGACTGTGTTAGAGAATCAATATTACTTCCATTCTATTCAAAAGACATTAGGACAGTAGCTAGGGGCGGCATACAGAGGCTTGTTAAGCACAGATTTCCAGGCCTCATATTCAGAGAGGGGTGGCTGGTATGTCATCTGGGATGCCCCTCCACGCGATGCTGGCCCAGGTGGCCCTTTGAACCGCATCTCCAGAAACTCTGCTGTTAACTCGAAGACTCCAGGCTGAACCCATTTTCAGAGCAGGGAAATTTTCTAAGACAAAACAAGCCCACCTCTCCCCACTTCTTTACTGGGACCTGTTTACATGTGACGAGAAGCTGGGGACTGTGAGATTTCCCTCTAGATGAAGCTGTAGAGCCAGACTCAAAGAAGTGGTCCCTGGAAGACAGGATCTCGGCGCAAAGTGCAAAAAGGTTCCAAGCGGGCGTTCGGCTCAGGGTCCCACTCTTATAAAATGATTGCTGCGTGAGTCCAGAAGTACGCGATCTTGTTCATCAAAGTGGTCACAGCGCAAACATCTGTGTGTGAGATTTCAGGTGATTTTTACTATTTTCCTTGTACTTTTCTGTGTGACGCTCATCGCAGTTAACTTTGTACTCAGAGATAATAGTAAAGGCTCATTTTGTGGGAAGGAAAGATACTAGAAACAGACCCAGGGAGAAAGGTAGATGGGACCACTGGCTGACACATGGCCAGCATCAGTCCCCCGGGCAGACATTGTGGATTTCTATTGGAAATATGGGCAGAGCACCCAGCTTGGGCATTTCTGGGCCGGCCTCAGTCTTTCTTGCCTCCACCCGGGACCCCTGTGCCCTTTGTAGTCGGGGTCTCCCATGGGCCCTCACTCCCTGGGCCCCTTGCCTTTAGTGGATCTTGTTGCTACTGGCTGCCCTTCTGGGGTAGTACCTTGGCTTGGGAAGGAGGTGACATTGCACCGGCCTCATCTCTTTATTTATTTTACGATTGATTTTATTTACTTATTTTTCGCTGCTCTGGTCTTTGTTGCTGCGCTCCCGCTCTCTCTAATTGTGGTGAGTGGGGGCTTTTCTCTAGTTGTGGTGCGCGGGCTTCTCACTGAAGTGGCTTCTCTTCTTTCAGAGCACAGGCTCTAGAATTCGGACTCAGCAGTCGTGGCGCACGGGCTTCCCTGGTGGCTCAGAGGTTAAAGCGTCTGCCTCCAATGCAGGAGACCCGGGTTCGATCCCTGGGTTGGGAAGATTCCCTGGAGAAGGAAATGGCAACCCACTCCAGTGTTCTTGCCTGGAGAATCCCATGGACGGAGGAGCCTGGTGGGCTGCAGTCCACAGGGTCACAAAGAGTCGGACACGACTGAGTGACTTTACTTACTTAGTCGTGGCGCACGGGCTTAGTTGCCCTTCGGCATGTGGGATCTTCCCGGACCAGGGATCCAGCTCGTGTCCCCTGCCCTGGCAGGTGGACGCTTTACCGCTGGATCACCAGGGAAGTCCTCGTCTCTTTATTTAATGTGGCGGAGATGGGATGGCATCTGGAGCTCGGTGTTCTCCAAGTGGCTTGGGCTTGTGTGTTCACCAGTTTGTGCACCAGAGGAGTGAACCCAGAGGAGCCCAGACCCGGCATCCTGGGAAGCAGGTCTGTGCTCAGCAGGCGCTTCTTGGAGACCAGGATCCCTGCTCTGTCACTCTCTAGCTGTGTGACCTCGCGCTCTCTGTGTCCCTGTCTCCTTATCTGTAACTGAGGCCGCCGAACCCGCACCTCATAGGGTAGGTGTCACAGAAGGTCCCCCACAAGATGGCTCCTTTTCCTGACCTCCCTGTGCAGAAAAGGGGATTTTTGCTGGAAAGATTTCCAGAAACTGTTTTGGACTCTGACCCTGGCCATCTCTTGCCTGTAGCAAGTGATCATCTGACGTCGCCGGGTGTGATTTCTTAGCAACCGGTTCCTTTTGGTCGGCCCAGCCATCAGACGCTCTCCAGCAGAGAGAGTTTGAGTAATTTTTTCCATTCAATGTGCATTCATGGAAGGGGGGGGGGGGAAGGGATGCATTTTAGGCAGTACCTGGCTCCTCCTTAAATTAGACTGTTTTTCATTCTCATCTCCCCAAGGTGGTTTTCCAGACTCAGCCGTGACTCACAATCTCAGCCTGCCCACGGGAGGGTCAGAAAATTGGTGAGAAGTCAGAGTTGAAGCATTGATTTTTTTTTTTAAGACACAAAGGTGGAAAATCAGCATTTGCTTAAAAACGACTGCCGTGGTGTGGTACAGCAAAGGGATTCTGTCCAGGAGGGTCTGCTCTAAGGAGTGGATGTACATGACTTCAATTCATCTCAGTCTGTATTCATCCATTTATCCATCCATCCATCCATCCATTTGGCACATATGGTTGTTACTGTGTACCTAATATGTGCCAGACACTGTTCTAATTGCTGGGGATTCTGCAGCGAACAAAACAGAAATTCCGCTCCGGTACCAAGTGGTGGGGTACCACTTATTTTCTCAAGCCAGAAACTCCCTTCTCTCCTCCCTCTCCACCCCTGTCATGTTGGATGAAGGGGGAGGAGCCCAGAGCTGAGGTAGAACCCGGGGACCTGAGGACTAGCCCTGGCTCTGCCACCAACTTACCACGTGGCCTTGGAACAGTACCTTCAGTCTTAAATTCTAAGAAACTGGGTTTTCCTGTCCTTTCTCTGAAGGCTTCTCCATCTGAAATTCGGTGCTTCCTTGTGATTCCCCAATTCATTCACCGTCTCCTCTTTTAAACATTTTTAGTGGCTCAACGATAGTTTTTTCTATCATGAAATAGTTCAGATACATAAAAGAGAATAATGACCAATCAAGTACCCTTCAACAAGAGAAACAGAGCTCCGTTCACCCATTGAAGCCCCCAGTCATCTTTCTCTTTCTCCCCCCAGGGCCTGGCATTTATCATTTCTGTATTTGTCTTTCTTCTTGAAAAACATATGGATGGTATATCAATACTATTGCTATACATGTGTTAGATGTTCTGTAGATATTCTAAAAGCTCGTATTTTATCGTATCACCACAGTCCATCTTTTGCAACGTGCGTTCTATCTCTGTCTCTGTTATGTTTGGGAGATTAATCCTTGTTGATATGTGTAGCTCTGTTTCATTGGTTTTAATTGCTACATGGTGTCCACTCTGCAAATGTACCACTGTTTATCTATTCATCTCTTATTCATGGAAATGTAGATGTGGTCTGATTTTTTTTTGTGTGTGTGTGTGGCTATTACAAATAATTCTGAGGTGGATATTCTCACAGTTAATTCTCAGGTACAGTTTTCTAGGAGGTAAAACCTTGATGTGAAATGACTGAGTCACAGGGCATGTCTCAAACACCATTTGCTCCCTCTCTCTCCATCTCTCAGCTCTGCTTACCCCCATTCTAACACTGCAGGTAACTGCTCTCCCAGTGGTTCCAGAAAATGTCTTGAATTGTGTCTCAGTAGCCCCACTTGGGTCACACGTCCATCCTTGGATGGAGCTTGGAGAAGAGGCCAGCCCCACGTGAGCCTCAGAGTGGGAGTTAGGGAGGGTTGGCCCCATGGAAGATCAGGGTGCTACGGCTGGGGGCAGGAGAGCTAACTGTTAGCACCGCCCAGGGTGCCTTGGCCCCATGGTGTTAGGGGAATGTAGTTCCTTTGCCTTTTGCCCTGAGTTTTCTTAGAAAGCACCTGTCTCTTTGGCAGCAACAATGGGCAAGCAGATTGAAGAAGCCTAGGTTTGTATTTCACACTTTGATTTCTGAGCACAACCCAGGGCAGTGATCTTCAGTGTTTCCTTTTTAAAGATGGGGAAGCTGAGATTCCAGGGCCTCAGCAATCCCCTGAGGGGTCTGTGGGACCCAGCAAACTGGGAAGACACTCTGCTCTCCTCCCCACTCTTTATCCCCACACTCAGAGGTCAGGGGGCTCCGTTAGTGGCTCCAGACTCGGTCTCGCCGTTTCACAGGTGGAAGAACCAGGCCCGGAACAGGACGGGGGTAAGGCTGCAGCTTCTTTGTTTCCAGCCACTCAGTTAATACGCTCCACGCACTGCTGATGCAGGATGCTGTTACAGATGGGGAAACTGAGGCTCAGAGAGGGGAGGTGACTGGACTGGCCCAAGGTCATGCCAAGAGTTGGGGGTAAAGCCCAGACAACAGTGTAGGCTCCTCCTTGGTCCCCTCCAATGCTGCGTCCACGAGCCCTCCTTACTTCTCCACCCCAGACGGATCAGCGTTCGCCGCCCAGACCCCAGTTGTAACCTCACTGGTGGGAGGAGATACTCCACTGGGTCCTTGTCCCTCAGCTTCATCGCTGTGGACTCCCCACAGAGAGTCCTTTCCTGCCTTCGATGCAAATTCTTACACTTTCCTGATAATATTCTGGGCTCTTCTTAACGTGAGGGGGTCAGCTGTGAGGCATCTCGGCAATTTATAATTCTTGAGAATTCTGTTTGGTGACATGAGTTAGCATTTAACAGACACCCTGCCACTTCCTTTCTCCCTATTGTGACAGGCTCCTGGCAGAATCCTTTTGAGACTCAGGGTAATTGCACCACGCTGGGTCTGGGAAGACCACGTTGCGCTTGAGTGCGTCTCAAAAAACGTCTCCACAATAGACAGTCAGGTACGCGTTTGCTTGGCTTCAAGGTAATGATTTAAACTTAATTTGACCCTTGATGAGGGAGCCCAAGCTTCTGGTCGGGCGCAGCCTTTCAGTGTGGGCTTGCCTGCCATGCCTTCAATGGTTACACAAATAATTCCTTCATAACAAGTGCCTTTCAGAGGATGTCTGCTGCTGACAGCTAATATAGAATTATTGCCCCTGAATGCATTTCTGTAATTACTTCCCAGAGATCTGTCTTTGTGTTAGAAGACATTTCACACTTTAGTAACATAAGTGTTTGGGGAGAGTACGAGCAATAATTATGAATAGTCTTTCCGTGAAAATAAACCTAAAAAAATTATAAAAGCAAATGCTAAAATTGGTTAGAGTCAGGGAGGAATTTCATTTGAATTTGATTCATGGATATTTATTCCAAGTATAATAACTCTTCCTGTATGGAACCCCCCCCCCCTTTTTTTTTAAACAAAAGCAGTCATGATACAGAGATCCCACTTTCTAATTTTTGAGCAATACTGAAACCAGCAACCTGATTAAAAGTGACAAGTTGCTTGAGACTGAATAAAGAAGCGTAATCGTGGAGCGCTGATAGGAGACATTTGTGGTAATGGAAAATGAAATGATTCACAGTGTGATCAATAAAAAATTAGCAGCATTTAATAAAAGGTTTCTGCTTCATGTTGACTAAAGAACATCGCGAGCAGTTTGAAATCCGAGTTAAGTGACGGTTTGAGGATGAGCCGGGGGTGGTTGCCGTGCGGAGTGTGGGTGTGCGTGCGCATATAGATCACGCGGATATTGGCCATCCGAGGAGGCCCCCGGGCCCCTGGGGTGGGTCTGGAAGTTTCCTTGGCGCTGCCCACTTGACCTTTGATCTGTGGCTAATCCTCTCCAGGTCTGCGCTCCTCCTGGGCTCCATGCAGCCCTTGCTCTGATTGGCGGGTGTAGATCCGGCCCACTCGCCGCTTAAATCCATCCCGGGGGAGGGGGCTCCCGCCTGAGGGATGGCCGGGCTTTCTCTGAGGTCCCTCCAATGCGCTGTGTAGGCTGTTGGCTTTGTCCTGTCAGCTGCGCACAGGTCCAGATTTCTGGAGGCTTCCGGAATGCCTAGAGTCCACTTGTGGGACTGGGCACCCTCCCGGAGGCTGGAGGGAAGTGGGCAGAAAGCAGGCGGGCTAGCGCCGGCAGATGCAGTGATGTGGGGTGAAGGGTCCTGCAGGGGGCGGGGCCTCCGCGCTGCGGCGCGGGGCGGGGGGCTCTGGAAGCCGCTTTGGGGGAGCCGGCTTTGGCCCCCCCCCAGCCCCCCGGCTTCTCCCTCAGCAGCCACAACGCGGTGAAACCACTCCATCAGACATGCTCCCTTCTCTCGAGACGCCACTTCAGTGTTCCCCGGGACGCACCACACACCAGGCCGTCTCCATGCCCCGCCGACTGCTAATTTTTAAAGGCTCTGCACAGCTTCTCCGCTGTGGCTGAAAGGAGTGGGGCTCCTGGCCTCCCAGGCTCTGGGTGCGGGAGGCGGCTGGACCGGGAGACCCTGGTCTGGAGGGTTCCAGCAGCGGCTCCTGAGGACCAAGGGCAGCGAGTCCTTCCCACTCCCGGAGCCCTGGGCCGGCTTCCTGTCTTTGTTCCCACTGTCTCCAGTTTGCCCAGAGATGTCCAGACCCATGGCTGGACCTTTAAGTGCTAGGGTGGGAAGGGCCGTTTCAGACCGCTGGGCTCACAGACATTTATTGAGCACCTGTTGTGTGCCAGGCTCTATACTGAGGGCTCGGTGGGGGAAGGGAGCCGGATGAGCAAAACCGATGCTGATCCTGACTGCACGGAGCCTGCTCACGGGCACTGGGACCGTGGGATGTCCTCAGAGAGAAGGACCAGGGCTGCTGTGGTAAGAGCGAGAAAAAGGGGTGCCTGGCGAGCACCCAGAGCGCCATGTGAGGCTAACCCTGTGGGGCTGAAGGTTCCTTGGGCTGAGTCCTGGGCAGTGAAGAGGAGTTGTGAGGGAGGACTTTTGCCCACTTCTTGCTCAGTGGTACCCCAGGGTCTACAGCAGAGGAGGGCTTCCTTGGTGTGGAGGTGACCCTTGGCATTCTGCCCTCGGGCCTGCCCCTGGTCCAGCAAGGAGTCACTAAGGTGCCCTGCTTTAAAAGTAGCTGCTCCATGGCCCATGCCTGCATGGACAGATGGAGCCATGAGGCCAGAGAGGGTGGGACCTGCCGGTGTCCCAGGCGACCCTGGCATGGCCTGGGGGCTGTGGCCTTAATCTGCACTCTTGGCGTTTGCCTTTGACCCTGAGCCACTCTTACTCAGCCCTGCCTGGGGGTGCGCTTTGGTCCCCGGTCCCCTTCTCCACCCCCACAGGGCTCTTCTTTCTGCCGTGGCCCTCCGGGGGTGATTTGCGCCCCAGCATCCTCACTTTGAGTTCTGCTCCTGGACCAGGGGCAATTAGGAGCGCCAGGCCTCAGCGCTGGCCACAGATTAGCTGGATTTATCGAGCTCCCCATGCCGCCCTACGGCCTCCCTCCCCTGCCTACCTCTGGTTTGCTTCTCCATCTTCTCCTTCCCAGCGGCCGGCGGAGACAAAACATGACAGCAAGGAGAGGGCAGTGTGGTCACAGCCTCAGGAGGTCACAAGGCGGTAACAGCGTACAATTTTCATGGTTCCAGGGTGGCTTTGTCCGACTGTTCTTCATTACTGCATGCGGCGAGATCAGTTTTATTAAGATTGTGAGGCTCGGAGGAGCGACACTGTTCAGGACTGGCTAGAAAAATATAATTTTTTTTTTTCCTTCTTGGTGGGGGTGTTTGCTTCTCTCCCCTCCTCCCGCTTTCCCTCCCTCCCATCCATTATCTTTTCTTTCCGCTCCTTCGTTACCCACCGTAGTTGGGAGCCAGGCGCGGAGAAAGCTGCCATCTCTTTCTGCCTTTGTGGCTTGAGGTAGGCACTTGGGAGGGCAGAATCATGCTTTTGTTCAGCAGGATTTGCCCACACAGGGCCAGGTGCTCATAACCAATGTCAGCCTCAGCAGCATGAGCAACTTTGCTTTGTTCTTTGGTGCATCTACAGCTCCTGGAGAAGTGGCTAGCACATAGTAGGTGCTCAGAAGAATGTTCGTTGACTGACTGAGATGTGGAGGATTTGTGTCTGATAATGGCTCCAGTCTGGGGGGACCTTATTGCTTACCACGGCTTGGGTGGCAGAGACCTGGGACAAGGTCACCTGAATGACAGCCCTCAGAGGAAGCTTTTCCAATCAGAACGTCAGGGATTGATATCTTCTTCATTTTCTAGGCAAGGAAACCCAGGTCTAGAAGTACAAGCAACCAGAGTCTTGCAGGGAGGAACTTGAACCCAGCCCTAAATCTTCAAAGAAAGGGGCACTTTCATTATTGCACAGCTAAACTGCCTGTCTGGGTGAGGGGCCCCGGAGACTCTTGCTGGGTGTGTCCCATGGCAAAGACCCCCCACTGCTCCCACCCAGGTTATACCTAGCCCTCCAAAGCCTATTGTTTCGTCCACACCTTATTTCTTAAAATTTGAAGTCAACATTAAGAAGTCCAGAAACGTCACAAAAATATATGGATTTCTTTCTTCTTTTTCTTTTAAAAAAGAACAAATAATGTCTGTACTGAGCCTCACTTTTCTGTATGGTGATTTTGTAGATGATTTGAGCAGGGACCACCTCCTTGGGTGGATGTATAGTCTCCCCGTAGACTCCTTCAGCCCATTCTACTCGTTTGTGTGAAGGTGGGGGCCTTGGAGTTGTGAGCTTAGGCCCACTCATAATCTGAGTGACAGAGTGAGCTGTCTGAGCCATCTGAGCCTTGGTTTTGCCCTCTATAAAAAAGGTCTAATGTTATATCTCCCTTATGGGGACATGGGTCAAGGGGTGAAGAATGCAAATTAATCGGAAGGTCTGGTCTGACAAAAGTGAGTGCTATTACATTTTGCCATCACACTTTGGCCTTGGCTTCTAGAATTCCTGTCCACTAGAGAGACGTTCTCTGGAAGGTTCTTGTCATTTTCCTGGTCAACCACGGGCCTGCGGAGAGGGGGGCCTGTACCCAATCTGGCATCATCAGCCAGGATGGACCATTCTGGCAAGACTTGTGTGATGCAGCCTCAGGTTCCGTGTCTGACTGACCGTGGCTTTGAAATCCCATCCGCAGAGCCATCAATGCTGACAAGGGAGTGATAGGCACTCCCTCCAAAACCCCCAAGACAGCCTGTGGAAGTTGCTTCCTTATTTAAGAAGTGGAACTTGGACAGCAAATTATGTGTTAAAATATTTGCCTACAGCTCTGCTGTCAAGGGGACCCTTTAGGCTGAGTGTTAAATGTTACCCTGCTGCCTGCACTGCAAATATTTTAAACCTGAAGATAAATAGTGGCTGCCTTGTGGAATTTGGGGCCAGCAGCGGATGCACAAGCAGAGTGTCTAATTGGGGTTGGCAGGCTCCTTGCCCATTCCCGGCCCAGTTCCTCTGTTTCTTCGTCCCACCCGCCCAGGCGTGCGTGAGAAAGTGTTCACGGAGACGTGTCCTTCTCTACAAGCCGGGCCTGAGCGCCGCGCTGAGGTTCAGCCAGGGGTTTGACCTCGTGCCCAGGTTCCGAAAGTGCTTCCTCCCACGCTGGCCCTCAGGAAACGTGCTGCCGGGGAAACTGTTTGTAGGAAACATACGGGCTGTTAGGACGGAGCCTGCGTTCACTATTAAAGGAAACTGTTGCTCCAGGATAAACACTTTGGAAGTGGTAGACACCTGCCTGGACTGTGAAGTCTGTCTGGAGGCTCCCGAGCGGCGTACAGGGGGAGAGCGCAGGACAAGCGGGCGTGTGAATTGTAAACACATACACATTGCCTGCCCCCGGGGCAGACCCTCGGCAGAGGTCACGCTGTTTCCTGGAGGAGGTGGGCTTGTTGTTTACTCAGGGTCACACTGCGTGGAGTGGGGGAGCCTGGACTCAAGACCAGGACTTTCCTCTCCTGGTGCAGCGGATTCATTTAGACACTTTTGTGTCTTCCATCGTGCTTGTACCCTGACATTCTCCACCCTCAGGAGCCTGTGAGGTCTCCTTCCAAAGTCGCGTGTGGCATGGTGTCTCCACCCTCCTGTCTGAGCAGAGATGCTGCCTGTGTTTGAATGATGACAGCAAAATAAGGCAGTAACTGTGGCTACTGTTTTCGCAAGCTTCCTTGTGAGCCGAGTGTCAGGCTTTGTATATCGTTATCTCGTTAAAACAGTTTAACGGCATTAAAATTTTTCTCAGAGGGCAAGTGACTTATCCAAGGTCTCCCAGCTATGAAGTGATGCCTGTGGATTTGAACCCAGAAATGCTGGCTCCAAGGTCTGGTATTATCCCATCAGGCCCTGGGACATGACTCCAGCTGTCTGCTGCTCCTGTGTGCCGTTGCTTCATAACCATCTTTCTGCAGGAACAGCGTGGTACTCTCTGCCCTGCTGATTCCTCTACACTTGGCACTCCTGGTGTTCCCTGTGCAGTTGGGTTTTCTTGTCAAGCCCTGGACATGCCTAGAATTCACCGTCTGCTGATTTCTGCAGAGACGGGTGGTGCGGTCTCCTGTCCAGGTCTGACTGGGGTAGGAGATGGGGAGGCTGGCCTCCAGGGATGACTCTCCACCTCCCACTCTCATGGGGCACCATCCTGGCCCTCACACCCCTCTTTGCCCCTCCCTGGCACCTTTGTCTTGCAGTTTTGCCCACATCTTCCTCTGCCCATCTGCTCCTGCTCCAGCTTCCCCTGAGCTCCTCAGAACCCTGCAGGGCTCTTGGCTTACCTGTATCTGTGTGTAGCTGTAGGAGCAAGTCTTCTCGAATCAATGGCCGTTCGTTCACCTCCACTTTTTGAAGCAGGAGAGGACCGTGTCCATCACGATCAGGCTTGTTGACACATAGGGACTCAGCCTTGGGTGGGACAAGTGACGGAGTCAGAGTCACTCATGGGCTGAAGTGGGTGGTCCTAGAGTTAAGACTGGAACCCAGGGTGCTGAGTGACCCTAGCCCAGGCTGCAGCGCTTAACCACCTATACCTCCCCTGGGGCATTCATTTCTTCACTGGGCACTCTTTCACCCACCTCATGTTGATTAACTATCTTTTTTGTGCCAGGCCTTGTATGGCTTTGAGGCCGCTGAGATGAAAGAGACTGTATGTTGTTGCAAATACATGTTTGTTATGCCTGGCCCACAGTAGGTGCCTAATCAATGCATCTTGGGTGAATGAAGGAGCGCACAGATGAACGGGTGTGATTGTAGCTTCTGGAGTATCTCACGGCTCTCATCTTCTTCCCTTGTTTTCTGTATCCTGGGCATGTGGGGGCTGCTCCTGGCCTTCCGCCTCTACCGGGTGGGTCCTTGGCCCTGGGACCCCTGAGGTGGGACCCTCAGTGGCCCCTGGTTGGTTTTCAGGGTGCCCAGGACCCTTGATGGTGGGTTGTTTCCCGCAGTTGGTCCCAGGAAGGAGAAGAGGCAGCGTTGTTGCTGAGGTTCTTTCTGACTCTCGTGCTGGTGGGGACTGGGGCCAGAGGGAAGAGACCCTCACGGGTGTTCTCAGGCTGAGCCTCTCTCAGCTGGCCCTGGGGAGTGCCGAGGCCCTGACAGTCCTGACTCATGAGCCTGAGAAGCCTGGCTGAGAAGGTAGGAAATGTCCTGTTCCCAGACCTGGCAGCCTGGCCCCCCGGGGCCTCTCCCCTCTCCCTTTCTCTGGCAGTGAACTCAGCCAGCTGTCCCCTGCTCAGCGCTTTTGCAAGCATTCCCTTTTTTGCTCTCCTGTGCAGTGGTTAAGAGTCAAGATTATAGGCAGAAGACCTGAGTTCGATTCCAGACTCTGCCCTTCCTGTACGTGATTGAGTGTGGTCCTGAGCCTTAGCTTCCCCCTCTGGAGAGGGGAGATTTCAACTGTATCTCCCCATAGGCTTACTGTGATGGCGGGATGTGAGGCTGCGAAGGGAGAAGGTACCTGAGGTGACCACCGTCACTCAGGGTGCCAGGGGGGCAGCACCTGGCTTGGGTGGGGAGATGCACTATTCTCTCGTCATAGGCAGCAGAGGGAGTGTTTTGTTACTGCCGCGCTCTGCTCCTAGAAGGTTCCCCAAGCCCATATCTTGGACTCAGGGACTTGTGTGGTGGAGAGGGATTACCTGTGTAGGTGTACCTTCTTCCTCTTGCTTTGAAGAATTTGGCAGAACACATTGGTCCCATCATATGTTAGGTTGAACCATTTGAGATTGCCAATATTTGGCATTTTTGACCCACAAAGATGGCAACTTCATATGGTTGAACTCAATACTTACCACACAATAAACAGCCCTGTAACCACTTCCTCTTCCCTTGCTTCCATCCGTATTGATATTCAGAGTCTTGTTTCTTTGAAATCAATTCATTCATTCATTCACCATTTACTGAGTGCCTACTATGTATCTGTACTAGGAGCTGGGGAGATAGTAATAAACAGAGCTCCTGCCCTCATGAGCCTATGGGGACGTGTTGCAGCTATCAGTGGCTGTCACAGGCACCCCAAAACTCAGTGACCTAAAGCAGCAGTTATTACCGCACACGGTTCTGTGGGTGACTGGGCTTGGCTGGTGCTTTCACTTAGTACAGCTGGTTACATGGTTGTAGTCATGTGGCTCTTGGGGCTGCCTCCTTCTGAAGGCTTGTCTGGGCTAGGTGTCCAAGATGTTTCATTCCCGGGGCTGGCAGGGGGTGCTGGCAGCCTGGAGCACCCACCCGTTCTTCATGAGGCTTCGGTTTCTCATAGTAGGGCAGCTGGGTTCTTAGGGGACCCGGGGGAGGCTGCATTCTAGTTTCTGCTGCATTCTAGCGTTCGAAGGAGCCACCAAGGCCAGGCGGGCCAGAGGGGAGTTGTGGAGGGGACGTCGATCCCTCTGCTTCTTTGTTTAACTTGTATTCATTCATTTTCGGCTGTGCGGAATGCCGCGTGGACTTTTCTCTGGCTGCGGCGAGTGGGGGCTGGTCTCCAGTTGAGGAGCGTGGGCTGCTCATCGCGGTGGCTTCCCTTGCTGCGGAGCATGGGCTCCAGGGCACGTGGGCTGTGGTAGTTGTGACTCCCGGGCTCTAGAGCACAGGCTCAGTAGTGGTGGTGCACGGGCTCAGTTGCTCCGCGGCCTGTGGGGTCTTCCCGGATCAGGGATTGAACCCGTGTCTCCTGCACTGGCAGGCACATTCTTTCCCACTGAGTCACCAGGGAAGCCCTGGGTCCCTCTTTTTGATGGGAGAGGGCAAAGTCTTCCTCCATAGTAGCACATGGGATGGGAGTCGTTGCTGCCGTCCAGGCCAAGTGGGGCTGCCACGGGAGGCGAGTGAAAAATCAGCCTGTGAGAGAACTTGGAGCTAAGTGTGCTGACAGGGAAGGAAAGGGGACCTTGGGGAACGGATGATGGGGGTCTGAGCGGCCTTGAGACTCAGGCCCGCGGGGAGTGAGGTGGGTAAAGAGTGACAGCAGAGCAGGAGTGTGAAGCCCTTGGCTAAATACACTTGAAGTTAAGGGATGGAACAAAGGTGTGTGTGGCTGTTGAGACAATTGGAAACAACCAGAACCCTTGCTGGGCCTTGGGGGCCGTGAACAGGACCCTGCAGGTGACTCTGGAGGGTAGGACGGTTCCTTGACACTTGAGACTCACCTTTCCACTGAGGCTCTGCTGTGGGGAGACCATGTGGCGGAGTGGTTAAGAGTCAGGCACAGCTGGAGAAGACTCTTGAGAGTCTTGGATAGCACGGAGATCAAGCCAACCCTGAATATTCATTGGAAGGACTAATGCTGAAGCTGAAGCTCCAATAGTTTGGCGACCTGATATGAAGAATTGACTCATTGGAAAGTCCATGGGGTTGCGAAGCATTGGACGTGACTTAGAGAACAACAACAATACCAGCTGGCTTTGAAATCTGCCCCTGTGGCCATGGTGAAGTGTCATCACCTCCCAGAGTCCCAGCTTCCTCAGCTGGAAGGTAGGGCTGTGATGGTGCCCAGCTCATAGGGCACCAGTTCAGCTGGTCATGCTCGCTGCTGTGGGTGGACCCCTGGGCAGAAAGATGGTGGTGTGCACACAGGAAAACACCCAGCTTGTGAGTTAGCCAAGGAGCAGTGTGTGGCCTGGCAGGTCGGGAGCTCTGTTAATGGACGGAAAGGCGGCCTGCATGCTGCCGATTCTGTTTCCTGTCCCGAGCTCGTGGCCCTGGGGAGAGGGCCCTGTTGGAAACTGTTTAGTTTAGGCCTTCCTTGGCTGTCCCCTAGAGAACTTGGGTGAGGCTGGAGGGAAAGGCCCCAGTGGCCCATTTTTGGAAAGTCTTTCTCAGCCCTGGGGCGGTGCGGGGTGGGGGGGCGGGGGTGGGCAGTGTGGAGAAATGAGCTGTACTGACCTTGCTTTGGGGGCCCTGGTGGTTGCAGGGACCTGGGGTCAACTGTAGTTTAGGCTCAAGGTTTCCACGATGGAAACCCGAGGCAGCCATAAGGGTGGGGGCTCAGGAGGGCTGGTGACGGCTGCTGGGCCCTGCGTCCCCTGTGCACTCTCAGTGAGGACCCTTGGGGGACTCTGGCTGGATGAGGGAGGGACATGGGCCAATAGGGCCGCCCCCGAGGAGCCAGAGCCAGGTCAGGGGAGCAGGGAAGGTCCGCTCCTGATGGCCCCAGGGGCTCACTGAGCAGCTGCTGCGGGTGGGCCTGGAGAGAAGAGACCCAGAGGGTGCCCCAGGGGCACTGGCACCCTCAGTGCTCTCGTCTCCTGGCCTTGGGCGTCTGGGGTCCAGGCCCAGAGAAGGGCGAGTGACTCCACGTCAGAACTTGTAGGTTCAATCTCTTATGTGGCTCTGGGTGGCCTCTCAGAGCCTCAGTTTTCTGAGGAAAGCTGGAAAAATAACACCATTTTTCCCGATTGTGAGGCTCCGAGACTGGGTCACACGAGTTTGCCTTACACAGTAAACCTTGGAGCAGGATGGAGGGCTTCCTGCTCTTGAGGTCTTGATTCTGTTGATGCAGCAGAGGGGCCCCCGGGGACTGGGTCTCCAGGGAAGTCCCGCTTCTAACAGTACTTCAGGCTGTGTATGAGGTCCCCATGTCGCTTACCTCCTGTCTCCTGTCCCTTTCCATGCAGCCACCTTGCCTTCCCATTTAGGAGACAGCGGCGGGGAGGTGACAGTTCCTTAAAACAGATTTATACTCTTGGATGACTTTATGGGTTTTTGCCTTATAAAAACCCACGAGTTGACATTCTGATTTATCTGCTCCTGAGTCAACAGGATGTACCAGATTTAAAGAGATCAAATGCATTGTAATGTTTGTGGTTCCAGTTGTGGATTAGATGAGCTATTATGGAAAGTGCTGCCAAGTAAATATGGCAAAAAAAATATAACAAGGGGATAACTTAAATATGTCTATTAAACTGTGTGTTAAGTAAAGTAGCACTGGCGTGGTGCTGAATGTAACTTATTATCTGGAGACTTGGTGTAGTAGATAAAGTGGGAATTATGGTTCTTTTTTTCCCCCTTCAGAACATTTTTTTTTGTTAAAGGAAGAGACTGTAAGCTAGGAATTTCAGAGACGGGCGCTTGACTGTGTAACCATGGCTGTGTGATGACTTATAATATTGAAGGCTCCAAATGATATTTCTCATTTCTTTGCTTTCTATTTCTTGCCGTCGCTGCAGCAGCAGATCAGATTTCCTGAGATAAATATGCTGCCTAGCTTTTAATGGGATTTCTGTATTGCCGGGAGTTGGCGTGTTCTGATAATAAAAGAACCTAAAAATTGTACATCCCTTAATTGGTAAGAAGAGAGATGTTTTGATGGGCCACAAATGGAAACATTGATTTTTACTGTCTCTGCGCAGCTCCAAGCGGCGTGTCACGCCACGTTCCCTGCCACGGAAGGCGGCAGCTGGCTCTCCAATGAGCTGATTTGTGTTTGTAGGTTCTTGATGTCAGGCGCTTGGAAGTGCGCGTTCTGTGCGGACGGGAGGAACGGAGCCCTTATAGCATTATCTATTTCTAAATTGAAATATTTGTAGGACTGTGGCTTCCACCTCAAATCGAATGCATTTTTTGCTTTGTTCCTCTTTCTTCCTTTGGCAACCAGTCCTTGAGGGTTTAAAGGCTCTGTGCCGAAGGCTTTTTCTATAACTGTGATGTTATGGCCAATATACACACACACTCATGCACACACACACACGTGCACACATACATACACGCACCTCTGCATATGAGTATATTTTGCATCAGTATCTTTACATGTAGTAGAGATTTCTCTCTTTTAGTTTAAGTAAGCGCTAGTTTCCGCACAGGTTGATCTGTTTCCCAGAACAGACTGTGGGAAGAGACGACAGGCACTTTGATTTTCGGTTCCAAGTCTCTGTATTTTAATGGGCAAGTTTAATCCACTGACTTTTATTGGGATGACTGATATATTTTGTATGTAATATTTGCCATGGATTTTTTTTCACTTCTCTTTACAAATTCTTGTTGGGCCCTGTTTCTCTCTCAGATTGAGTCTTTGCTCTGTGGGGGGAAGTGCACGGGCAGGAGTCAGGATGTCAAGGTCAACATCTGTGGGGGGCTAGGGATGTTACAGCCCCCTGGCTGGAGGCCAGGTGCCTTACCTGTGAAAGGGGAATAACAAAGCTCTCCCTCTCTGCAGGGGAGGGGCAGTGGCAGAGTGGAGCCAGATGATCACTTGAGCCCCTTTTAGTTCTGGGATGTGTAAGACTGTGTAATTGGGCTACATGTGTGTATTTGCGACTTTGAAAATGCACAGAATGCTATGCAAACTCAAAGCATCGTTATCATGATCATTAATCATGAGTTCAGTTTTCTGTACAGTTTATCTACTGGTTTGCATGGTGCTAAGCATAGAATTGGTATTTTATTTTAAAGAAGTTGTTCAAATGATTCCAAGGCTGGTTCTCACTCTCTAGGCTGATACTGGGGTGCAAGTGAGGGCTCAGGTACCTTTTAAGCAGCAATTTGATTGTCCTTGGTCTTGCAAACATATGTGCTTCTTTGATTCCAGAATCAGGACATCTTTACATAGAACTGAGCCAGCCTCTCACCACATTGAGAGGCATGTTGTGTGGAGGGTTAGTCTGGCTAAGAGATCTCTCAGCTCTAAACCACAAGGCTTTAGGGGAAACTTAAAGCTTGTGCATTAGGAATAGCTGATCAAAACACTGGAGAGGTGTGTGAGAGAGTTGAGTTTTTAGGAGACAAAATGCTAAGGCATTTTCACCTCCCTGATGGGTCACGACCCCCAGTATCCACGCACAGAGGGAAGATGACAGGAAATCCCTCTAGAAGATTTGCACCAAGAATTAAATAAGCTAGCTGAGAATTATGGCACCACACGCTACAAAAACCCATATATTAATATACTGAGAGGTGTCAAGGATAATGGACCCTGGGAGGGAGAGTAATTAAATGTATCTTCATAAATGTGGGGCGATTTCTTTTACAATGCTTTCCCCAGACCCCGTCAGCTGACATGGACTGTATTCTTCCTGTTGGCAGGAGGCCTAGAAGGAGAGCCAGAGTGTGATCGAAAAACCAGCCGTGCGCTGGAAGACAGGAACAGCGTGACAAGTCAAGAGGAGAGGAATGAGGACGATGAAGACGTGGAGGATGAGTCAATTTACACCTGCGATCACTGTCAGCAGGACTTTGAGTCTCTGGCAGACCTGACGGACCATCGGGCCCACCGCTGTCCTGGAGGTAATGTTAAATAGCACTGGGATTCTGACAGGTGGTTATACGGGTAATTGGACATAGCAACAGCTTGAAGCCTCAAGTGAGATTAAAGAATTAATAATGTAATTTTACAGTTAATGTCATTTTATTGTGGTGTCTTGGGTACCCTCTTCAATAAAATTAAAAATAAAAGCAACAGCTTTGCGGCAAGCAGGAGTTAGGTGGAGGTACCCTGTCCTTGCTCCCCGAAACTACCATCTGTGGTCTGTGACCCATAACTGGGTGGGTCTGCACCCTGGATTTCTGGAAGGCCTTTTGGAAACCCAGCAATTAAGAGGTTATTAGTGCAAAGTTAAGCAGCTTAAGTGTGGAAAGCTGCGTGAAGGAGTGAACTCTGAGGCAGGGCTAACGATGGGATGAGGAGAATTTCAGAAGCCAAGAAGTACGCCTGCGGAAGGGGACCCAGTTCCGCCTCTGCACCTGAGCCCTGCTTCTCCGGGTAGGAGAAGGGTGGCTGGGAGCAGTTTTTGCTAGACATGACGATGACCCTGTGTTCTGTTTACCAGCTGCCTCAGAGAAGGTGGACAAGGCCACAGTTTCTAGGAGGGATTTAAGACTTCACAAGTCAAGTGTGTCCATGTGTCTGGGATATATGGGGTGTGAGGGGTAGGGGAACGGGGGCATGTGTATTCCCTGGAGTGTGGCAGCCACGCTATCCCGTTAGGGTTGTTATCTTTCCAGGCTTTGAGCAAGGAGGTCAGAGCATCTGTATTCCTTAAATAGCTATCCTGAGACACTTCCTTCTATTGTGATTGCTGATGCAGCCCCTTGGGTGCTGGTTTGTGGGGATAGGACCTAAATCTCCAACCAGTACTCCAGGGAGGGCCTGACACCTGTTTTGGGAGGGAAATTTGCTGGTAGGAGATAGGTTGGGACTCAAAGTCTTGTTTCCTCTACCTGTCAGGCTGTCTTGGAAGTTTGACAGCCAGGTGTTTGGGGAACTTTGCTATGACTTTTCCTCTAGTGACATCTGTACCCGCACAGCCCTGGATGAGCTAAGTCCTCATTCTCAACCTCTAAAGGGAATCGATAGCAAAAACAATGGACCCAGAAAGACTCAAAGTTTTGAACTGTTTGGGATTCGGCAAACCAAACCCAGTCTTTTGGAATTTATTAATATTTCCGTCATTGGCAGAGGAGATGGCCAACTTAGATGTTTAGAATCAGAATTGGAAGGGATTTATACAGTTGGCTTTTCCAGTTGTCTTATTTCTTGGGGAAAAATATTGAGGCATTGAGACAGAAAGTTGATTACTTAACCCGGGTCACATAGCAGTTTGGTGATGGAATCAGGACCTCCTTAGCATCGTGGGCTACAGACTCTCATTCTGCTTGAGAAAACAGTCGATGCTGGTGTAATTCTTGATTAGCTACGAACTGAAGTGAAGTCTTAACTATAACAGAGTGAACTATTGGTACATATTTTAAAAACAATCAGTTAATCGATCTTCTAATTAAAAGCTATTCTCTTTATGTTCTATCACACTGCTCTCGTGTAGTTGTTAAACCAGGGCTTCCCAGTTCCACTGTGGAGTGATGCTCTGTTGAGTGTCTGTAGCTCTTGGAATGAGGTGCCCTTCCTGGCACTACCCAGGCTATTCTTTCCTCCAGTCCTTCAGCATCAAGGAGATTCTTGTGTCTGTTACCACACGTTAGAGAATGGTGGTGCTTCTACGTGGAGAGGGGAGATTGGAAGGCTTTGGGGCTATATGTGGGAGTCTGTATTGGAAATTTTAAACGGTAGCTATTTGTCCTTTGGTCCTGGGCAGGACTGTCTTCCCGGTGACCGTCTCTTTTCTTCACAGCCTCAGACTTTGGCTGAAATCACGGCAGCCCTATTTGCAGGGTCTCCAGCCATCTTTATCGATGCATCTTTATCCACCAGCTCTTCTGCCTGCTTCCTGACAGGACCCCACTAACGACCTCCACTGGGACATGGGAACCAGGAATACCCCCAAACCCTGGAGCACTGGACAGGAGTCAGAGATTCCTTGAAAGAGTACAAGAAACAATCTTGCCTAATAGCATCCCTGAGAAATTCATTACCACCCAGTAAAGGCGTGACCCAGCCTGGGCAAGTCCCTCGAACATGGAAGATAAATGCAAGGAGGTATTTCCCCCTGTTCTTAGGACTACTCAGGGACAGGATACACTATTGGGAATTGTGTGCATATTATTCAAAACAGGGCTTCCCTGATAACTCAGTTGGTAAAGAATCTGCCTGTACTGCAGGAGACCCTGGTTCGATTCCTGGGTCAGGAAGATCCCCTGGAGAAAGGATAGGCTGCCCACTCCAGTATTCTTGGGCTTCCCTGGTGGCTCTGCTTTCAAAGAATCCACCTGCAGTGTGGGAGAGCTGGGTTCGATCCCTGGGTTGGGAAGATCCCCTGGAGAAGGGAAAGGCTACCCACTCCGGTTTTCTGGCCTGGAGAATTCCGTGGACTGTATAGTCCATGGGGTCGCAAAGAGTCGGACACAGACTGAGCGATTTTCACTTTCACTTATTCAAAACAGGTCCCTACCTAGGACGCCTCCAACATCCTTGGATTGTGTGGTGGTTTTCAAGCTGTGTCCTCAGAGATGTCTTTGGGACTATCTGACTGAGGGGCTCTGAAACCCACTCCAGACAGAGCTATTATCTTAAAAAGTTCGCTTTATACATTGAGTTAGTTTAACATCTTCAAAAATTGGCTTCTGCTTTAACATTTTGGAACTGGTACAAAAATGCAGCAGCAGGCCCTCCCAGGCCAGCCTCAGGGGTCTCTGCTGGACGTTCATCCTTGGTCACCTGGTCGCAGTACCAGGGACAGTGAAGGTGGGCATTGCTGCCCCATGGAGCAGACTCTGGAGGGAAAGGTGGACGCTTTTCAGCCCAGCGAAGACCGTTTCAGACAAGGATTTCAGAGAGGACCCTGCTCTTTGAGGCCCGGCGGGCTCTGGGTGCTCTGCAGACGCTTCTGAGGGAACAGATGAGTCTTGTTTTGAGAGAAGGTGGAGCTTGCCTGCTGTTGAGGATCTGGGGCCTGAGGGCAGCACACCCGTCCATTGGAATCTGGCTTTGGGTGTAACAAGAAGCTTTCCTGCAGAGGGCTGTCCTGAAATGCGGAGGCAGCACAGCCCTCCCCAGCCAGGGTGCCTGGAAAGCCCAGCCCAGGGGGCAGTGTTTGTGGGGTTCATCTTGAGTATGACCCTTTCTATTATTATTAATTTTTTACTGAAGTATAGTTGATTTATAATGTTATGTTAATTACTGCTCTACAGCAAAGTGACTCAGTTATACCTATATGTACATTTTTGTCCAGTATGATTTACCATGGGATAGATATTGAATATAAGTTCCCTATGCTGTCAAGTAGGACCTTATTGTTTATCTATTCTCTATGCACGAGTTTGCATCTGCTAATCCCAAACTCCCCCGGCTCCTACCTTGGCAACCACGAATCTGTTTCTAGGTCCGCGATTCTGTTTCTGTTTCGTGGATGGGTTCATTTCTGCCATAGTTTAGGTTCCCCGAATGTGGTCCTTCTTTGAACTGCTCTGGCAGAGTGAGCTCTGGGCTCTTGCTGTGGCAGTTGCGGTGGGCGTGGGGGCACGGCCTTGTTCCATCAGACTCCGAGAGAGTGGTGTGAGGTCTGGACAGTTTCTGGGGTGGGGATGCTCCTCGTGGAAGGGGAGCCTCCTGCCAGGATGGTGGTGATGGCATTCGCCAGGAAGCTCCCAGATCCTCCACCCTGGAGCCAGGACTGGCTGCACTGAGGAACCCTGGCGTCCGGGGCTTTCCTCGTTCCTCAGCAGGAGTGGCAGTGCTGGGTCCAGGAGGGGCTGCTGAACTGTGGACTTCCAGACCCGAAGGCAGCTCCATTGAGACCTGTTTGTATTTCTCTCTCCCTCTTTCTCCCTCTCCCTCCTTTGTGTCTGCAGAGAAACCGACTTTAAACCCACAAGCCAACAGACATTGCATCTTTATGACACGAAGTGAAACAAGCAAAGATCCGGTCCTCTCTGCCGATGCTCCCACCCCCAAGAGCTGTCTGATTTCTCTTTGTTCCCCTCTAGTCCCTGCCCACAGGATAACAAATGTTTACATGCTTGGAGTTGTGGGCACTTACCGCCTTATATTTGGTATTTGTCACTGGACATTTTCTGAACGGGTCCCACGTCGCCATGTGATCTTCTGCATTATCCTTTCTGGGGAGCCCTTCTTGTGAAGCTGGGTTGCTGGCACTGGGTCCATATACTGTAAAAATGTAGACCAGTGTGCCAGTAGGTGAGGATTTTTGCAGCAGAGTAGAGGCTGACTCAATGTGTGATGGACTTGATTGTTACTGATGGAGTATCCTTTGTGGGCACTGAGTGGGGAAACTGCTGGAGTGTTGGGTGGCCGTCTGAACTGATGATAGAAAGTCCCCATTAATTTTGGTTCCACCACAGCGAATAACACGGGGAACAGGGAGTGAGCTGAAGTTTACATTATGCCATTTCTACAGTGTTGGCCAAGCATGTCTGGGCCCTATAAATGGTTGAAGGGGGTTGTTTTCCATCATTTTTTAGGAGCCAGGCGGATATCACGTGCCTTAGAAAGTATCTCTGAGAACTTCCTGGGGCACCGTGGAAGCAGGCATGAGAGGTTTGATTTATCCTGGGGGCTGATTTCAGTTTTTTATATGCTCATTGAAGCAGGTCACCCATGGACCTTCAGTCTGGATTCAGGTGCAATGTTTCACTGCTTCCTGATAGCGAAACTATCCCGATACTCTGTGGCTTACTGCTCATCGGTCCAAATTAATTAGGTTGACTGCCCAAGGACATCTGGGTGCTGGATCTACACGTTGCAATGCTTTAGATCTGCCTTCTCCAGCCGTGTCAGGAGTAGGGCTGTGCTGTGTGTCGGACTCAGGACAGGTGGGTCCCCAGGACTGGAGCACCCAGTGGCTTTTGTGGGTCCCTAGTTTCTTTGCCAGAGGCTCCTCTGGCATCATTTGGGGTATCATTATAGGTGGGGAGCAGTGGATGGAGTCTCTCTAGAAACAGGCTTTTCTCTCTGGGCTCCAAGCACTTGCTCCACAGAACAGAAATTGCCTTTTAGGACCAGGTGGACGCCTTGAAATACATGGGGTTCCTGCTGCTCTCTGGGAGCTCTCAGGGGCTTCAGTCCTGACACTCTTCATATATTGAGCACCTGTCACATGTCAGGCCCTGTGGGACTCGCCCTGGAATGTGGCCCCTAGACCTCCTGCCACTTGCTCTCCCTGCAGCCCCTGCCCCATTCAGCCCCTAGCACTCCCCAGATTCTAGAATTAGATTCTGATTCTTTTCAATGTGTTTCCCACCCATCTCCCCCGCTGCTGTCAGGCTTTGTGAAGACAAGAGTCATGTCTGTTTCATTCCCTCTTATGTCCTAGCCCGGTGCCTGGTCCACAGTGGTGCTTAATAGATGCTTGCTGAATGCAGGGCCTATCTCGCCTCATCCTCACAACAGTTCCTGCAAGGGAGGTCTTGTTTTTCATCGTTCCTCCCTACTGTACCCATTGGATGACTGAGGCTCGAGTTAGAGGGATCTTGCTCAAGGTTACAGAGCTGAGCTAAGATTTGAGGTCTGAACACTTCGTGGTGGCAACACAGACAGTGAGCAGTTAGTTTCTAACTGAACTCCAGACGACACAGCCTTTTTGAATGCTCAACTTCAGAAAAAATAAGAGAAGGGAATTTGTTCAAATAGCAATAGCAAAAAATGTGCTCCCTGTGGGTTAATTTCACTGCTCCCTGCCCCTACCCCCACCTGCCCCCCTTTCCTGGGGATTGGGACCAAGGAGTGTTTCCTCAGCCCTTTCGGAAAGGCAGACCCTCCCTTTCTGGCAAAGGTGAAATGCTGCTGTGTAAAAAGCCGGGTGGAAAGTTAATTACACCCTGGTTTGTTCAGCTGTGGCCAGAGTGACCTGTGGGCCCTAATTACAGGACTGGGGCTGCGTGGAGGCTGGCCACCTTTGCCAGCCTCGTTCCTGTCCACCGGCTGGCCAGAGCTCGCCTTTGTGTGCCGGCTCAGGCCCTTTCTTGCTCCAACAGCATGGGTGGGGCCCCTCCCTGCCTTATTGCTTGCGGCATCCCTTGTACTGGCTCCATTTGGGCAAAACGGAGTGGGTGCAGGCCAGCCGCTGGGCGATGTGGTGCCAAGTACACAGGTGCAGGGTGCGGGTTCCTTCTGCCCGTGGGGGTGTGCATAGCGCCTTGGTGTCAGCCGGCGTCTTGCAGAGCAAAAGGCCTGGGGGCTGGAGCACAAAGAATACCCCCACCTGAAGAGCTTTCCTGCACAGGAACAGCATCCAGTCACAAAACACAGAGCAAGAAAGAGTCTGGCTTACGTTAGCCGGACTAATGTATAGGATGTTAGTCCAGAATGTAAAGGACCAGGAATGAATCCACGGGGCATCATTCAAGTGTTCGGAGCAAGCAAACAGAATCAGCTACTGGGGGACACAAAAGAGTCTTAATTAAGTGAAAGGGCAGACCTTGTTCTTGAATGGAAGGATTTGATATCATAAATACATCAATTTCTGTGAAATTAACCTATTAAATGTTAGCCAGTGAAAGTAATAATAGGCTTTGTTTAGACATGGACAAGCTGATTCTCAAGTTCATGAGGTGGAACTTCCCTGGCGGTCTAGTCGTTAAGACATCATACTTCTACTGCAGGGGACACAGGTTTGATCCCTGGTCCAGGAACTAAGATCCTGCATGTTGTGCGGTCAAAAAAATAGAAAAACAAACGGGCATGCAAGGATAGGAAAGACAGTTTCGATAAAGAGACCTAACAGGCGGAGCTGGTAACTAGATACGATTTTAAAGCATGTTCTGAAGTGGTAGGATTCTAAGTAGTGTGGCACAGACCAGAGGAATGAAGAAAAGGCCAGGAATGGAGCCGAATGGAGCTGGAGATTAGGTGCATGAGAAAGGTGTCATTGCACCTCAGCAGAGGAAGATGGATTGGCCACTCAGTGGGGTTGGGAGGGCATGGTGGCCATCCTGAAAAAGGACATGGGATCCCTCCTGCATCCTAATGCCAAAACAAATCCCAAATGGATCAGAAATCTAAACAGGAAAAGAAAACTTAAAAACACTGAAGGAAAACATGAGTTTTTTTTTTTTTTTAAAGATTGTCAGAATGGGGAAGCCTTTTCTAAATATAACCCTAAACCCAAAAGCCATAAAACAAAGGACAGAAATGTTAGACTACACAAAAATAAAACACTTCTGCATTGCCAAAACTGCAGTAAATCAAACCAAAGATATATATCACAGGCAAAAGATATTTTCCTTAATGTGTGAGGCACGCCTAACCAACACTAAGAAAATACCCAATAAATCAACCGCAAAGGTGGACAAGGGCCATTCCACCCAAAGCCAGCACCCACTCAGATTGGTTGGTGACACACTGCTCATTAGATATTTTGAGTATCTCCCACATGCCCAGAACAGAAATGGAACCAGAGAAAGAAAGTTGAGTGGGATCTTAAACAGTCAGAAGATTCAGAACTACCTTTATTGTAAGAGAACTGTACATTTAAACCATAGGAAAATACCACTCTTAACCCATCTGATTGGCAAAGACCAAAATGTTTGCCAGCCCATCACGCTAGTGTATCCTTGATGCCAAGGCTTGGGCCCTGTTCTTTCTCTCCCCAGGGTTGCCTTGGCCTCTGGCTAGAGCACGTAGTAGGTGCTCAGTAAATGTTTGTTGAGCTTGTCCTCAAGGAGGCTACAGCCCCCTTGAGGTAAGATGTAGACGATACAGGTTTCATGAAGGAAGGATTCTGAGGTATCAGACAGCAAAAATAAAGGTTCCAGGAAGCATGCTGGGACATAGTAGGTCTTCAGCTAGTATGTCATTAGAAGGGGGAGTTAGAGAAGGAAGAGATGATTTATTCATTCAGCAAATGTTTATTGAGCATATATTGTAGTTGTTCAGTCACTTAGTCATGTCCGACTCTTTGTGACCCCATGGACTGCAGCACACCAGGCTTCCCTGTCCATCACCATCTCCTGGAGTTTGCTTAAACTCATGTCCGTCAAGTCAGCGATGCCATCCAACCATCTCATCCTCTGTCGCCCCCTTCTCCTGCCCTCAATCTTTCTCAGCATCAGAGTCTTTTCCAGTGAGTCAGCTCTTCGCATTAGGTGGCCAAAGTATTGGAGCTTCAGCTTCAGAATCAGTGCTTCCAATGAATATTCAGGGTTGATTTCCTTTAGGATTGACTGGTTTGCTCTCCTTGCTGTCCAAGGGACTCTCAAGAGTCTTCTCTAGCACCACAGATTGAAAGCATCAATTCTCTGGTGCTCAACTTTCTTTATGGTCCAACTCTCAAATCTGTACGTGACTACTGGAAAAACCATAGTTTTGACTGTATGGACCTTTGTCAGCAAAGTGATGTCTCTTTCTAATGCACTGTCTAGCTTTGTCATAGCTTTTTTTCCCCAAGGAGTAAGCGTCTTTTAATTTCATGGCTGCAGTCACCATCTGCAGTGATTTTGGAGCCCCCAAAAATAAAGTCAGCCACTGTTTCCACTGTTTCCTCATCCGTTTGCTGTGAAGTGACGGGACCAGGTGCCATGATCTTAATTTTTTGAATGTTGAGTTTTAAGCCAGCTTTTTCACTCTCGTCTTTTACCTTCTTCAAGATGCCCATTAGTTCCTCTTTGCTTTCTGCCATTCAGTTCAGTTCAGTCACTCAGTCGTGTCCGACTCTTTGCGACCCCATGAATTGCAGCACGCCAGGCCTTCCTGTCCATCACCAACTCTCGGAGTTTACTCAAACTCACGTCCATCGAGTCAGTGATGCCATTCAGCCATCTCATCCTCGGTCATCCCCTTCTCCTCCTGCCCTCAATCCCTCCCAGCATCGGAGTCTTTCCCAATGAGTCAACTCTTCGCATGAGGTGGCCAAAGTACTGGAGTTTCAGCTTTAGCATCATTCCTTCCAAAGAAATCCCAGGGCTAATCTCCTTCAGAATGGACTGGTTGGATCTCCTTGCAGTCCAAGGGACTCTCAAGAGTCTTCTCCAACACCACAGTTCAAAAGGATCAATTCTTTGGCACTCAGCCTTCTTCACAGTCCAACTCTCACATCCATACATGACCACTGGAAAAACCATAGCCTTGACTAGACAGACCTTAGTCAGCAAAGTAATGTCTGCTTTTGAATATACGATCTAGGTTGGTCATAACTTTTCTTCCAAGGAGTTAGCGTCTTTTAATTTCATGGCTGCAGTCACCATCTGCAGTGATTTTGGAGCCCCAAAAGATGTAGTCTGACACTGTTTCCACTGTTTCCCCATCTATTTCCCATGAAGTGATGGGACCTGATGCCGTGGGTGGTGTTATTTGCATATATGGGGTTATTGATATTTCTCCCGGCAATCTAGATTCCAGCTTGTGCTTCATCCAGCCTGGCTTTTCACATGATGTACTCTGCATATAAGTTAAGTAAGCAGGGGAACAGTATACAGCCTTGACATACCCCTTTCCCAATTTTGAACGAGTCCATTGTTCCATGTCTGGTTCTAACTATTGCTTCTTGGCCTGCACACAGATTTCTCAGGAGGGAGGTAAGGTGGTCTGGCATATATTGGGTTGGCCAAAAACTTCATTTGAGTTTTTCATAACATCTTATGGAAAAAACAGAACAAACTTTTTGGCCAATCCAATACTATGTGTAGGCACCCTTCTGGGTGCTGATGGGGGGTGGAATGTGGGAACTGCTTATTTGAATAAAAATCAACTCAGTAGAGAAGGCACTCATTTCACAAAAGCATTTTTTGACCTGTAACGTGAAGTACCATAGGTGCCCTTGAAAGAGTTGCTTTCCCCAGTGCCTTTAAAAGGGATTTCCATGTCTAGAGATGTCACTCCCACCGCACTTAGGCAAGATGTTGTCTGTGTCTGCCTCCTGGAGCACTGCTATTTGGGAAGGTGGGTGACTGGCCAGCCTGCGTCTGGCTGGCTGTTGGCAAGGGTGGAACCTTCCCTAAATTGCTGCTCCCCGGCCTCCTAGTTCCCTTAGATGGGTGCCTGGGGAGGCGGCAGGCTGCCTGCGGCTGTGACTCTGTCTGGACAGCTGTCCTTGGCTCCTGGTGATGACACGGAGGGAAGTGGTTTTCCAGATGCCAGTGCTATCGTCCACCTCCTGGAAAGCCTGTGGGTTATAGCACGTGTCCCCCTTGCTTCGAGTATGTAGGGCAAGCATGGCTCTCGCATAGTTGGGTCTGCAGGTCTCTCCAGAATTAGACACCAGATCTGACAATGCAGAAGGCAGGGGTCAAGGTGGGAAGAATCTACATTTCTTTTGGTTTTCATGGAAAAATAAGTGTCTCTGTGTATGTCCTGAGGTTTCAGAGGACTCTGAAAAAGGGAGGAAGTCTTTTTCTTTTTCCCCACGTAGCCAGCTTGATCACTGTGATGGTTTTGTGGATCACTGTGCCCACAGGTGGGCCAGAGTGGAATCTGGGTGTGGTGGCTGACACTGGGGTGTTTCTGCTACAAACATCTTTGGGCTGAGCCTCTGTGTGTAGACCCTGGAGCTGCACTGGGGGAGTGGGGAAGACTGGGCTGTTCCTCCCAGGCTGGACCCTTGGCTTATGCCCCTTTCCTGGCATCAGCCAAAGCTTCCATTGGCTTCCTGTCATTGGGCCCAGGATGTACACCCAGCAGGATGTCAAGGTCTTGGGAGGAGAAAAAAACCTCCATGACCCTCAGGTTGGTTGCTTAATGTATTCTTGATCTGTCTTGGTCTGGCCTGCTGTCATCCATTGCAGCTTAGATGATTCCAGGGGGTGCGTGTCACGTCATCAAGTAGTGATGCCATACCTACCGTATTTCCAGGGCAGTGTGTGTGTATGAGAGAGAGAGAGAGACAGGAAGTTCCTATCAACAAAGAATGTGTAACCTAGCTGGAAGGTGAAGTCACTATGGTCCTTTTGGCTGCCTGGCACATAGTAGGTCCTCAGTTAACATGCTGTCTGCATAAAGACTCAATTCAAACTGACAGGTGGAGAAAAGCAGATTCACTGGCTGAAGGAACTCAGAAGTAAGGCCGACTTCAAGCGTGTTCCTTTAGACATGCCCTGGGGCTGTGTCCACAAACCCTGTCACTGCATGTGCAGCCAGCCGCAGAGGGGCCCCAGAGCCTGTGGGCTTCCACCCTCCTGACTCGGCCTCACCAGGAGAAAGAGTAGCCTCTTTCAAATTGCCAGGACACAGTCCTGAAGTGGACTTCTGGCAACTCCCAATGACCAAGGCTCACCTCTGGGTCACTTGGGGAGACAGACATGCCTATTAGCCAGGCCCCGGGTGGGAGTTTCGGGGGTCAGCTTCATCCAGACCTCTGTACTGAGCATTTTGAAGAGGTTCCCCAGGATGATGGCCAGGAAGCATGGACATCTTTTCTAGCAGAAGGGAATTATATGCAGGCACGTATGAGGGAATGAAATAGTCTAATCAAATACCAGATTGACAGCTACCAATGACCAAGTCCATCCACTCTGCTTTTAATAGTGTCTAGTCATCTCATCCCAGAGTTTTAGGGAGGCACATTCCTTAAAGACCAACTACTCAGCAGTTTCGAACCTTGTTTTTAACCCTGTGTACTCAAACACAAGCAGTGTAGTCAAAACCAACCAGTATATAAGGCTGGTAGATGCTTGGCGCTGTGCTAAAGAGTTGGGGAGAGGGCCTTCACTGGTGGTGCAGTGGCTAAGGCTCTGCACTCCCAATGCAAGGGCCCTAGGTTTGATCCCTGATCAGGGGACTAGATCCCCCACATGCTACAACTGAGTTCACATTCCGTAACCGAAAGATCCTGCATGCCACAACTAAGCCGTGATGCAGCTAAACAGACAACAAAAAAAAGAGTTGGGGAGATTCTGAGCCCTGCCTACTTGCCTAGCATCCCCCATCCTGTCCCCTTCAGTCTCCTGGAAGCCCCAGGGAAGCTCTTCAGAAGCCCTGGGCAGTCTGAAAGTACTAATTGGGCGCCCCTTAATGACGGACACTTGTCCATGGTTGCATGGGGAGGTGGTGGCTTGGCCGGTGGCCGCAGGAGGTATGTGCAGTTCCTAGGAGGCAGTGCAGCCCTATAGGGGCTGGCTCCTGGTCACCCATGTGTTCTCAGATGTGTGGCCCTTACTGCAGTTCTTGCCTGGCTCACTGGCTATCTGTCGGGCTGTGTCATAGTAAGCTGAGTTCTCTTCCAGGTGGCGCAGTGGTAAAGAACCTGCCTGACAATGCAGGAAATGGGGGTTCAACCCCTGGGTGGGGAAGATCCCCTGGAGAAGGAAATGACAACCCGCTCCAGTATTCTTGCCTGGGAAATCCCATGGACAGAGGAGCCTAGTGGGCTCAAAAAGTTCAAAAGCTTTTTTGGTGGGCTCAAAAAAGTCCATGGGGTCACAAAAAGTTGGACATGACTGAGCATGCACGCACGCCAGACTCACAAACTTCACTTGTTTGGACTAGATGTTTTCTTCGCTTCATGTGGAGTGAGTTTGGCCCTTGAACTGTGACAAACTTTGTGGAAGTTGTGTCTCTACTCTGGAGGTCCCCACAAAAGCCCGCTCACCCAGACCTCTCCCTCTTGGTCCTTTGGGGACGGAACTCTGGGAGAGAGGAAAGTCACGTCCTGGTGGCATCGCTGGCTCCTGGGCCTCCTGGACTCCGTGTGCAGGCCGGGGCCAGGCTGGAGAGAGGTCGGACTGCTGGTGGCTGAGTTAGATGGTGTGAGCAGGCGGTTGTGAAATCAGTCTGCCATGCTGCCTCCCTCTATAGCCTCACCCGGGAAACCCAGCATTACCAAAAGTCACATCGACTGCCAGTGCCAGGGGGAAGGAGGGTGCAGCCAGAGTGTTCCAGCGTCACAGTACAAGGTATCTTGTGTAGGTATTTCAGTTTGTTTTTTCTCCCAGTGTGTACATGTACAGCCCCCAAATCTCAGTGTTCCTGAGCAAACTCAGGGCCAGGTATGTGGCGCTTTTGTTGAGAGTCACAGCTTTTCCTGTTGCATCAAGATCTACAGTGTCATCAGCCTAGCACTCCTTGCCCCCTCCTGTCACCTTTATCACTGATAGGCAGGATACACAAAGACCAGAGCCCTGGGAGAGACCCCGTGCTTTTCTCCTGGAAGTGCTGGTGCTAATTCTAGCTCCTGTTGGGCATAAAGATCTGAAAATTGTGTTCCCCGAGTCATCAACTCCGTTTCCTCCAATTTGAGATTGAAAAGCTTTGAGAAGTGCCTGTGGGTGAAGATGGGAATAGCCTCCAGCTGAATCCTGACCTGGTTTTGGGGTAAAAGAGACAACTAGAGGGGAATTGTTCTACGAGAATCCTTTATTGTAGCTGAAAACCATTGATGGCTTAGTCCACGTCCCTTAGTTTATGACTCCAGGGACCCCAAAGAACAAAGCGAACTACCGCTCAGAGGAAAAATATGTTCCTTAGAACCTTAGCAGCCCTGGCACGTATTCATTCATTCATTGAGTAATTTTTTTAAGCACCTACTATGAGCCAGGAACTCGTCTAGATGGGGGGGATAGAGTAGTGAGTGAAACAGACACTCACTCCTGCCCATCTGGAGCTTATATTTTTGGAGGTCATATTATTATTATTATTTTGGGGGGGGCTGCACTGGGTCTTCATTGTGGTGCACAGACTCTTCCTGGTGGTGCCTGGGCCTTCTCTAGTTTCGGTGTCTGGGCTTCTCTTTGTTGCAGAGCGCAGGCTCTGGAGTGTGTGGGCTCAGGGGTTTCGGCATGTCAGCTCTCTAGTTATGGCGTGTGGACTGAGTTGCCGCGAGGCATGTGGGATCTTATTAATAGTTCTCTGACCAGGGATCGAACCCACACCCCCTGCATTGGAAGGCAGACTCTCAACCACTGGATCACCAGGGACGTCCCTGGAGCTTACATTTTATGACAACTAGCTCTCACTGACTTTGGCCAGGAGATTCTTAAACTGACCGGTTTGTAGTTATTTTGTTCCAAGAACCTGTTGGCGCCTTTTGTGGTTCATGGTGGTGTGAGGAGTGTGAGAGGGGAGGACAGGCAGCCGGCTCACTGCCGAAACGGTTAGCATGCTCAGAGGCTGTGTCAGCAAAGCAGGATGAGGAGGTGACTGCTCTGTCCCACGTGTGGCTGGAAAGACCATGATTGGAGAGGGATTCAGGGGAAGAGGGAGAAGGGGAGGCCTCAAAGTCATGCTTGCAAGTTGGGCAGTTAGGATTCTTGGTGGCCAGTGTCAGAAAATCAAACCCTAATTTGCTTAAACCAAGTAAGGGGATTTATTTGCTCTTGGAAATAGACGTTCCAGACACAGGGATAGCTTCAGGTATGGCTGAATCTAGGAACTCTGGCAAAAGCCTTGGGACCTAATCTTGTATCTTCTGGTTCTGATGAATGCTGTGTGGGCTTTTGGCTCAGGGCAAGTCAAGTGCTCTGAATGGCATGCCCAGAGATGTTCTCCAGAGGAAATCAGGGTGCTGCCAGCATAAGATGGGGAACTGGATGCCATCAGGCAGAAGCAGCCCCGAAAGGGAAGCAGCTTGAATCATTTAATCCTTGGCAACTAAGATCCCAGACTAGGTGACCTGACCTCAGGGACAGGGAGAGCTTGGCCAGTCCCGCGAGTCCAGCTGGTGTCTCCTCCTGTGCTGGTGGTCAGTGGTTTTTTTTACTGTCACCTCTGGATAAGATGCATTAATGGAGAGGGCTACCCAGTGGAAGCTCTGGTCCAAGCTGTGCACCGTAGCATTGGGGAATGACACACCCTGATCTCTTTCTTCATCAATCTTGGTACTCCAAGGGACAGAACCAGGACCAATGCAAGAAGCCACGGGACCCATTCTGGGCCGCATGTAATGAGCAACTTCCTGATGGCAAGAGCCTTTAACAGCCTGGAGATGAACGCATCGGATGATGTCAGGGGAGTGGATGGCAGGAGAAAAGAGGCTGGCACTGATCTATATTTTAGGTCCCTCCAAAGCCCATGATCCTATGACTGGCATCCTTAAAATGACACCCTAACACAGAAAAATAGAGAACATTCCCAACAAAATGAGAAGGCAACCAAATTTACCTCCTGCTGGCTGGGGCCTACGGTTCACGGAGAGCAGCCAGCGGGAGACCAGCCTTTCTCTACTCAGGTTTGGACCACTCCCCCCGACCCCCCTACATGTAGCTGGCGTAGTGGGGAGTGGGAGAAGCCGCAGGGGTGCTGCAGCAGAGGCTCAGAGGGATGCGAGGGCTTCGGAACAGGAAAAGAGCAAGGAAATCTGAAGTTTAACTCTGGCACTGGTCTAGAATAAAGCTCAGCTATTGGTTGAGCATTTTGGCAGTGTTTTTAAACACTGTATGTGCCAGCTCAGGGGAAAAAATGTACAGGGGATTATAAAATGCTTCATTTTGTGTTAAACAGTTTTATTTTGGAGCTGACTGGCTAGAATTTGGCTGCCTGTGGAAATGACATCATTGCTCTGGGGGGAGCATCTGGGAAGACCGAGGCTGCGAGGCGGCCGAGCAGGTGGGGGGCGTCTGGCTGTAGGGGGTACACGCGCCCTGGCCCCACCCCCACCCCCGCGGGCACTGGAAGTCTTGGCCTCGCCGAGTGGTTGGCTGTGCGTGACAGCTCTGTTGAATGACAGGGTGATAAAGCCAGATCTGCCCGGGCCGGGGTGACCCCTGCGCGAGCAGGTGGGGGCTGAGCGGTGAGGAGATGGGGGAAGGAGGCCGAGGGGCAGGTCTAGATGAATGGCATTCGCCTGTGGCCTCCCAGCCTCTTCCGCGCATCTGTCCCCCGGGCGGCCGCAAATTGTGCCCCTCTCCTGCCGCGCTTGGAAAGAACCCCTCCTGCAGACCTGGCCCTACCTCTCCCAGCCGCGCCCTTCCCCTTGAGCCGTGAACTGGCTACCCCTTTCCCACCACAGGGCCTTTGCATCACTTTCCCCGCCCCCTGGAGGTTCTTTCACTTTCTTTTGGGCCTCAGCTCCGACATCACCTACCCAGGGTGGTCGCCTTTGACACCCGAGGCCCCCAGCTAAAGTTGCTCTCTTTCACTCTCTATTGAATCATCCCATTTGATATCCTTCAAGGCAGTTCTTGGTATTTCAGATTTTCCTCCTGACTTGCTTTAGGATTAGTGTCTCTGCCACTGTTAATAGACGGTGACCCACTTGAGAGTAGCGACCTGCTCTACCTTTCTGGTGCCTGTATCTGTCTCTGACGTTACGCAGGGCTGGCACCTAGTAGGTGCTCAGGAAATATCTCCTGACGTTGTTGATTTGTTGGAGGCGGCTCAGGTGGTGCCACGTTGTGCCGTTCGTCGCTGCCTTGAGTGGCCGAGGGCCGGGAATTCTCGAGGGTAGCCTTCTCTGGTCTGGCGAGGAGCCTCCTTCCTCTCAAACACCACCAAGCCACACCTCCCTACCCCTTCCCTTCCTGCCCTGGAAACTGTTCTTCCACCTGCTTCCCGGGACCAGAGAACAAGCCAGAGGGGGCCTTCTGCTCTTCTAGAAGAAAGGGACATTTCGCATTTTGGACCTTCAAGTTTTGGTTAGGTCCCTACTACATGCCAGGCCCTGGCATCAGGGATGTAGCGGCTTCCTGCCTGCAGGAAGCTTTCATTCTGCAGGGCAGATAGATAATGATGAAGTAAGTAGGTAAATACATAGTGACAGCCTGGGGTGCACACCCGCACACGGGGGGTGGATAAGTACAGCTGGGTTCCTGCCCTGGGAGCCCACTGTCTCCCAGGGGGAAGAGTAGGTGTGCAGGGGGTGGGCAAGTCCTTGGGCGCCTGGGGATGGGATTTGAGGAGCCCCAGCGGAGTGACAAGTAGGAGGCCTGGAGGGAGGTTCTAGAAAGGTCATCTCTTGTGGGCTTGTGCCCCTGTGCAAGGAGTGATGGAGTTGTAGGGAGAAGGGCAGTGGCCACTGACACCTGGGTGGCCAGGTCACAGAGGGTTGGGGCTGGGGACCCCGGCTTGGGGGGAATAAGGAAGGACTCTGACTGCCTTTGCCGTGCGCTGCTTGTCTCATCAGTGATTTTTATAATCTCTCGTCACCCTCATCGATGCCATATTCTCCACTGCTGCCTTTGAGGTCTTTTTATCACAGTCTTAACAAACACCTTGTTGACATATTTACTTAAAAATTGTTTAAAGGATACTGTCTTAGTCAAGGTCCCCACAGAAAACAGATGGCACGCTCAAACAGGGTGATTGAGGAGCATCTAATAAAGGGCTGTTATGGAGCTGGGCGGGCTTCCCAGGTGGTACTAGTGGTAAAGAACCGGCCTGCAATGCAGGAGACATTAAGAAATTCGAGTTCGATCCCTGAATTGGGAATATCCCTTGGAGGAGGGCATGGCAACTCACTCTAGTATTCTTGCCTGGAGAGTCCCATAGACAGAGGAGCCAGATGGGCTATGGTCCGTAGGGTTGCAAAGAGTCGGACACGACTGAAATGGCTTAGCATCTACGGAGCTGAGCAGGGTGAAGGGAGACCAGGCAGCATCAGGAATGTTGAGGACATCCCAGCGACCTCAGAGAACCTAATGGGCCGAGGGGAGGAGCGTTTGTCAGGACGTGGAGAGAGAGCTGAAGGGCAGGGCTGCCCTGTAGAGGGGTGTCCATGGCCTGTGAGCTGGCTACGTGGATAAGTACCCCGACTCTGCCCTCTTCCAGCCTGAACCCAAGAAGAGGCAGAGGAAGCCGTTGGTCATGCTCCCGGGGCACAGAGCTGGTGGAGGAATGGGAGGGTGGGTTTAGAGGCCTGTGACTAGCATGCGTTGCATCACTCCTGATCCAGGGGCTGGCTTATATGCTGCTGAATGGCCGTATTTCAAAGAGTACCCCCATTTTGTAAAAAGGGAAAATGTCCTGTGTGTTGCTTTGGGGACTTTGAGCCACATGTTTGTCTTGGAGCCTTGGGCCTTGGCTGGTTGCTGTGGGGGGTTCAGCTTCTGGTTTTCCCTTTTTGCAGGACGTGGTGCTGCAAAGGGCATCAGGATTGTGATGCCCTGTGATGCCACGGATCCTGGGAACAGAGGAGCAGATTTGTCAGACCCAAGGCCCGGCTCCCGGCAGGTGTAGCTGTTCCAGTCATGTCCCGAGCTGCCAAAACTTTGTTCTTTGCATAGATAGAGAATTGAATAGGTTATCATTACGATCGACGCCATTTGCTTCTTAACTATTGGAGAAATTGGCAAGGAGGGCACTCTTGTGGCCATCACCGCCCTTGACAGTGTCATTCCATTTACGGCTTCACTGGGGACAATGGCAGGGGAGAAGTCAAGGAAAGCAGGAAGGTCAAGGATGCTTCAGAGGAGCCTCTTTGTTCATTATGTATTTATATCGCACGTGGTTTCCATCCGCCGGCTGCTCCGCTCCCGGGACCCCAGAGGATAAGGCAAAGAAGCCTAGGCTCTGAGCACCAAAGCTATTTTTATTTGTGTGCAGGGCAAGGTGACGCGGCTGCTGCAGGCCGAGGTTCAGCTCTCCCTGACACACAGAATTGGATATTAAGGCGGAATTAGAAGCTTGAGTCCAAGGCGATCCCTTGTGAGTGATGCATTCAGGATGGCGTTATGACTTTCCAAACTGCTTTTGCAGAAAAGCTGCCGGGGCAAGATGAAGGAACCATTCTGGGGGACAACCCCAGGCCCCCAAGTAGTCCTTATCTTAGGGTGTGAATAGATGATGAATCGTTCATGTCCCCAGATCCAGTCCTCTTCCTGTTGTTTCCTTTTTCCATGACACTTTCCCCACTGGACATCTCATGAGCGCTTCCTTCTCTCCACAAAGCTTTGCAGCGTCACCGTCACTTTTCCACCCCAGCCCTGCCCTGACTTATCACTTGGAAAGTCCCTGTTTCTCCGATGACTCATGCGCTGGTCTAGTACTGTTAGCATTGCTTCACCTTCGTCAGGGGTGGAGCAGGCTTTCTGTCACTTTTTATTTAAAAAAAAAAAATGTAGACATTATTAGGGTTTCCAGGGTGGCGCTAGTGGTAAAGAACCCGATTGCTAAGGCAGGAGACTTCAGAGACATGGGTTTAATCCCTGGATTGGGAAGATCCCCTGGAAGAGGAAATGGCAACCCACTCCAATATTCTTGCGTGGAGAATCTCATGGACAGAGGAGCCTGAAGGGCTACAGTCCATAGGGTCGCCAAAAAAAAATTGGATATTATTAAATATCACTAACACATAAATGTATTCTATTTGTGAAAATTTCAAAGATACCGATAAGACCAGATCTCCTTCTTCCTATCTCCTACCCCTAGGTTAATTGCGGTCACCATTGTGACTTGCATGCTTCCAGACTGTCTACTGCAGATTTACACTATACCATGTTTCAGGGATTCTGAGACACACTTTAACACCTCTGAAATCGAGATGAATCTTACCATTCATGGCTTGTCATGGTTTAATTGACAGTGTTTTTTGTTTTGCTTTCTTAGTGGTACATAAAATAGTGGTGCGTTTTATAACCTATGGTTCCTTAGATTCAGTGAAATATAGTGTATGTGTATCCATAGAAACAATGTTGTATTGGTTTTTGATTAAAAAAATAAATGATACCATATTGGATCTATCATCCTGCAACTTGCTGGGTTTTTTCACGTAGTACTATGCCTTGGAGGGTTTTCCAGACTGGAGTGTAGATCTCCTTTATTCTTTATTAAATGCCATGTGGCATTGCATAGCATGGATGTACCATGGTTGTTTCCAATTTAGGATGGGCATTTAGGTTGTTTGCTGTAGTAAACTTTCTTATATACGTCTCCCTATGGGAGCATTTTTCCACGGTCGGTAGAGAGAAGGGGGTGTTGCTGGCTCCAAACTTCCTTCCATTTCATTCTATTCTGTCCCATTGCGCCCCACCCCATCTCATGCCCTCCCATCCTCTCTCATCCATTCACAGCCACCACCCCAGTACTTCCTAGGTACCACATACTGTGCCATATCAATTTGGGGGCTTGAGGTGTCGGTACAGAGAGTCATAGTCCTGCCTCCACAGAAGCTTAGAGTCTACTTGGGGGTTCCAGTTCATTCATTCATTCATTCATTCTAGTTCAGTGTCTGGCTCTTTGCAACCCCATGGACTGCAGCATGCCAGTCTTCCCTGTCCATCACCAACTCCCAGAGCTTGCTCAAACTCATGTCCATCAGGTCGGTGATGTCATCCAACCGTCCCATCCTCTGTCGCTCCCTTTTCCTTCTGCCTTCAATCGTTCCAAGCATCAGGGTCTTTTCCAATGAGTCTGTCCTTCGCAATGGGGGGCCAAAGTATTGGAGCTTCAGCTTCAGCATCAGTCCTTCCAATGAGTATTCAGGACTGATCTCCTTTGGGATTGACTGGTTGGACCTCCTTGCTGTCCAGGGGACTCTCAAGAGTCCTCTCCAACACCACAGTTCAAAAGCATCAATTCTTTGGTGCTCAGCTTTCTTAATGGTCCAACCCTCACATCCATTTCAGCCTTCATTTTACACTTATTCCAGGGTCCTTTCTGGCTGGCAAGCCTCTCAGGAATAACAAAAAAATTGCCTTTGTGCCGACGCATGACATCCCTTGACTAACCTGGGGCATAAATGGGAATCTTTCCCAAGTGGACCCCCTAAGGCTGACATGTGTTTGAGCTGTGATGGGGGTTCCCACTCTTGTTTTCCTACCTTTGAGCAGGGAGAAAAGAGCCCCTACCTGTCCTGTGACACGTGGCCTGCTCTCCAAGAAGATGCTCTGTCTACTGCCACCAGGGTTGCAGGAGACATGTGTCCAGGGCTTAGAGGTGCTAGAGGTAGATGGAGCCTCCCTGCCTACTGCTGCCTGGGGATTTTCTGAACAGAAAGTGCTGGAAAGTTGTCCTGGAATGGCCTCAGGCAGCGCTTTTCAAACTTTTAAGTGCATATAGATCACCTGGGATCTGGCAAAAATGTAGGTTATAATTTAGCAGGTCTGGGAGGGGCCAAGGTTCTGCCTTCGTTACAAGCACCCAGGGGATGGACATGCTGATATCTGGGGACCATGCTTTGAGTAGCAAGCACTTTAGGGCCACTAGGCAATCCCTAGAGGCAAAGAGGTCCTTGGGAGCGGGGATGGAGAGGTTTGATGGGAGCTGGGTCTTTCCAGGGGCCAAAGCTGTGCACACGTGGCAGATCTCAATCCTTGGGACCTTCGGTTATCTTCCTTTGCACTTTTGGCACCCTGCCCTCCAGCAACTGTGTACAAGTCAAGGCAGGGTTTGTTGCTTTGTGTATAGCTGGTAGATTTGTGCTAGTGGGCTTCCTTGGTGGCCCAGTGGTAAGCCACCTGCCTGCCAATGCAGGAGACATGGGTTTCATCCCTGATCTGGGAAGAGTCTACGTGCCATGGGGAAGCTAAGCCCATGCACCACAACTACTGAGCTTGGGCCCTAGAGCCAGGAGTCAAAGCTGTTGAGCCCAAGTGTCGCAGCTACTGAAACCCGAGTGCCCTAGAGGCTGTGCTCCCCAATAAGAGAAGCCACCCCAATGAGAAGCCTGTGCACTGCAACTAGAGAACAGCCCACACTCGCCACAACTGGAGAGAAACCCGTGCAGCCACGAAGACTGGGCACAGCTAAAAATAGACAAATAAATAAAATCACACATATAAAAAGCAAAACCATGAGATTTGTACTAGGATTTCCAACCTCAGGGAGGCAGTTAGGGTAGGATAAGTCTTCATTCTGGGGGACTGCCCTTGCTTTGCAGGACAGTCAGCTCCCCTGGCCTTGCCCACTAGATGCCAGTAGCAACCTCTCTGATTCTTGCAGCACTCGAAGGCCAGGCAGTGCTGTACCTCAGTGAGTCACTGAGCTGCACTCGGCCCTTGTTGCAGGCAGGGACCATGGCCTGATCTCCATGTCCCCCGTGGCTGGCACCATGCCTGGCACAGAGTAAGAGCTTGGATCACTGTGTGTTGTAAGAAGGAGGTAACAACCTGGACGCAAGTTCTAATCGTCCCTCCCTGTTTCAAGGAAAGGGACCCACGTGGTGTGCCTCCACTGCACTGGGCAGTGGGGTCGCCGCTGAGGGTGGCAGCGTGCTGACCTCGTGGGAGAGCATGGGGAAACAGGACCTGGAAGTGATGCAGCTTCCAAAGTTCATGTCTGTTTCCTTCTCCCCCCTTTCACTCGGAGACTCTGCTGGATGGAATGGATGAAACAGCAGCTGAGCGCTTACATTTTTTTAAAATTAATTTTTACTGGACTATAGCTGCTTTGCAATTTTTAAAAAATCTGTACTGTATAGCAATATGAATTGACTGTAATAGACCTAAATCCCCTCCTTTTTGGACTTCTTCCCATTTAGGTCACCACAGAGCATTGGGTAGAGTTCCCTGTGCTATACAGTAATGTTCTCATTAGCTATCTATTTATATACAGTATCAATAGTGTTTATGTGTCAATCTCAGTCTCCCAATTCCTTGTACTCCCTGCCTTTCCCCGTTGGTATCCATATATTTGTTCTCTATAATTGAAGTATGCTGCTGCTGCTGCTACTAAGTCGCTTCAGCCGTGTCTGACTCTGTGTGACCCCATAGACGGCAGCCCACCAGGCTCCCCCGCCCCTGGGATTCTCCAGGCAAGAACCCTGGAGTGCGTTGCCATTTTCTTCTCCAATGCATGAAAGTGAAAAGTGAAAATGAAGTTGCTCAGTCGTGTCCGACCCTTAGCGACCCCATGGACTGAAGCTCCCACCAGGCTCCTCCGTCCACGGGAGTTTCCAGGCAGGAGTGCTGGAGTGGGGGCCGTTGCCTCCTCTGATAACTGAAGCGCGGTCAGTTACAATTTGTTGCTGTTCAGTCATGAAGTCGTGTCCGACTCTTTGCAACCCCAAGGGCTGTAGCGCGTCAGGCTTCCGTGTCCGTCACCGTCTCCTGGAGTTTGCTCAAATTCATGTCCATCGAGTCGGTGATGCCATCCAACCCTCTCATCCTCTGTTGCCCCCTTCTCCTCCCGCTTTCAGTCTGTCCCAGAATCAGTCTTTTCCAGTGAGTCAGCTCTTCCATCAGGTTGGAGCCTCAGCATCAGAGGTACAGCATCATTGTACATCAGTTGATTCACAAAATCGTGATAGTTTCAGTAGAGCAGAGCGACTCAGTTTTATATCCATATGTATTATTTTTCAGATTCTTTCCCATTGTAAATTGTTACATGGCATCAGATATAGTTCCTTGTGCTATCCAGTGGGCTTCCCTGGTGGATCAGATGATAAAGAATCCACCTATAATGCAGGAGTCCTGGGTTCGATCCTGTTGTCCATCTGTTTTATATATAGTAGTGTGTATTTGCTAATCCCAAACTCCTAGTTTACCCTTCCCCCTATTTCCCATTTGGTAACCATAAATTTGTTTTGTCTGTGAGTCTGTTTCTATTTGTGAATAAACTCATGTGTTTCATTTTCTGGATTCCACATGTAACTGATCATATGATATTTGTCTTTCTCTGTCTAGCATGCTTCGCTTAGTATGATCATTTCTAGATCCATCCATGTTTCTGCAAATAGTGAGCATTTGGGGTTTTGATGTGCTTATTTTTTCTGGGTTGAGCTGTTGGAAGATAAGGCCTGTCTTGTTTATCCTTATGTCTTCAGGGCTTGGCACATAGTAGGCATCTTGTAAATGTTTGCTGAACGACCTGTTTAAATTCACAGGGGAATCGGTTCATCCCAGGAGCTCACTGACACCTCCTTTCGGCTGACGATTGGGTTCGTAGTGTGAACTGTCATCCCTGATTTCATTCATGCAATTATTAGTCTATTCGTTTCTTCAACAACTATTTCTTGAGCACCTGCTATGTTCTAGGCACTCTGCTAAGACAGGGACACACTGCTGAGCAGGGCAGGTGTTATTCCCTTGGTGGTGCTGATGGTGTGCTGGGGGTTAACGTGAGAATCATACAGGAATGAAAAAAATCACAGCTGTGGCAGGGACTTCTAGGGGTGCTGTGAAAGTGCTGATGCAGGTGTCTGCATCTTGTCTTTGTGGTGGTGCTGGCGAAGGTAGACTGTCACAGAGGGCTTCCTGGAGGTGGTGGCACTGGGGCTGAGATCTGAACTGTATTTTATCTAAGTTCTTAGGGTATCAGTAGAGCAGGGCTACTCCTACTTGAGAAAAACATTTTTTTTCCTACAAGAATTCGATATGGGGTATTTTTTTAAAAGCATTAAAAGATGCACAAACAAATGAATCAGTTTTTCAAGACTTCTTGATACTTTATAGTTTCGGGTCTTCTGCGGCTCGATTGCACAGGGCCTTGGACAGCATGGGAAGGAGGGGAGATTTTATCCAAAGACTTGTGAGAAGCCATTGGAAGGGATGAACCGGGAGGGTGACATGATCAGATATTTGTTTTTAATAGATCACTGAGGCTGCTGTGTGGAAATTGGATTCATCTGTGGGTCATTCATGTTTTGATGATGAGTTTTGCTTTGGGGACCTGAAGTCATGTGGCCTGGGGCCACCTGTGCCGTGAGGTTTGAAGGTGTCATTGCTTCCTTGGTGTCCAGGCTGTAACCCCACTCTCTCTGCATGGCTGGACTCCCTCTTCCCTTCTGGGTTTGGCAGACCTGGCCTCAGAAGCCAGTTCAGTCACTCAGTTGTGTCTGACTTTTTGTGACCCCATGGACTGTACCATGCCAGGCTTCCCTGTACATCACCAACTCCTGGAGCTTACTCAGACTCATGTCCACCGATTTGGTGATGCCATTCAACCATCTCATCCTCTGTTGTCCCCTTCTCCTCCTGCCTTCAAACTTTCCCAGCATCAGGGTCTTTTCCAAAGAGTCTTTTCATGAGGTGGCCAAAGTATTGGAGCTTCAGCTTCAGCATCAGTCCTTCCAATGAGTATTATGGACTGATTTCCTTTAGGATGGACTGGTTTGATTTCCTTGCAGTCCAAGGGACTCTCAAGAGTCTTCTTCAATGTCACAGTTCAAAAGCATCAATTCTTCTGCGCTCAGCTTTCTTTATAGTCCAACTCTCACATCCATACTTGACTACTGGAATAACCGTAGCTTTGAACAGATGGACCTTTGTTGGCAAAGTAATGTCTCTGCTTTTTAATATGCTGTCTAGGTTGGTCATAGCTTTTCTTCCAAGGAGCAAGTGTCTTTTCATTTCATGGTTTCAATCACCATCTGCAGTGATTTTGGAGACCCCCAAGAGAAAGTCTCTCACTGTTTCCATTGTTTCCCCATTTATCTGCCATGAAGTGATGGGACTGGATGCCATGATCTTAGTTTTCTGAATGTTGAGTTTTAAGCCAACTTCTTCACTCTCCTCTTTCACTTTTATCAAGAAGCTCTTTAGTTCTTCTTCAATTTCTGCCATAACGGTAGCGTCATCTGCATATCTGAGGTTACTGATATTTCTCCTGGCAATCTTGAGTCCAGCTTGTGCTTCATCCAGCCCAGCATTTCGTATGATGTACTCTCCATATAAGTTAAATAAGCAGGGTGACAGTATACAGCCTTGATATACTCCTTTCCCAATTTGGAACAGTCTGCTGTTCCATGTCCGATTTTAACTGTTACTTCTTGACCTGCTTACAGATTTCTCAGGAGTCAGATCAGGTGGCCTGGTATTCCCATCTCTTGAAGAATTTTCCACAGTTTGTTGTGATCCACACAGTCAAAGGCTTTGGTGTAGACAATAAAGCAGAAGTAGATGTTTTCCTGGAACTCTTTTTCTTTTTCGATGATCCAACGGATGTTGGCAATTTGATCTCTGGTTCCTCTGCCTTTTCTAAATCCAGCTGGAACATCTGCAAGTTCACAGTTCATGTATTATTGAAGCCTGGCTTGGAGGATTTTGAGCATTACTTTGCTAGTGTGTGAGATGAATGCAGTTGTGTGGTAGTTTGAACATTCCTGGGCATTGCCTTTCTTTGGGATTGGCATGAAAACTGATCTAGCATGTGAGATCAGTACAATTATGTGATAGCTTGAGCATTCTTTGGCATTGCCTTTCTTTAGGATTGTAATGAAAACTGACCTTTTCCAGTTCTGTGGCCATTGCTGAGTTTTCCAAATTTGTTGGCATATTGAGTGCAGCACTTTAACAGCATCATCTTTTAGGATTTGAAGTAGCTCAACTGGAATTCCATCACCTCCACTAGCTTTGTTTGTAGTGATGCTTTCTAAGGCTCACTTAACTTTGCATTCCAGGATGTCTGGCCCTAGATGAGTGATCACACCATTATGGTTATCTGGGTCATGAAGATCTTTTTTGTATAGTTCTTCTGTGTATTCTTGCAATTTCTTCTTAATATCTTCTGCTTCTGTTAGGTCCATACCATTTTTGTCCTTTATTTTGCCCATCTTTGCATGAAATGTTCCCTTGGTATCTTTAATTTTCTTGACGAGATCTCTAGTCTTTCCCATTCTATTGTTTTCCTCTATTTCTTTGCATTGTTTACTGAGGAAGGCTTTCTTATCTCTCCTTTCTATTCTTTGGAACTCTGCATTCAAATGGGTGTATCTTTCCTTTTCTCCTTTGCCTTTAGCTTCTCTTCTTTTCTCAGCTATTTATAAGGCTTCCTTAGACAACCATTTTGCCTTTTTGCACTTCTTTTTCTTGGGGATGGTCTTGATCCCTGCCTCCTGTACAATGTCACAAACCTTCGTCCATAGTTCTTCAGGCGCTCCATCAAATCTAATCCCTTGAATCTATTTGTCACTTCCACTGTATAATCATAAGGGATTTGATTTAGGTCATACCTCAATGGTCTAGTGGTTTTCCCTATTTTCTTCAAGTTAAGTCTGAATTTGGCAATAAGGAGTTCATGATCTGAACCACAGTCAGCTCCTGGTCTTGTTTTTGTCGACTGTATAGAGCTTCTCCATCTTTGGCTGCAAAGAATATAATCAGTCTGATTTTGGTGTTGACCATCTGGTGATGTCCATTTGTAGAGTCATCTCTAGTATTGTTGGAAGAGGGTGTTCACTATGACCAGTGTGTTCTCTCGGCAAAACTCTGTTAGCCTTTGCCCTGCTTCCCTCTGTACTCCAAGGCCCAATTTGCCTGTTACTCTAGGTGTCTCTTGACTTCCTTTTTTGCATTCCAGTCCCCTATAATGAACAGGACATCTTTTTTGGGTATTAGTTCTAGAAGGTCTTGTAGGTCTTCATAGTACCATTCTACTTCAGCTTCTTCAGCGTTACTGGTTGGGGCATAGACTTGGATTACTGTGACATTGAATGGTTTGCCTTGGAAACGAACAGAGATCCTTCTCAGAAGCCAGATGGAGTCCAAAGACCTCCGGGGGAGATGTTTGGATTTCTAAGTCCCTGTAAATCTCTTTGAACTGACCTATTTTTCTTCCATTCTGCTCTTGTATTTTTTATGAATGGATGATAGCAAATGTGGCAGGGTCATTTGTTTTAATTTTCTTCTGACACCTGGTTCAGTGGCAGCTGTCCCTCCAGCAGCTGGAAGCCCACCTCCAGGGTGTGGGGCCCTGGGATTGATCACACCTGCTCTGTTAGGGACATGGAGGCAGCTGAGACAGGGCCCAGGCCCTCACCACACGGGGAGTCCCTTTAGAACATGTGCCGGAGGCTCAGTGCCTGTAGGATGGGACAGGACTGGTTCCAGTGTCTGCTTGGCAGGACGTTGTGACAGTGACTGGCTTTGGAGGTGAGAACTTGAAGCCTCCACCTCAGTTGAGACTGCAGCCCCACCCTTCTTAGGAAGACTCTGCTTTTTTGATGCAAACCAGATCTTCAAAGGCGAACGGTGGCCTCATGTTTGATGGAGCGTGGTGATGGGTCAGAGGTCCAGGGGGCTCCAGCCTCCAGTGCCCATGAGGCCAAAATTCACCTCTTTACTCAAGTGGCCGTTTGTGGTGGAGTCTGTCCTTCCTTTCCAGCCTGTCTCTCCACTGTCCACCTTGTCGTTGTCCCTGAAGTCGTGGTGTCCTCGCCCAGGCCAGCCTCTGCCTGAAATACCACGCTCCAATGTGCCTCCTTGGCAAAGCCAGACCCACCCATCCCGCCTCCCCGGAAGTCTTCCTTGACCTTTCAGCAGACATGGTCCGGCTGCTCCTCTGGGGCCCCCAGGAGCACTTGGCTTACTTCTTTGTTTTTAAAATACATTTTTCTTATCTCATGCTTGTGAGACAGATTTGTTGTAATGCATCTATTAAATAAAGACAAGCCAAAAGAAGAGAGTCAAATTCACCTGTAATTCAGCGATCCAGTACAATCATGCTGGCTTTCCTCCTTCCTGGTTTTTCAGTCTGCTTCCTCCACCCCACTACAGATTGTAAACACTCGTGCTGCTGAGGATCGTCCCGAAGAACCCTTTAACCGGCTTGGTGGTGTTCCATTGTCTTGTTGTGCTCAGGTGTGTTATGGTGCCCTGTGGCCAAGCTGGACACACCCATCCCAGCAATCCCCACATCTGCCTTGGGAAGGAAAGGGAACCTGACTTAGAATTAATTATATATGGCCTCACTGGGTCTTCACCCAGTGGGCAGTATGGCTGCAGCGAGTGGGCTTCTCACTGCCGTGGCTTCTCTGGGGCAGACTCTGGGGTGCGCAGGCTTCAGCAGTTGGGGCTCAATAATCGTGGCTCAGGGGCCTACTTACCCCACAGCACGTGGAGTCTTCCTGGAGCAGGGATTGAACCAGTGTTCCCTGCATTGGCAGGTGGACCTCCAGCCACTGGACCACCAGGGAAGTCGGACCTTGAAATTTCACCTTTGTTTGCCCAGGGCCTGACTTTGACTGGAGGGCTCATAGAAAGTGTTCCTGGAATGCAGGAGGGCTCATAGAAAGTGTTCCTGGAATGCAGGAGGGCTCATAGAAAGTGTTCCTGGAATGCATGTACCCTCATGCGTTTTCACTCCTCTCCTGACAATGCCAGACCTAAGCCTGTATCTGAGGCCACTTTCTTCTTACTCTGAATACCCTCTCAACTCTCCCAGAAAGGAGACCCCACAACCCATCAGCTCTTGTTTGACTTTTAAAAGTCAAGTCCATAGGCGCAGGTGGAGAAGAGGCAGAGAGGTGGCATGGGAGAGGGTAGATAGGAAGGCTACCTAGAAGTCAGGAGTAGCATGGGTGCCTGCTCATATGAGGCTTGCAGGCCAGGAGGGAGCTGGAAAGTTCTAGGTGGTCAAGGGGCTGCTGCTGCTGGTGAGCAGGAGGGACTCCATGCAGCAGTGGAGGTTCCTGCAAGCTGGCTTCCAGCTCTGGCAGCCATGTTTAAAGGCCCCCAGTGCAGGCGAGGTGGCTGCCGTCTTTGTGCCTGGTGTGTGTCTGAGGAGCGGTTGGCTGGGACTGGAGCTTTGCCGTGAGTGATGGGGCGCAAACCTTCATACTCCCTCAGACCTATTGGAACCCAGGAACAGAAGCCTTGATTCATTCATGCAGGGGTTAAGCAAATGTTTATTGCACACCTATTTTGTATCAGAGTCTACCCTCATGGAGCCCACAGTTTAGAGGGTGTGGTGTATACAGGGGTGACCAATCGGCCTGGCTTGCCGGGGACTGAGGGGCTTCCTGGAAGGTAGGATTTTCAGTGCTAAGGTTGGGAATGTCCCAGACAAACTGGGGCAAACTGGTTACCATATTCAGATGTAAACATAGATTCCTGTTATCCAGGGTCAGGACTAGCGTGTTGGTGGGTGGGGGACTCCAGGAGGGATCTTGAATTACAGGCCTGGCATGCTTAGCGGGAGCTTTAAATGGAGTTTGTGGTGTCCAACAGCATTTCTTCCCTGGTGGCTCAGAGGGTAAAGTGTCTGCCTGCAATACAGGAGACCTGGGTTCCATCCATGGGTCGGGAAGATCCCCTGGAGAAGGCAGTGGCAACCCACTCCAGTACTCTTGCCTGGAAAACGCCATGGATGGAGGAGCCTGGTTGGCCACACTCAATAGGATTGCAGAGAGTCGTACACTACTGAGCGACTTCGCTTCTCACGTGATGGCCAAAGGGTGAGGTCCTGGAAGGGTTTCTACCATAGGTTTCTCTCCCGTTCCTTAGCTCTTCAGGCCACTCGCCTACCCAGCGGTCTCCCTCTTGGCACATCATAGCCAGGTGCCAGGACAAATGCAGCTCCCCAGCTGATCCCTGGGGCCTGTGTCCAGCCTCTTCGATCAGGTCAGCTCTGTAGGGAAATCTTCTTCCTGCCTTGGAACTGAACCAACGAGACAGTGTACCTATGGGGTCGATTCGCAGTCTGTGCTTGTCATCCACCCATTTCTTCACTCGACATGTGGTTGCTGATTATCCATTATGTCCTGCATGATGCAGGGCTGGGCACACAGGAGCTGGTAGATAAACAACGTGTCCTCGCCGCCCCTGCCCCCCACCACGTTCAGGCAGCTTCAGGGGGCCAGCTTGCTCCAGAAGCATTAAGATTTCTCACCAGGACTGCTGGTGGGAAGGACTGCATTAAGTCACAGAGCCTTATCCCCAGCTTCCCACCGCCCCCCACCCCACTCCCCCACCCCACTCCCCCACCGCGTGGGCTTCCCCCAGGATTGACACCTGGGCGCCGAGGCTCCCCTGCCAGGCACCTCTCTGGAGCCTTTTTCCCCAGAAATCCCTGAAAGGGCTTGAGAGAATGAAATCTTGCACCCTTCTCTTGTAAAAGCCATTTGTCCATTGAAATGCAATTTACTTTTGAAGAGAGGAAAAAGACTAGAAGGGCCACCAGGGTGAGAAGGTGTTTGTGGGAACTACAAGCCAACTTGGAGGGTCAGTTTCCACTTTGGAGGTGAAGTCCCAAAAGGGACAGGGCTGGGCTGGACATACAGTCGCCGCTCCCCATGACCCTCCACACTCCTGATTCTAAATGCCGTTGTGCCAAGCAGAAATCATTTTTATTCCTTAACATGCTCTACGAAAATTCAATAAAGGAAACTCCCAAGCTGACAACGTAATAGGTAGTATGGTTCAAAGAGAATAATTTTTTTTTTAAAGCCACGAAATTTCTCGAGGAGATTTCTTTGTGTGTTCCAGCGGCCATGGCATGGTGAAGCAGGCCACGGCTCACCCTGGCACGCGTGTGGGGAGGTCCTGGAGGCAAAAGCAGAGCCGTGGCACAAGGAAAAGGCCCTGCCTTCTGGAATGTGCGTGCATGAGTGTTAGTGTGTGTGTTCCTATCAACACATGTACACACTGATCAAATTACATCTGCTTTTACCTTTAAAATTTTATGAACACGGGCATATGGTGCATTATTCTGCCATGGCGTGCGTGTGTGTGTATACGTGCGTGTGTGCACAGTCAGGCCTGCTCGGCACTCGCTCCTGGAGTGGCTGAGAAACTCTTGTGCAGAGGGGAGCCCTGGAGCGCGGGGCTGTGGGTGAGCCGACCTCCCCAGGGCCCCAGCCTGGCCCTTGGCCCACCAGGCCATGAATACATTTCCATCCATCTCCGGGCCCCCATCACCTAGGCAGCTAATTCCTGTGAGCCCCTCTGCCTTATTAAAGTCACAGATCACTTTCCCAAGCTTAACGCTGTCAAGACCAGTGCGCCCCAGTTCAAACCCCTTTGCCCGCTGCCACTGCGCACAGCCGCTCCTGGAGGGCTGGGGGCCGGAGGTGTGGGTCCCCGCCGGCCCCCCACCCCCGCCCCACCGCCTCCTCGGTTTGGTCGGCCCGACGCCTTGCAGTGATCAGTGAGGTCGCCTCAAGATTCCTTCAGTAAAGCCCTTGGCAGGGAGACAAGGGCCGTCACAGCTGTGCTGCACAGACTGGCTTCCAGAGGCGAGGACGGGGCCGGCCCGCTCGAAGTGGCTCCTTGGCGGAGGGGTGCGAGGCTGGCTGCTGGTTCGGAGAACACTCCTCCGGTCCCCGGCTGCCACGGCCTCCCCTGTTATGAAATATGGATGGTACCGGTTCCAGCGTTGGGAGACTCGCTGGCAGCGCCGAGCGTCTCCAAAGGCCCGCCTTGTGCATGCACCTAAACACTTCACTGAGCAATCTGTCAACATGTCAGCAACACATGTTTTGTAAAAAGCTTCCAGTGGGAGTAATGACTCCCACCAGGACTTCCAAAATGCTTTGAATTCAGCAGATTTCTATTGCGGGCATCCCCTGGGGTGCCTTTTACAATGCCTACATTTCAGAAATTTGAGCCACAGACCCCTGGGGGTTTCCTTTCATAATGCCTCAAAATGTAGGGTTATATTGTTGGAAGTCCCCATGGGGTCTTTATTAATACCTGAATTCTGAGGAACTGGAAATTACACAGGGCACTGCAGGGGCCCAGATCCACACCAGGAAGAAGAGAAAAACTCTGTGGGGAGATTTTTTTTCTTCATGCAAGAGTGAAAGAGAAGAATTTGCTAAAGGACAAAATTGAGTGTGTTTGAGCTTCCTTCATTTAATCTGCCTTCTAGAACGCTACAGTAAAATCTGCAACAGGGAAGGGGGGAAATGACTTTTCTATTTTTAAATCGCACTTTGATATTTTAGGGGCTGGAATATATTCTCTTTAAACACCCAGTGTCGAGAGGGTATTGTTTAAAAAAGAAATTATTTTTCTTTTTGGTAATTGAACACACCTCTGCCGTCATGCCCTCTCCTGGGTCTCCCCTCTTCCTCAGAGCTGTTAAACTCCTGTCGTGCTCCGGCTCATTATCATTAACCGTTTGGGGTCGGTTTGAGATGTTGGCCCGCCTGCCCCCCTCTCCTCCCCTCCCCTCCTCTTCTCTCTGTGCATTAAAGATGAGAAAATCAACCTTGGAGACAGTCCAACCTCGTGCAGACTGGTTTCAAACCCTCGCTCCCAGTTGGGGCCATCAGAACAGGCAATATTGAGGTTGCCTACTACTTTTTTGCATTTGTTGCTGAAGCCTTGAAAACACACAGGGGGTGCCCTCCTGTCCCCCAACACACCCACCCACACACCCACATACCCACACCCACACACACCCACACCAGCTTCTGCATATGACTTGTTCCCAGCCTCTACCATCAGCTTTGGTACTGTTTTTTAAAAGTTACAAGACTTCAACATGTTAAGCCTTTAGGGTTAATTTCAGCTGCCTCTTTTCCCTTCTAAATCTGGCACTCACTGGTTTGCTGAAAAGAGGTCCCTTGCTTTCTGTATTTCTATTACAGTCTCATTGACTGGGATAAGAAAATAACATTGAGAGTGCTAACTTGCAACAGCCAAGGCCAAGAAATTCTAAGTTGCTGATAAGACCCTCCCTCCTCTCTCCACCCTCCACTCTCCTCCCACCTCCCTCCTCCCTCTTCCCTCCTCCCTCCTTTCTGCCAGAGTGACTGGATCACACAGGGGACTGGGGAACTCACATTTTTCCCCCCTCAGTGAGACTCCCAGACGGTGCTCAACCATCTGTGGTCCCGTGGGTCTGGCAGAGGGGCCTGAGGAGGGGGGTTTGCCCGTCAGGAGCTGGTTGGGTCAGACACTCACACGGATCCTCTGCACCCACCCTGAGCGGGCTGATTAATTAAGCAATTGCAGCACTGATCCAAGGTTTGTGATTTGGTATCAGGGCTCCGGCTGGCGCATTCCTGAGCTCTGCTTTCCTCCCTGGGGCTGTCCGTTGTAGGATCCCCCCTGTTTTTCTTTAGTTGGATTTTTCTTCTCTGTGCCAACCCTGGGTGGGCGGCGAGGAAAGGAACTGGGCTCCTATATCCCAGGCGGCCCCAAGCCGTAACCAGGAAGCTCTGGTGGCTCCTGCGGTGTCTTTATGGGGTGGGGCTGTGGGATCTCAGCCTCGGCAGACCCCAGGAGAGGCCTTTTCTCCTCCCAGCAGGCCCCATGGGCTTCAGCAGGGGCCCGGAGACTAGAGGGCAAGGAGCCCTGTGGCGCTGATTTGACATTTTTAGCTGAAGACCTTTGTTCAGACCAATTTCCAAGTGGCTTTGGGTTGGAGTGCCTTCTGCTTTTTTCTTTCTTCTTCTTCTTCTTTTTTTTAAAAAATCCTGGGCCTATTTTTTCTTTTTCTTTCAAAGCGATGAAATAGAATCTGACCCTGGGAATCCCATTCTTGCCATCTCTTTCCCCAAGCCACCACCCTCTCCCGGCTGACCAGGGAGGCCTGAATTTCCCAGCAGCCTCTGGGCCTCAGATCATCCTCTCCCGCCCCCTCCGAGGGTCTTCTGAGGGCTCCAGAGTCCCAAGGGAGGTCATATCCTTGCCTGGGGCCTGGTTCTCAAGCTATAGGGTGAGAGCCGCCATTTTTTCTGTCCTCCTTCCTCGAGGAGACTTTGGCCTCATTTTGGGGGAGGCAGTGACGTCTGCTTAGATGCTTCCACAGCCTCTGACCTCAGGGCTGAGAAGCCCTGGCTGTGGGTGGGAGAACCGTACAGGAAGAAAATTAAACCCCGCTTCCCAAGAACACAGACATTTTCCAGGGGAGGCCTGGCCCATGTGGCAAGAATCTGTAAAATTTTCATTGAATGAGGGTGGCTTTATAACAGCATCCGCTTTCTCAAATAACCCCAAACCGAAACTGTTACAAAAAACAACAACACGAAACCCAAAACAGAACAATAGAGAAGCGTTCTTAATATGCCTCAAAGCCTCAAAGCCAACGTCACAGACACTGCCTTTGGGAAAGAGGAGGTTGCAAACTTAGGTTGTTTAGAAAACCCACCCTGTTTGCCAAAATAGATGGCAAACCTCCTTCCAGCGCTACAATCCATGTGGATCCAGAAAGGAAGGGTTGGGGAGGGAAGGAGGCGGAGTCTGTGAGCCCCTGACAGATGTCCAGGGAAGGGAGGCCAGAAAGCCTCCTCTGTGCAGTGATTTATTTTATTTTTTAGGTCTATATGCTTTGGCCACATTTATTTATTTATTTCCAAAGGGCTATTTTTGTCTGCCCGGGTTCCTTTGTAGCAAAGCCCCCTTTTCTAGAATTTCCTCTCCTTTATTAGAGTTACAGCTCAGCTTTGTGCGGCCCCGGGGGAGCCGGCCAGCCGCTGGCAATTTCTCTCAGACACCCAATTACCCCCTGACGTCAGTGCCTCCTCGCCCTGCTCCCCTGGGTGCCTGCATTTTTTCCTTTGTAACACTAATAGCTGACTAGCTAAGTGCCTGTCGGTTCCTTGGCAGAGGAGTTGATTGTGTTTTCGGCTGGATACTAAATCCAAAAACTATGTAAAAATGTCAATAGGTGAGTGCACATTGATTTTGGTTAGTCACAGTGATATTTGAGCCCCTTTGGGAACTCTGTCTGGGGAAGTATTTTACAAGAAAGATAATATAACAGAAAATTACTGGAGCTCCGCGGGTCTCTGGTGGGTTTCTTAGGGGCCTGCTAAATTGCTGTAGAATCAACAAATGCTTTATTAATCTAAATTTGTGGTTTTGTTCTTTCTTCTCTTCAGAAGGTTGGAGTTTTAATGATGCCGGCGGTGAGGCTGGGCGGCGCAGCCCGCACCTTGGCTGCCGGGCTGGGGTACCCTGGCTGGTAATGAACTCCCAGAGGATTCTGGGAGCAGGGCGGCTGCGTTCCCAGCCGGCTTCCTGGAGAATGTGGAGCAGGCGCCGGGCCCACCGCTTGCCAGGCAGAGGTCTGTGCGAGCAGATAAAGTGAGGGGCTGAGGGCCTGGAACAGCTGTGCCGGGCCAGGCTGACTGGGAGAGGCTGATAAGGGCCCAGAAGGAGCCCAGGCGGGCGGCATGGCACCGCCAGAAATCTGACGGGGTATCAGGACTGCCAAAGAAAGTTAAACACGGGGCCGGTTCCGGGGGATGCTTGGCGGACCTGTGGAGAAAGATAATGGTAATTGATGGAATCAAAGTCACAGCACAGCCTTATGTTTTCTTGGCAATTAATTCCCCCCCTCTCCCCCCATTTCTAACCCCCCCTGGCATTCTCAGAGCCCAGGATGCCCCCATGAGCAGCCTGCTCGCTCAGATAATCAGCCCGTGCCCTCCTAGCTTTGGGGAGGGGGGTGGGAGCCAGGGCGATGCAGTGGAGAAGAGACGCAATTAGAGACCGGGTTTTAAAATAATAGGTTACAAACAAACAAGTTGGAAAAGAAAACCCCACTGAAAAGTTAAGGCTGTGTCACTCCGGGAGCTCATCTGATCTTGCTCTGGAAAGGAAAGGAGGAAAATCAATGTCTTTGTAAGAGTGCCTCGCGCTGTTTCTCCTGGCTGGACAGGACAATGTGAGTCGGGCCAGCCGTGCACACGCGCACACACACACTTCCTGCACGTTGCTGCCGGGAGTCGGCACCGATAATGGGACAGCAGTTTTTGCTGCTTACAGATGTGCCTGCCTCTCCCGCGCGTGTCGTCCTGCCCCTCTGTACCTTTTTTGTGCCTTGAAAGGCAGCCCTTCCCAACAATGGGCCAACCAGGCTATTGCTGCAGGTTCCTGCTGCCAGCCTGCTCCGTGGGTGAGGCGTTCAGCCGGCCTTTTGTTGTGCGCACGCTGGGACACAACCTGCTTGCAGAGATACGCGTGAACGCACAACTCTGAACTGCACCCACTCCTCTGCATGGCCTGGGCGAGGCCCACAGTGCCCCCAGGGAGCCCCTGTATGGCTCTAGGATCTTAAGCAAAAAAAAAAAAAGAAAGAAACACTCCAAAAATTTACCCTGGAGTCTTTTGAAATTAAAATCAGTGCACAATAAAACGGTGTGTCAGTCCAGTGTGTAAGGCATACAACTGGAAATCAGAGAAGGAAGCCGGTAAGCCCACCTGGTGCCTGGCATGTACCCCAGGATGCTACTCAGTAAGTACTTAGTGTTAAGGGTGATGCTGTAAGTTAGAGGGGCTTTTGCTTCCCGCATTTTCTGGCCTCCCCTCTTTCTGAGAGCTGCCCTGCTCCCGGGCTTCCCAGGTGAAGCTAGTGGTAAAGAGCCTGCCTGCAGTGCAGGAGACACAAGAGACGCGGGTTTGATCCCTGGGTCGGGAAGATCGCCTGGAAAAGGGAATGGCAACCCACTCCAGTATTCTTGTCTGGAGAATCCCATGGACAGAGGAGCCTGGTGGGCTACAGTCCATGGGGTCACAAAGAGTCGGACATGACTGAAGCAACTGAGCATGTATGCCCTGCTGCCAGCCCATCTCTGACCAGGGGACGTGGATTTTATTCCAGAAGCCAGGTGGCAGGGGGGCCCAGTGGGACAGGACTGAGGAGCTTCTGATTTGATTCCGACCCCTGGTCAGGCCTACACCAGCCTGCCTTGCTGAGGGGCTGACTTTGGCCCTCCTGGAAGCAGTCAGAGAAAGAAAGGTGCAGGAGGGCCGGCCTCCCCCACCACCCCGCCAGGACTGACTGCCAGCATTCCTGCTTTGGCCCCGGGCAGCTCCCCTGGGCTTTGTCTTCCCCACAGGGTGGGAGGAAAGAGGTTTGGAAAGGAGGCCCCCTGGTGACTTCTGAGCCATCAAAGCCTGGGACCGCGCGCCTCCAGGCCCCTCAACTCCCCTCCTGAATGGGTTCTGCAGGCCAGCAGCTGTTCTGGGGCCTGGAGAGGAGGAAGGGGGCTGGTCCTTTGTCCCTGGAAGGAGGCCTCCCGGAGGCCCAGGCCTGCATGGCGGGCAGCCACGTTAACCTTCCACCCTGGGGGGAGGGGGCTTGCCTGAGGTCAGGCACATAATGAGGCCGGGTCCTGGGCCGTCCCCTGCCCGGCAACAAAGGCCCAGTCAGGCTGCAAGAGGAGGGGGAGGGGGCCGGGTGGGCGGGTAGGTGCCTCCACGACCGGCCTCAGCGGCCCAGGGTTTCTTTCCAGCTCACCCCATGCTGGGCACTTCAAAGGGGCAGAAGGGAGAGGCCAGCCTGGCCGGGCAGGCCTGGGCCTCCTGCTCCCAAAGCCGCCACCAGAGGTGGAAAAACACCTTGAGAATGTGGCCAATGGAGTCAGGTTTTTGGAATCTGGCGCTGTGGGGAGCCCTTGGTATGGGGTCTTTCTCTGGCAGCCTTGTTTCACTGGCTTTGTTTGGAGCCGAAGCTCAATATGGCCCAGTTATTTAAATCAGTGTCTTTCAAGTCAGTAATAATAATAATATCCCTTGTACGAGGACATATGTTACTGAATTCAGAGCGTGTCCCCCACCCACCCTGCCCCCAGTGACTTTTCTATCTGGCCAGGTGGGAATGTGAGCAGGTATGAGCACCTCTGTCTTTCAAGTGGGAGGAAGCAAGAGAAAGAAGAGCTTCTAGGGCACAGCTTGTAGCTCTTTTCCTACTCTCTCTAAATTCTCACAGTGACACTAAGACTTGGGCGTTCGGTCCCATTTTGCAGATGAGTACACTGAGACTCCAAGAGGATAAATAAATAACATAATAATAAATATAATATGTTTTGTTATATTTATTATATAATAAATAAATAAAGCAAGCTTGCCCAAGATCACCCATACTTCCACTTGCAGACCCTAATGTTGTTCAGCCACTCAGTCGTGCCCAACTCTTTGCTGCCTTGTGGACTGCAGCACACCAGGCTTCCCTGTCCTTCACTATCTCCCAGAGCTTACTCAAACTCATGTCCATTGAGTCAGTGATGTCATCCAACCATCTCATCCCCTGTCACTCCTTTTTCCTCCTGCCCACCATCTTTCCCAGCATTAGTGTCTCTTCCAATGAGTTGGCTCTTTGCATCAGGTGGCCAAAGTATTGGAGCTTTGGCATCAGTCCTTCCAATGAATATTCAGGGTTGATTTCCTTTAGGACTGATTCCATTGAGAACCCCATCAGACTCTGACTGTTGTTAATTTGCTGGACTTCTGCATTCCTCAGTTTCCTCATCTGGAAAATGAGGCTAATAGTAGTACCTATCTCATGGGAGTTTTGGGAGGGTGCATTGAAATCCCCGTCAAGGGCCTGGAGTGTGCATAGAAAGCATGCAAGCAACAGGAGCTGGTGTTCTTGTGAAGGTTGTCTGGTCTGGATTCTGGTCCAGACTCTCTGGACTCCAGAGCCTGTGCTCCTTCGCTTCATGATCAAATAAAGTAAAACTCTGTAGGGCTGCTGAGGAATGATTAGTCCAACCTGCCTGGTATAGATTTGGGGAAGGGATCCAGGGAGGGGAAGGGTAGAGGTATTAGCTGCAGGTGAGTGGCATATGGGTATAGGAGCTAGAGATGTCTCTGAGGGCCGTACTCCCCTGAAGACACCGTCTTCAGCAGGTGTCGGGGTGTGAGGAGGTGTGGGTGTATTTTGCTAGGTTTTGCCTAATTGTGGAGACCCACTTCCTCACTTGATACTGGGCCATATTTTGTATCTTCGAAACACTCTGAAGGGTTTCCCAAGGCCCTACTAACACTACCCCATGTGGCTCTTAGGAATGACCTAAAATTGGCTGCATGGTTGCTTTTATGTTTGCAGTGACCCCGGGTACCTGCCCTGGCCAGAAGGCATCAGTCTTTCCTGGAAGGATGAGGCTAGGGGTAAGGGGGCGCTCTCCCTTCCCTCGAGGCCAGCGTGAGTCCTGCATGGGGTTACCCCTTGCAGGAGAGGAAAGTGTAGGGCATTTAACCCTTGGGAACCCACGGGGTGTAGAGAGACAGGACGAAAAGGCACATCAGAGGACCTCACAGTGCCTGGCAGCACAGCTTGTCATCCCATCTGCAGAGGAACAGAGATTGGTTATTTTTACCACATGGGCAAAAAAGTGCTCTGAGAAGTGGCTGGAGGTACAAAACCACGTGTGCAGTTGGGTGTTTTGCAAATCAAATCCTACTGAAAACGTCCCTTGTGGTCAGCTTTAGTGGGACCCCTCCATAGCCATTTGGCAGAGTGAAGACTCGTACTTTGTGACGGGCACTCACTGTTCCACTCGTTGGAACCACTGGGCGAGATGGTGCTGACCCTCCAGGGGTTTAGTCACCACCCCCGCTCCTACTTTCCCTCCTTCCCTGCTTTCCATTCATCGTACATTAAGCGTTCTCATTCCCTATGCTTACGGTGGGCGCAGAACTGAACAGGGCAGGGCTCCTGTGTTAGAGACGAAGAAGCAGTGCAGTAGAGACCGGCAGGGCTGCCCATGAAGCTTGGCTGTAGCCTTGGCCCTGTACTGACTGTGTGAGCCTGACCAAGTAATCGACCTGTTCTGAACCATCATTTACAGAATGCGGACATTGAACTGAGCCACTGCCTTGGTCACAAGCCGTGGAGGCACATCCAGACTGGCTTGGGGATAAACCTTCAGGCATGGCTGGAGCCATAAGGGGTTCCCCTCTCATTTCTTCCCATCTCTGCTTTCCTCTTGGCTTCATTCTCAGCCAGGCTCTTCCTAAGAGGGGGCAAGTTAATCCCTGTCCCCTCAGGGCTCTACACTCAAATCCTCCTTGCTGAGGTGGAGCATCTCTTTCCTGCAGTGTAGGAAAGTCTCAGGGCTTGCTCTGATTGGCCCAGATTGGTGACGTGTCCATCTGTAAACCAGTCTCTGTGGCTGGGGGATGCCATCTATTTGGCCAGGACCGGGGAATCTGAATCACATAGAAGGGTGTTTGCTCAAGGGAGACAGGGTTTTTCTTACAGAAGGTGGGCACGGGTGCTGGACAGGCTAAAAAGCTTGGAGCACTCCACCTCAATCGTTGTTCAGTTGCTCAGTCGCGTCTGATTTTTTGTGACCCCGTGGACTGCAGCATGCCAGGCTTCTCCATCCTTTGCTGTCTCCTGTTGTTGCTCAAACTCATGTCCACTGAGTCAATGGTGCCATCCAACCATCTCATTCTCTGTTGCCCGCTTCTTCTCCTGCCCTCAATCTTTCCCAGCCTCAGCGTCTTTTCCACTAAGATGGCTCTTTGAATCAGGTGGCCAAAGTATTGGAGCTTCAGCTTCAGCATCAGTAAGCATCCTTTGAACTTTGCTCATGCATCACACATGCTCTGGAGCCCCGCTGCCTGGATTCTAATCCCAGTTCTGCTTCTTACATATTATGTGACATTGGGCAAGTTACCTATCTCTCTGGGTTTCTGTTTCCTCATCTTTGAAGTGGAACCAACAATGGTACATATGCCTCACAGTGTTGTTAAGAGAATCATATGAGTTAACCCATAGAAGGCACTCAGAGCAATGCTTGGCACATAATAAGCACTTAAATAAGTATTAGTTAGCTATTACTGTTTTCAGCTTCCCTGGTGGCTTAGCAGTAAAGAATCTACCTGCCAATGCAGGAGATGTAAGTTCGATCCCTGGGTCAGGAAGATTCCCTCAAGAAGGAAATGGCAACCTGCTCCAGTATTTTTTTGCCTGGAGAATTCCATGAACAGAGGAACCCGGTGGGCTATAGTTCAGGTAGTCTCAAGAGTTGGACAAGACTTTGTGACTAAACCACCACCAGCACCATTATTGTTTTCATTCATTCATTCGCTTATTCATTAAGTCTTTTGCGCTCAGATAAGTGAATAAATCATAGTCTCTGTTCCATAAGAGAGCTCACTGAGGTAGTCGATGGTAATTTTTGGCTCATTTATTCAGGAGCTAGTTACTAAGCACTTACTATGTGCCAGGCACAGTGCTAGGCTGTGGGCACAGGGGTGAGGTATTTTTAATAATTCTTCGTTTCCCATCTAAACAGCATGGACGATAATATTTTCTACAGAGAGACTGCATAAAGAAAGTAGACGTGGAAATGTGCTAAAAATCTGAAAGTGGGCTTTTATCTCGTAGGTTGCCAGTGGGTGGGCATCCACCCACCTGTCAGTGGTTGTACACCAGTGCTCAGCCCCCTCCTTGTCTCTTTCTGGAGCCTTCTTTCCTGTGAGGCTGATCCCTTCCATTTCTGTGCTTGCTGCCAGCAAGACGGATGGGGTGGCTTCAGGCCTTCTCTGCTCTGTAGGGGGTCCCCAGGTGCCAGTTCTTGGTGGGCACCACTGGGTCCAGTGGACCGGTTCGCTGGCCCTCTGGGGCTTGCTTCCTTGTGAGGTCTTAGGCCTGGGTCCACTGTGGCCTCGCCGGATCGCTTCCCGCAGCTCTGTGCTCCAGAGGTGCTTGCCTGGGTTCTGAAGGAGAGAGGATGGGCAAGAAGAAAGCCTCTCATTTTCTCCCTTCCAGCTCATGGGTGGGGCTGCTCACACGTGAAGTGTTCTGCATAAGAAATGGGGCAGTGGGGCAGCAGGGCCGTTTCTTTAGCATCAGGAGAAACGAAGCAATTATTCCGCGCCTGGCTTCAAGCTGAAAATCATCCCAAAGCCCCTTGCCTTGTGCTAGCCACCCTGCCGACCCCTTCTCAGATGCCCCTCTGACCCCTTCTCAGATATGTCATCTTGTAATAGCCTCAGCCTCTCTGTTGGATATGTACTTTGGGGATCCTTGATTTTTACCTGTCAAGAAACTGAGGCCCAGAGATGGTCAGTAACTGGCTCAAGCACACCCAACCAGGTGGGAAACCACGCGTGTCTGACCACAGAGTCAACTCTTGGCCACCGAGTTGTACTCTCCTGTGGAGAGAACATTTGCAGAGACTCAAGTGTCTTCCCAGCTCTTTGTACAGTTAGAAATTTCAGAATTCAGAAATTGCCAAGAAGGCGAGGGTCCTGGTAAGACTAGAGTATATCTTTGTAGTACAGACTCAATATATGCATGTATTGACCCAGAGGACATCTTTAGGGGCCACGTTCACACTTCTTTCTGAAGGATTCCCCTGTCCTGGTCTGAGCAAATCCCTCCCCACTAAGGAGCCGCCACTGCAGACCCCCTCCTGGTGACCAGAGGCCCAGAGTCAACAGCAGTGGGCCTGCTTCCGAGAAGGAAGTAATCAATGACCCTGGTGAAATACCTGGGTCTCAGGCTGGAGCCGTTGGCTTCGAGGGGAGGTGGCCCCTCCTGTCTGCATGCAGTCCCCAGTGGCTGCGTCTGGCAAGACAGGAATTGGTCAGCAGGAGTTCATTAAGTGTGCCCGCAGACCTCCTGCCCCTCTCTGCAGTCCCCTCCTCCCCGCTCCGCTGCCCTCTCCAGCCGAGGAGTGCTGGGGAGTCTGCCCCCACCCACCCCACGGGCTGCTCTCCTGGGCCACAGCTGGTTGCAGTTCTGCTGGATCCTCCCCAGGCCTGGGCCTGGCACACAACTCAATCTTGGGCTGTGGGGAGTAGCAGGGGAGGAAGCTCCCTCGCTTTTCCATTTTCCTTATTGGAAAGCTGATGGCTGACATGTCCTGTGCTCTGGCAGGAAGGAAGAGGCCCTCTCTTTGGGCCCCCTTGTTTCACAGCCTCCGTCTGCCTCTCTGCAGAGCCTTGTTCTCGCTGGGAAGGATGTTCAGTGCAGTGGTCTGTGTGCCCATGCTGGGGATGGCTGGGCGCTGCCTAGAGTTCTGTTTTGGGGCATGAATAACTCATCTGCTTAATCCAACAGGGCCTCGTTGCTGCCTCCTCCAGAACCTCTCTGGAATGCATTTTCACGAGAGCTATTTATTATTATTATCATTACAGCTGTTATTAATGGTGATGGGGTGGGAGCTCTGAGGAATCTTTGGGAGATGACATCACACCGTGGAAAGGAAAGCAGATCAATGGATCTCTTCAGTGCTGGGCTCAGGTTCTCTCTGTGATCTTTGGCAGTGAACCTATTTGTGAGCCTTAGTGTACCCTTCTGTGAAATGGAGCCGCTGAAGACTCACCTGTGTGGTGATGGGAGGTTCAGAGGGGCCAGCATACCGCTTAGCACTCTGGGGCTGCACCCAGTGAATGGTGGTTCTGTTTATTTCTTAGCCTGGAACAGGGCACCCCAGAGGGACCAGAGGGAGTGGGGCAGGGTGTGGAGAAAAGAGAGCTTTCCTGGTGGATGGTGGATGGAGCTGCGCAAAACAGTGCAGGCTGCAGTGCCTGGGTGGACCCCAGCGAGGCGCCACCCATGGACCTTTAACTGTTGAGCCACCTGTGTCAGAGCGGAGTCACTGCCCCAGGAGCCTGTGGGGCCTTGTGGGGTCCAGAGATGTGGCCACTGTAAGGGAGGACCCACCCCGGTTTTTCTGTCTAGGGAAGGACACCGCCTAGCTGCTCTGCACAGACCCATCTCCAGCTGGCCACCTCCTCCAGCAACACCCCAGCCTGTTGCTGCCCTTTGTCAAGTTATGTAAAGATGTCAGCAATGGTGCCACAAGCCTTTGGGACCCCTGCCGAGTGCCACATGCAGTTTGCTCACTCTTAGGGTCTTCTGGCCTCTTCCAGGGCATTCTTGAGTGAAGGGAGAAGGACCAGGTCTTCTCTTATCTCCCTGATACTGCAGGCAGCTCCGAACCCCTGCAGGTCACAAGGAGGAGTCATCCTAGGGAAGGGGATATTGGGCATTTCTGAAAACACTGTAGGAAAATTCTCTAGGGAAGCAGCATGTCCTTGCCCAAATTCTTTGTTATACAGCACCAGCTGGGACCCATGTCCTGACGAACAGGAGCAAATGCCACTAGTCCTGCACCCAGGCCTCCAGGGCCTCCTCCTGTGTTTGTGTTCACAGCCAGGATCTCTTGAGGTCCCTGGGGTGCTGGCTGCAGGAGCCCAGTGAGGGCCAGCCCATCCCAGCCCAGCTCAGGCTCATCTTGACGTCTGTAGTGCAGCCACGGTCAGGCTCCCGACCCTCTGGGAGCCACAGGGCTACCCTGAAGGTATTGAAAGAAAAAAAAATCCTACAACTTACACTTGTCTTCTGCTCCCATCTGTATCACCTGTGAATTTGTAAGTTTTTTTCTCTGTTTCAGTGAGTCACGCGTTGATCACGTGAAGAACACAGTTACACCCCATTGTTTGGGTACAGGCTTTAAGAGCATCACTGCTTTTGCCACCCCGTCCAGGCATTTCTTCATCTATGAAATATACCTGGATTCTCATACCTGGGGAAGACCCAAGCCTCATTCAGCCTCCGGGGGAGCCGCCTGACTGGCCAGCAAGGTGTCTTCGGAATGGAGACCCGCTGTCGGCCTCCTGGGCCCCACACTGATGGACTTCCCTCCGCCAAGCAAAGAGGGCGGGCTCCCATGTGTCTTTTCTGTTGCAATTATCTCCCTGACTCCTCCCCCTGATACAAAAGGCCCAAGTTTGGGTCCAGAGTAAGTTATTTGTAATGCATTTTCAGAGTCCATATTGCAATATTAGCCATGACTGTCTGCTGTGTAAAAAAAGGGGGAGTTTGCGTTTGAAGTTTAATCCAGCTTCTACTTAAGCTCAGTCCCTGGGCAATCCTTTTTTCTGCCGCTGAGCTCAAACAGCCGGTCCTCAGGTTTGATCTGCTGCCCCACGGAGCCCTGCCCAATGTGAATTTGAAGAGTTTTTTTTCCCCTCTCAACCAGGGAGACTTGCAAAAAAAAAAAAAGTCGGTGTGGTCTGCAGTGACGGCCCACCGTGGGTCCCTCCATGAGCCTCTCTGCTGCTGGGGGCTGGGCCCACCTGGCTTCCAGCCTTCCGAGGTGGGGGCTGAATCCCCTCCTGGGGTCTCCGAGGAGCCCCTTTGAGCTCTCGCTGCTGGTGGACGGCAAGCACTGGGGAGTCTGGGAGTCCTGTCTGGCATGTGGGGGGCAGAGAAAAAGGAGGGAAAAAAGAGAGGAAAATGAAAGGCTCGAGTTTGTCGGGAACTGGTGCTGGCGGTGGAAACAGGAGCCGCAGCAGGACGGAACCTGGTGGCCTTCAAAACTTCTCTTCTCCCCTCTCGCCACACGACTCGGAGGATGCAGGCAGTAATTAAAGGCCCCCCTGGCTCCTCATTTTCTGTGCCCATGTCTTTGATCTGGCTCATGTTGGGCGGCTATTTTCATTGTTCCTGCCTTTCTTTCATTCTTTTTTGATGGCAGAAATGATGATCTTTGATTCCAGAGTTGGAGGTGGGCAGGAGAGTGTTACAGGTCTTACATAATGCATCTTTCACATCTTATTTTTAAACGTGGGCATAATCAGGGCTGGGCAGAGGCTGGGCTTGATTTTAACCCATGTTCGGGGAGAGGCGGTTGCCTGCCCCCATGGCGCTGGCCTGCGGGTAGGTGGGGACAGGCAGTCGTGTGCAACTGAATGAAAATTACTAGAGGAAGCCTTTCCCCCTCCACCCCTTTCTAAATATAACCTGAAGGGAGTTTTTCCTAATTGTTCCCTTATGGCCAAAGATGTGCTGAGAGTGAGCAGGACAAGGGAGGCTTAGCCCGCAGAGCCTGGCTTCTCTTGGTGGCTGTGTGGGAGGCCTGCACACTGTTTATTGGTGGATGTTAATAAACTATAAGAGACAAGCCACAGGAAGAGGTATATGAGCTGGTAGCTCAGGTAGCAGAGATAAAATGGAGACGTCTGGCCAGAGGACGGGAGGTGGGAGGCAGAGCCTGGGTGTCAGAGTCTGGCCTGTTTGCACATCCTTTCCTGCTCATCTCCTGAGCACACTCAGAGGGCTTCCCAGCAAGGGCCCTGTGGCATGGACAGAGATGAGAAGATGAGGCCTTGGTGATAAGAAGCCTGTGATCCAGGCCTGCGAGGGGGACGTGTGTGGCTGCTGCTGGAACCACAGGCTCAGATGATGATGCTGGGGGTCGGGCGGGTGAGGAGGCCGGGTGGGGCTGGGTGATGGAGATCACGTGCCTGTGAAGGGGAACGGCTGCTCCCCAGTTCCTGCTGCTGGCTGCCTTGCTGGAGGCTGGATCCGGTGTGGCCCATGCTTCCAGATTTCCACGAGAAGCCGGAAATTCAGGTCTTGATGGGAAGTCTCTCAGAAGAGATGAGAGGAAGAAGGCTTTCTTGGTCAGAGGACAGTGCTGGCAAAGGCTGGGAGCTGGGGAAGGCCTGTGCCTGGAAGGAGTGAGAGGGTGGCTGGTCCCCAGGCTGCCAGAGCAAGGTGGGGGCCAGCAGGACAGGCTGGAGGGGTCAGGGCAGACTAAGAAGGGCAGTGGCCCGAGAGCATCCAGCTCTCAGGTTGATGTAGGGGCCTTCCTGGAGATGAGGTCTTTGGGGCCGGGAGAGTTCTGCACGTGGTGTCTGAGGCCAAGTGTCACCCCCGCTGTGTGCCTGGCACTCATGAGGGTGTGCGCCCACTCTGCTAGCAAGGGGACAGGTTCCTGTGAGAACCGCCTCATACTTTGGCTGGTGCTGATGGTTCATTCCTGGGAGGGTCCGAGGCTGGCCTTCCTGCCCGTCTACTCCGGGCTCCAGTAGCAGGATTTGCACACGCTGCATGCTTTGCTAGGTATTCAGTGGGTGCCTCCTGTGTGCCAGGCTCTGTGCCGAGTGGTGGGTGTCCTTCGTGGGGAGCAGGACAATTGACAAGTCCCCACATGACTACATATATCATCAGGGGCCCATGCACATCCAGAAGGAAGAGTGGGAGGCATGAGAGAGAAAAATAATCGATGTTGAAAATGAGGGTGGAGTGCGGAACAGGAATAACGGGAGATTGAGTCCAGAGAGAAGGCTCAAAGTCCTGGAGGCAGGGGGTGTTTGGCGAGTTGGGGGACTGTCATCAGGCGGTCTTGGGAGCGTGGTGCGCATAGGGGTGGACTGTGGGGATCAGGCCCTATGGGGCCTCATGGGCCAAGGTGGAGCTGGGGCTGGGGGTCTCGGCATCATCAGCTTCGCTCTCTGAATTGCTCTGAGGGGGTGGGTGTGGGCCAGTTGGGGAAGCTGGGGTGATGGTGCAGGTGGTGGGAGTGGAGAGAAGGGGGTGTCCTAGACCGTGAAGTTGACAGGACCAGGAAATGGATTAAGCAGTGGCAGCCAGGGAGTGTGGGGTCCAGGGTGACCCATGGTTTCTGGCTTGGGCACCGGGGTGAGCAGAGAGTGGGGAGGCCCGGAGGAAGACCAGATCCTTCCCCCGTTTTGACAGCACTGGGAGGGGCAGGGGCCTGGGCAAAGCTGGTGGGGACAGTGGGGCTCGAGTGTGAGGAACCCCAGCCTGTCGGCCGCTCGACCCCAAAACCCCGCCCTGCGAGAGGACAGGGTGTCCCCTGAGCCATCCCCTGCTAGGCCCACCCAGTCCTGTCACACACGTCACCTGTGGTGAGGGGACATGTTCCGTGAGTCTCCAGAGCAGTTAACACATGTTGGGGTTGGGTGCTGCCGGGCCCTTGAAGATCTTGCCCTGGACTCCCTGTTTGCTGCCTTCTGGAGGCCCCCTGCCAGCCCTGGGGCTGGCGTCCTGCCCAGATGGAGGTGGCCTGTCCAGTGTGGCTGTTCCCTTGCAAATCCTCCTGGCCCGCCTCGCCAGGCCTCTGGGACCGGGGACAGCCAGCAGCTGTGGGAATGGCGTGTGTGCCCCTGCCTTTCTGGGCTGACGCAGGAGGGCTGTCTGTTTCCTCTTGCTGTCCAGGCTGCACACAGACCTGCTTTGCCTGGTGTGTGCACAGCCTGGCGGCCAGCCCTCAGACTTCCCTGCCTGACAGGGCCCGCTCATTTATGACCCTAGCCTTCGGCAGCTCCCGCTTGCAGCTGGGTGGGGGTGGGAGTGCTTCCTGTCTAGCCTGCATGGAGGGGCCTTGAGGAGGCTCAGGTTGGGAAGGACTTTGTATAGCTGGGAATTCTGGGAAGACAGAGCTCCCAGGGGGGCTCCATAGTCCTCATGAGCTGGGTTTCTGCTGTCAATCCACAGCGACTCCCCTAGATTTGCTCTTTGGGGTCGAGGACCCTGATGTCATGGAACCACTCGCCCCCTGACCAGCACTTTGGAGGACTCAGCTTCCCCTTTCTTCATCCTCATCCTGAAAGCAGGCGTTCCAAGAGAGATGTGGCCAGGTCTGAGCTGGTGACGGGGAAGCGTATACACCACTATGTCAGATGGTTTTTCTTACAGCCTGGGGTCTTTTCATTTCTGCCCTGTTCTGTCATCATCCAACCTGTGGGCTAATTAATAGCATGAGCTTCCTCATAATAGTTTATAAATGTCCCCTTGATCTTCCCCATGGTGATTTGAGAATCTAAATATCCCTGATAGGTCTGTCCCTGTTACTGTAGTTTGACAACCTGAGAGCTCAATAGATGAGGCAGAGACAGCAGTTAGTAGAATTTGGGCAACAAGGATATTTTTTCCAAAGCACTCGATCTCCCTGTCTACATCCTTTCTCTGGGTCCTTATTCATGCACATGTGGGTTTGCAGGATTAGAACCAGAGGGACTCTAACACATTCTGCTTCTTTGCACAGTGAGTTCATGGCCTGACCTGCCTCCAGAGTCCGTGGTCCATATAGCAGCTGCTCCTAAGGACCATGTGAGGGCCCAGCCTGAGGTGTGGAGAAGGTGCTGACGTCATGCCTGCTACACTGGAATTTCCCAGGAGGCCTCTCTTCTTTGTGGACCCTGGTCTGGTCTCCCTCTGCAGACCCTTGTCTTTGTGCCTGGGCAGAGAGGGAAGAATTCTGAATGTGGGATCAGGAGAACTGAGTTCTAGCCCTGGGTTGCCACTGGGTGGCTGTGAGTGAACATGGCCCTTCATCCCTTGGGTATCAGTGGTGAGGTCCATCTCATGCACCACTGACATGTCAAAATTTGCGGCTCCAAAGAAGGAATGTCCTCATGTGAAGAATGAGTGTTAAGTATAAGAATATACTACTTATGCAAAGTTCTTCCTTGTGGCTCTTATCCCATCTTTAAAATGAGTGTGAAATAAGTGAAATAGGTTTTACACTTACTTGGCGTAATTTTCCTACGTTGTCTTGTGTCCTGAATGACATGGTCAGCTCCATGCGGGGCCTTCTCGGCTGCGGCCAGCACTCACTGTGCACAAGAGAGCTCAGTAGGTGCTGCTGAGAGAGAGGTCAGAGGGCAAAGTGAGTGGCAGGCGCCGGGCACACCTCTGCTCCCGTCCACAGGGTTATAACTGGAGAAGAATACAGATGGATGGCCAGGCCGATTCTCTGGTCCTCTGGGGACTGAAGCTCTGTAGCCTGGAGTGTCAGAAACAGGTGGACAGGCTGTTGGGTACGATGCTTCTCAGCTATGACCCTCCCTTTCCTGGGTGAGAGGGGGCACTCAGAGTTGGGTGGGGGTCCTGGGGGGGTCATTTCCTAGATGGCCACTGTGCTGAAGTCCTGACACCTTCTCAGAGGCACCAACACAGGCACCAAGTCCTGACACCTCTCAGAGGCTCAGCTGTAATCATCAGTGTTTACAACAGGCCCATCCCCTTTCATCATCACCACAGCCCAATACCCATGAGGTGGGTATTGGGACCTCATGCCCATTTTCCAGATGAGGAAACTGAGGCCCAGAGAAGTTCTCATTTGCCCAAGATCACACAGCCAGGAGGAGGTGATGGAGTTAAGATTTGAACCTTGCCACCCTCCCTCAGGTTCCCGGTTTCCAAGACCGACCCCTGCGGCTTTGGCCAGCTCAGCTCCCCGACAAGCTTGGCTCTCTCCTCCCATCTCTCAGGCCCTCCTGCCGTGCTCGGCGACATCCCATCTGTCAGAGGTTCTGTTCCGGCCAGATGCGAGGCCCCTCCTGGGACCCCAGGCCGGGGCAGTTCTCCAGAGGGAGGGGAGGGGGGTCCTCAGGCCTCGCGACTGCTCCAGACCCTGGCTTGGCGCGTATGGCCTGGGAGGCTCTGGCAGGCCAAGGGCTCTTCCCCGCGGCTGGGCCTTCTGTGCACGGGTTCACCCTTCTTCCCCCGAGCAGGTGGGGTGGGATGTGCTCGGCCAGCCCTGTGAGCTCCTGCAAGCCCCAGCAGCTCCGCCTGTTCCCTGGCTCCTTTCTCCTTGGTGGAGAGAGGGGCCTGAGGAGTGGGATGGAAAGGGGGAAATAGAGAGAAAGAGGCTCAGGAGGAGGGAATGAGGGGGGAGCAGGCAGAGAAGGCGGGACAGACCCTTTGAGGGTGAGGAAGAAAGGGTAGGATGAGAGCTAGCAGAAGGGAAAAGGAAGCAGAGATGGGGGCCAAGGGGGTCCCTACCTTGAGAAACAGGAGGGGGATGCAGGGGGCTGGGGAGGAAGGGAGGAGACAACCATGTGCAGAGGCGGAGCGTGCCGAGGGGGTGCTGGGTAGGGCGTGGAAAGAATTCTTTCTTTTAATGTTTGTTTATTTGAGTGCCCTGGGGTCTTAGTTGTGGCATGTAGAGTCTTTAGCTGGACATGCGAACCCTTTAGTTGCTGTGAGTGGGATTTAGTTCCCTGACCAGGGAGCGAACCTGGGTCCCCTGCATTGGGAGTGCGGAGTCTTAACCACTGGACCACCAGGGAAGTCCTGGAAAGAATTCCAGTATTGGAAGATTCGACTGTGTGGAGGCTGGAAAGCCCAGCTCACAACCCTCACAGCCTCCAGGAGTGGCGAGCAGGCGCTTGCGGGTGGTGGCAGAGGCCACGGGGTTGGGCGTGCCCGTGGGCTTCTCTCACTGCACAATGGGCCGGGAGCCATCACTTTGAAGTCCCTGACATTTGTGGTGAAACAATCTGGTCTGAGGTCTCATTAGCCTCTGCTTTGCTGCACACACTCTGCCATTTAATCTCCCCGTCCGTCAGTCCTTCCAACGCCAAGGTTTGTAAATCTGCACCGTTTGCTTTATGAAGCCTGTCGCTGACGTGATCTTGACAGTGTTAATACACACATGAGTTTTTCTCTCCTCTTCCCACCCTCAAAAGCATGCAGGAACCAAAGCTTTGCTGCCCAGGGGGAAAGAAGGTGCCGAAAGAGAACCATGTCTCTTTTCCCACTCAAACTTGGAAGCGGCTTAGTCTGGATGCTGGTGGGTTTCATTTTCCCCAAACCGGTGCAGCTGCTGCCGATGCTTAAGACAAAGAAGGCCTTTTGTGCTTTGGCCGTTTCCCCAAACCCACCCTTCATCACTTGCTTCCCTTCCCTCTTGTACTGAGTCCCCCATGTGGTTTTTCTGTGTTGCTCTCCTGAGGCTTGAACCCCTGACTCTCAAAATCTGGGGAGCCTTTTGGTCTTCTTACTGGATAGGCCTGTTGTCCCAACTCTGGGGTTCCTTGGAGCTGAGGGACATGAACATTTCTTAGAAAATTATTTCTCTCCACTAGCCTTGACAGACACTGGCACTTGTCTGGCTTAAAGTTTGTGCTTTTACAAATGAAGATTGCTCCAGACCTGCATATTGATGGCTCCTGACCTGTATACTGATGGCTCCTGACCTATATACTGATGGCTCCTGACCTATATACTGATGGCTCCTGACCTATATACTGATGGTTCTTTACCTGAATATTGCTGGGCAGACTTGAGACCCAGAGGGAGACCCAGTGGGCTCTGAAGCAGCTGGGGATGGCATCCTTCAACCAGTATTCACAGGTATCTGTGAACATTCGTATGGAGTGAGGATTGAATTTTGTGTCTCAGATTCTCCTAATGGTCCTCGTTCATTTATTCATCCATCCATCCATTCAGTAAATCGATCTCCCCAACTTGTGGGCCAAGGCAGAGCTAATCTGCCAGAGCTCTGTGGTATATTTTAAATTTTCAAGGGGAACACAGCAGTACTCGGCGTCTGCTGCACATGATAGGAGCTACTAGCTTGAGGTTGTCCACCATTTCAACATCAGATTGCTCTGTATTCGTTTTGATGACTTCACATCTTTGCAAAGCGGGGCTTTTGGTGGGTGCTGTGGATAAATCGCAGGTTCTGTGTGAAAACCAATATGGGAGAACAAATGAGGACAGCAGGTCCAGTCTGATTCCAAGGCTGGAGAAGTTGTGAGTTGCTTGGCGTGGTGGGAAGGTCTCGAGGGGATGTTAAGCAGGGCAACAGTGTGAGTGGACCTGTGCTCTGCCAAGATCTGTATCTGGACTGGACTAGACACGGGGAATCCTGTTAGGGGCCAGTGAGGTGGTCCAGACCAACCAGCCAACAACCAACCAACCAGCCAGCCACAGTGGCTGGGACTCAAGTGATGGAAGCAAACTGAGGAGGCTGGTGGGTGGATTTGAGACCAGGCTGAATGCAGAATGGGCAGGACTTGGTGACGAGCTATGTAGGCATGAGAGGAGAGAGAGGAAAGGTGTCTGGTGTGGGGACTTGATGACAGGGAGAGGACAGAGCTGGAGAGCAGGGCTCATGCACGTTACTGATTCCTAACATCTTATAGGATGATTTGATTGCCTACCCCCTTACTGTCCATCTCTCCCACCAGACTGTCAGTCCGAAAAGGGCAGGACTTTGCCTTCTTCCCTGTTGCATCCCTGTCACCCAGACCACACCCTATACAGAGTTCAGAGGTTCCCAGCTTTCTTGGATCATAATACCTTAGCGTCTGTGATTTTTTTTTTTTCAGGGTACCTCTAAGCCAAAAGAATTACTTAATGGTTCCCTTTGTTCAAAGAGTCAGGTGCAAATAACAAGTACTTATGTCCTGAGAACTTAATAGCTGTTTGAACACACACATTTAAAGAAAGAAGTATATTTTCATTTCGCTTTCAGATAATCATAATTATAATTATTGTTTTGGTTCAGTTGCTCAGTCCTGTCTAACCCTTTACGACCTCATAGACTACAGCATGTCAGGCTCCCGTGTACTTCACTATCTCCTGGAGTTTGCTCAGACTCATGTCCATTGAGTTGATGATGCCATCAAATCATCTCATCCCTTCTCCTCCTGCCTTCAATCTTTCCCAGCATCAAGGTCTTTTCCAGTGAGTCAGCTCTTCACATCAGGTGGCCAAAGTCTTGGAGCTTCAGCTTCAGCATCAGTCCTTCCAATGAATATGCAGGGTTGATTTCCTTTAGGATTGACTGGTTTTATCTCCTTGCAGTCCAAGGCATTCTCAAGAGTCTTCTCCAGCACCACAGTTTGAAATCATCAATTCTTTGGTGCTCAGCCTGCAATGAGGCAGACCTGGGTTCAATCCCTGGGTTGGGAAGATCCCTTGAAGGAAGGCATGGCAACCCGCTTCAGTATTCTTGCCTGGAAAATCCCCACGGACAGAGGAGCCTGGTGGGCCACAGTCCATGGTGTCTCAAAGAGACACAACTGAGCAACTAAGCACACACACACACAGCCTTCTTTATGGTCCAACCCTCACATCCCCACATGAGTACTGGAGAAACTATAGCTTCAACTAGATGAACCTTTGTTGGCAAAGTGATGTCTCTGCTTTTTAATATGCTGTCTAGGTTTCTCATAGCTTTTCTTTCAAGGAGCAAGCATCTTTTAATTTCATGGAATGTTGTAAAATGCAGGTTCTGATTCAGCAGGTCCAGATAGGGCCTGGAATGCTGCCCTGCTCTTAAACTCCCAGGCAGTGCTGAGCTGTTGGTCCAGGACCATAGTTTGAGTGGGTGACTGAGATGTCTGCTGGGCCACTGTCTTCACTCCTTCCCAAACACCCTTTCAAAAGCTATGTCTGTACTCTCCACAGAGAGCTTTGCCAGTCCCATGGCATGAATGAGATAACCTCTTGTCCATGTGATACAGTTTGAGGTACCCAACACAGCCGCCCCCTTCTCCTTGAACAGAAATCCTTGCCAGGCCTCATCCAGGGCTCTAAGTGACTGAATTCTTGCATGACTGTCAAACCCTCATCAAGAAGGTGAGTGTTCCTGGTTCCTACCAGCAAGGTGATCTCGGTGGACTTGGAGTGTGCTAGAAATGTGTGCTGGGGCAGATAGCTAGCTGTTTCATCCTGGCTGTTTTATCAGCTAGAGTTACCTGCCTTCTGATGGCCGTGGACCCATCTTAGGCCCAGAATGCTAGGAGGTCCCATGGACCACCCACAGACACTCTGCTGCCTTTCTTGAAGCTCAGTCCCATTGAAGGGAGCTGCTTTCCATCTCCTGGCCTTGATGGTCAGATCTCTCTCGCACCAGCTCCTGGTTGGTTTGGATGTCCGGATCTGGGAAGGTGAGTTTTCTGGTGACATGGGCTGTACACGTCACAGGTATACACTCATACGCGTGTCCATGGGTCCTGGTTAGTGCCTGGCAGAGCTCCGCAGCGTAGGTGGAAGTGCAAGAGATTATACCCTCCTGGATGCTCTTTCCCTGGGGAATTCAGTCTATTCTGCTGATCCAGCGAGCACCCAAATGGGGCTCAGGGCCAGAGCTGTGCTGTTCCCGATTGCTGGAGGCATCGAGGATCAGTTGAGTCTTCTGTAGTTCATTCATCCCCTCCTGCTCTGAGTGTTTATGCATTCACTGTGGCTGATGTTATGAGTTGGAGGGTCAGTGTAGCTGGAGAAGACCTCCTGGAGGCGGGAGCCCTGTGGGTGTGTGCAACCCTGCATACATGTGTGTATGGAGCAAGAATGAATGTGTGTGTGTGCATGGACACACGTGCGCCTGCACATGCCTTGTGTATAAGCCTGTGTGCCCAGTAGGACTGTATAAGCGAAAGCCTGGTACCAATAACAGCAGCTTTGGAAACCTCCCTTGCCGGTGTGGATCCCAGGCTGGAGAAAAGAAGCTGCAGTTGGGTAGAGCAGATTTTGTAGCTTGGCTTCATGTGCGTGTGAGCACTTGGGTGTGTTTTAATTAACTAGAACATTTGCCTGGAAATGAGCAGCGGCGGCAGCAGGCGCAAAGGCAGCTGGCAGGAGGGGGCGGGGCGGTGGCAGCCGTGGTGGCGGAGGCCGTGGCAGCCAGGCTCCCGAGCTTCTACGTGACCAGTCCCGGCTGATGGAGCCATGGAGTGGTGGGGCGGCAGGCTGCCCCTGGTGCTGGGCATGGGCCCAGCAGATAGGGGATTCTGGGAGTGGCTTAACTTTCTAGAATTCCCAAGACTCCTCCCCACCCCCACCTAATCACAGATGACCAGGGCAGTCATTCCAGCACATGGGTGGGGACATGCAACTCCTGGCATTGTATCCAGGGCGGGCTTTGGCCCCATGAGGCGTGTAGGACTGACTGTCCTCTCTCTACTCCCAACCCAGCACCTGGAACATAATGGCACATGTGTACATGTTTATTGTGTGTGTGACTCAATAGATAAAGGCAGCCAAGGCTCAGAGAGGTTGAGTGATGTCTCCAGGGTCACACAGCATGTCAGCAGATCCGGTGGAAATGGTGACTCTTGTTTCTGGTACTCTTCCCACAGTCCTGTAATATTGGCATGAGGAAATGCATGGGATCATTTCAGGGGAAGATGAATACTCACACCACAGGTGTATGCACCTCCCCCTCTGCCTCGAGCAGTCCTAAGCTGTCTATCCACCATCCTGTCCATATGGGTGGTGGGAAGGATATTCTCAGGATTTCTTGGGATAGTAGTGTTTTCTCCCATCAAGAGAGAAGTGGGGAAGGGCTGGTGGTGACTGGTGGGGAAGGACTGGGGTGATTCCTTCCTAAGAAAACTTGGTCACCAGTAGCTCACAGACTGTAGTTTATTGAAGAAAATCTCTTCACTTAGACGCTAGACCTCCCGCCACCCTAGATAGCCCTCTGTCTGCCATCAGTCTGTTCTGAGGCCTCATTCTTAGGGTCCACCCCTAGCACCTCCAGGCTGGGCTGTTGCACTGGCCTCCCTGGGTGTCTGCTCTCTGCTTTCTCTTTGTCCCATCCCACTCACGGGCTGTTGCCTGATGATTTTGTTGGAATACCACTTTATTCACGCTGCTCTCTGTCTAGTGGTCCCGAGGTTGGACTCTAGGGCCACACTGCCTGGGGTCAGACGTAGGCTTTGCCCCTCTGTGATTGCAGCAGAGTGGCATCAGCTCTCCGAACCTTGCTGTCCTTACTTGTAAAGTGGAACAGTGCTCTGTATGCACTTTGGCAGCAAGTCATAGACACATGGCAGGACCACTGACGCTTGTTGAAGACATAGATTGGGCTGCTACCCACCCAAGCGGGCTTCCCTGGTGACGCAGCGGTAAAGAGTCTGCCTGCGAAGCAGGCAACGCAGGTTGGACCCCTGGGTCGGGAAGATTCCCCTGGAGGAGGGCATGGCAACCCACTCCAGTGTTCTTGCCTGGAGAATCTCATGGACAGAGGAGCCTGGTGGGCTACAATCCATGTGGTCAGGAAAGAGTCGGACAGCTACTGAGGACTTAAACAGCAACAACCCAGCCGAGAGCACTCTGTGCACTGCTTGTATATACACCGAATGTCCTGTGGGCACTCTGATTGAGGCGCCCGTGGTAGGAGAGGCTGATGGGACATAAGGTGATGGATGGAAGAGCTAAGTTATGTTCAACTTGACCCTTCCTGGGTGCCTGCTCTCAGATAACATGGAATAACAGGCTATTTCTTTTTGCTGAATGTATAGCTCAATTTACATGAGGTCTAAGTGCATGTAGTAGGTAATATTGACATCTACCTATTATGTATCTATCTCTCTAACTATCCATCCATCTATTGGAATAGCTTCCATTCTCATGCCAGCTGTCTTTCGTGCCCTGGTTATTTCCTCTGCCCAGAATGTTCTGTCTGCCTGCCCCTTGGCTTTTTATTTTTTCCCCATAAATTAAGACCCAGCCTGAGGTCTTGTCTGCCCTGTGGTGGCGTCCGCGGTCGGCCAGCCAGAGGTGACTTCCGCCTGACGACACCCTTTTTATGGTCCGCCGTAGTCCCCCTTGTCTCGCGCCCTTCCCTCAGTCTCCTTTAAAGAATATGCTCCTGAAGGCACGGGCTCGGGGTTGGTTCCTCGTGGTCACGTGCTGTGCCCAGAAACTGGCGAGTCCTCCTGCCTGGAGAATCCCATGGACAGAGGAGCCAGGCATCTACAGCCATGGGGTCACAAGAGTTGGACATGACTTGGCGATTAAACCACCACCACTACCACCATCCGTGCTGACTGAACGGAAGACTGGATTGGGATTTGCTGCTGAGGCAGGAAGGAGAGTTGGTGCCTGCACGTGCATGTGCAAGTACACACGCGTGTCCCCATGTGTATTTGCACACATGTGCTTGCTTTGGCCCATCAGTTTGATGCTTCTCTCTAATTGGATTTCTGAAGAAAGGTACCTGCTTTAATTTTTAATTAGAAATCAGAGCAGAGAAAGAACGGGCCAGCACTGCAGCTGGGGGTCTTTCTCAACGCTGGAGTTCTCTTTAACAAGCACTCACTGTCCAGGGCGGCTTCTGTTCGGGCTGGACACCACGGCTTGCACCGGTGGGAGTGTCTTAATGCCTACGAAATTATCATGTAATTATTTGGTAATAGGGCATCAGGATTTTGCTTATACAGCAATCTTTCCCTGCCGCTGAAAAAAATTGCCAAGGAAGAGAAGCCAGAGACAACCAGGGCTCTACCTCGGGAGCTGTGGGGCTCGCACGTCTTTTGAAGAGACGGGGTCCCTGCCCTCTGGGAGTCCAGCTGGAAGCCCTTGTACTTTTCTGTGCTCAGTTACTTCAGTCGTGTCCGACTCTTTTTGACACGGTGGACTGTGCCCACCAGGCTCCTCTGTCCATGGGTTTCTCCAGGCAAGAATGCTGGAGTGGGTTGCCATTTCCTCCTCTAGGGGATCTTCTGGACCCAGAAACCCTGGTCTCTGTCAAATGGGATTACCCTGTGACCCATTTCTCCTAGACAGGAGCTGTGTTTAGCATGTTTGCTGTGGGTAAAATGATCTGTGCAGAATGTGTCAGGTGGGGAGTAATTACCTGGGCACCAGGGCGGGGTGGGGAGTCTCACCTGCTGGTGGAAACCTACCCTGGGTTTCTGGGCTCCAGCAAGGACCCTGGCAGGTGGGATGCCCTCAGGGTCTGGATAGCCTCCAGGTAGGGCGCCTCCTGGTGGGGTAGCCCAAATACTGCACATGTAGTGGGGTCGACTGGGGACATTCACATATGCTTGAGTGATGGTTTTTTTTTTTAGGAAGCTTTTAAACTTTGGTTCAGTACTTTGGTCAGGACTTCCTGGGGTGGAGAGCACAGACCCTCAGGCCAGGCGGCCGGGGGCTCCCCCACTTACGTGCTCCGACACTGTGGGGAAATTGCTCTTAACTTCCCTATGCTTCACTTTCCTCTTCTGGAAAGGAGGAATGGCAGCGGATTCTCCCCAGCAGTGTCCCTAAGAAGATTAAAGACAGCTGGTAAAGAATCCGCCCTCAATGCTGGAGACCTGGGTTCAATCCCTGGTTTGGGAAGACCCCCTAGAGAAGGGAACGGCTACCCACTCTAGTATTCTGGCCCAAAGAATTCCATGGACTGTATAGTATAGGTCCTGAATCCCTTATTCACTATTCTGAATTCCAGAAAGCCTGAAACCAGAAGTTTTTGGTCTATCTAGTCAAAGCTGTGGTTTTTCCAGTAGTCATGTATGGATATTAGAGTTGAACCATAAAGAAGGCTAAACACTGAGGAACTGATGCTTTTGAATGGTGGTGTTGGAGAAGACTCTTGAGAGTCCCTTGGACAGCAAGGAGATCAAACCAGTTGATCCTAAAGGAAATCAACCCTGAATCTTCATTGGAAGGACTCATACTGAAGCTGAAACTCCAATGTTGGCCACTTGATACAAAGAGCTGACTCATTGGAAAAGACCCTGATGCTGGGGAAGATTGAAGGCAGGAGGAGACGGGGATGATAGGGGATGAAATGTTGGATGGCATCACTGACTCGATGGACATGAGTTTGAGCAAACTGCTGGAGGTAGTGAAGGACAGGGAAGCCTAGCATAGATGGGGTCACAGAGTCAGACACGACTTAGCGACGGAACATCAACAACAACCACCTCTCCTTTGGCAGCAAAATTTGACCTGGCTGATGTGAACCATTAAATTATAGAGTTTAATTTATGGTGGTGAATTACATTTTGCTGCAGAAATATCAGTGTGCTCAGTTGCTTCTGAGGTATTCCCAGATACCAAGGAAAAGGCAGTCTGTTACTTTTCTAGAACCTGAAGATGCCTGGATTCTGGAACACGTCTGGCTTCGAGAGTTTCAGGTAGGGGATTGTGGACCGGCACATGCAAGATATACGGGGCTTCACACACAGAATCCTGCTCAGTCAGCACTGGGCAGAGCTGTCCTTCGACCTCATCAACAGAACAGCGCTGCCTGACCTCTGTCCCTCATGGCACGGCTGGTGCCCCCGGGTAGGAGGTGGGATGCCCCGTAGCAGGTTGATTTGTGTTTGGGACACACAGGGAGGGCTGACTCTTGCTGGCTCCAGGGGCTGGCCGCTGGATTCCGTGCCCATGGTTTGTGTGGAGGTGCCTGCTGCCAGTTCTGTAGCTCCCTGAAAGATCCTGGGCCTGAAGGAACCCCTTCACACATCGTCCTCTGCCTCCCCTCGGGGGCAGCCGTCCTCCTGTTTGAGGGGCATTGCCTGGTGCCTGCTGACACCATTTCTCCGGTGCCCCCCGAGCGGCCCAGCGCGGCTAATGAGGATGCTCGGCCTTCCTAGTCGTGAGAATCCTGTTGGCTCCGACACCACCTTCCAAAGGGGCTGCGGGGTGTGGAATGGCATGTGCCTGCGAAGGAAGGCAATTAGGAAAATTGGAGGTGAACCTCCCTTTATTTACACATTTCTCTTTTACTCCCGATAAGATGTGGTCCTTTGAGATGCTCACCCCCACCCCCACCCCACCAGTGTTTCTGGCCTGACTCCCTAAGGGAATTGAACATTTTTCTCACGGGGCAGTGCCTCAGCTTGGTCCTCCAGGTGCAATCCATTCACACCGCACCAGCTTTTTTCAAAGAGCTCCTCCTCCTCCCAAACACAAAAGATGCTTTAACTGTCTTGCCTCAAGCCAGCGTTGTCAACTAGCTGTACTTTCTCTCTTCTGTTTGGGTTGTAAAACCCAGCAATTAAGAAAATTCCTGCTTCAGATTAATTGTAGCCTACTTAGGCTGGGAGCGAGGCAATGCGCCATGTCTCCGGAGTTTCACGGCTTTTGAGGCAGGGGGAGCTGGAGCGCTCAGGGAAACCCAGTCTCAGAGAAAGGAGGGCCGTTGTCACCGATGGCACAGGGGGCAGAGTGAGATAGGCCTGGGATTCAGGGCCCAGAGTTTCGTCCCCCTAGCTGGATGGTTTTTTCATCTGAGCTTCTCTGCTGGGTAGGTAGGAGCATCCCTGGCAGCCTGTGAGCGGGCAGACACCCCCACCCCATCCTTCCTGGGCCACGTGGCCTGTGGGGTGTGATGTCTGAGTGTGGATGAGCGCAGATTCCGTGTTCTGTCTTTGCGGGGAGCCCTTGTGGACGTCTGCACTGGTCTCTTTTGCAGAAGCAGGTTGTCCGAGGATTAGAGGTTAGGAAAACCCTGACCAGTTGCCTACTGTGTGCCGTGTGCTATGTTGGGTGGCCAGGATGGAGGCAGACAGCTGGAGCAGCCGCTGCCTGCATGCTGCCTGTGTTTGGGGCCCTGGAGGGAGCACCCCATCCTAGCACTTCTCCTGTGGCCACAGCCCAGGTGTAGGAGGGGTGGGCAGGTTGTGCCTGCCCTTGGCCTCTCACGCACTCCTCCCCGGTAATCCCACTTGTGGGCCTGCTGGTGGCAGTTTATAGAGCATCCACAGAGGGTTCTGGAGAAAGAACTGGCAGCCCACTGCAGTGTTCTTGCCTATAGAATCCTGTGGACAGAGGAGCCTGGTGGGCTGCTGGCTATGGGGTCGCACAGAGTCAGACACGACTGAAGCGACGCAGCAGCAGCAGCACCCGGACTCCATTCTCCTCCTACCCTCACTGCGGCCCTGTGAGGTGAACCAGAGCCCCAGTGAGTGGAAACCGAGGCTCAGGGCGGGGGCGGGGAGTGTAGGGCCACACGGCCCAGAAGCAGGAGGCAAGACCAGCCGGGCCTCTGCGTGTGGTGTGACACGGTGGCAGGTGGGGGCAAGACTGCCAACTCCTTTTTTCCCTTGTGGTTTTCTTCTGAGTCCTTCTTGTAAGAGAGTGAAACCCGGGGCTCTCTGAGGGGCCTCTGGGTCCACCCTCCTGCGTCAGCCTGGCTGGGGTGCACGCTCTGGGCCACCTCATTAGCTGCCTGCTGGGCTTGGTTCAGGGACCCTGGAGGGGAGTGTGAGCCTGAGTCTATGGGGACGCCTGTCCTGCTGAATCTGAAAGAGGAAGGGTGCCCCTTATCCTGCCCATTGTGTGTGATGGCCTAGGGCTCTGTGGATGCCTGTGGAGAGGAGTCAAATTTGAGGCCCTCCTTTTTTCCCCCTACCACATTCCCTGAGCTTATTTCTCCCTCAGCCACACTCCCTGAGCTTACTAAGGGCTACCAACTGGGCCTGGGGGCAGACGCTGAGCTAGACACTTGCCAGACAGCATCCCCTTCCATCATCAAGTCCGGGAGGGAGGCATCCGTTTTCACTATCTTCATTTTATAGTTGAGGTTTGTGGCTCAGAGAGGGGAGGTCACTTTCCCCAGGTCACACACCACACATGTGACAGGGCCAAGCTTCAACCCAAGCCCATGCATTTGACCTCCACTGCCCATGCTTCTTGTCTCCTGGGTGGCCTGGGGCTTGATGGGGGCAGGGCTGGGGGAGCCTGCAGGATGTGGGATCTGTAGGCATTGGCGGCACCGGAGCTCGTTTCCCAGGTTTCGCTGCCCATGCTGATGCTGCCTCAGGTGGTTCTGAGTCTCCTGGGCCTGGGCCCTGCTAGTCAGATGGAGATGGGTATTCCTATAGGACTGGTCACAGCCACTGCCAACGCAGTGGAACCTGCTGGCTGGAACCACGTTGAGGTCCGTTTTCTGAACACTCCTTGGGGGTCCTATAGCACAGGTCTCAGGAGCTGCCTGGGTCAGGGCTGGGCCAGGAAGGAGGGTTGGAGTCCCAGCCTAGGATGACTCCAGCCTTGCAGACTCAGCCCCTATTGGGACTCACCTGGGAGCTGTGGCAGCTGGAGTCTCCCACCTGCACCATTTCTGGGCCTCAGTTTCCAAGTCTGTGGCATGGGCAAGGGCGGTTCCTGACTTCTCCTTGACATGGGAGGTCTGGGGATATTGAGGCCTTCGTGAGCCATTGTGGGGAAGGGCTGCCTTCCTGGGTCTGCAGTGGGTTGAGTGGCCTGATCCTCCCGTCCCAAGAGCTGCTCGCTGGAGATGGTCCTCAGGTGTCAGTTTCCTCCATGGGGCCTCTGGGTGGACTTTACAGTTTGGAGAGCAGGCTCTGCAGAAACTGTTGCCACGGGAAGGGGCAGGGACACGGCCTTGATCCAGGCAGACTCGTTTGCAAGCCGCTTGCCACAGAGAGCCCAGTTTCCATTTCTGTGACTTGAGGATAACATTGGCACGGACCCAGGTTGCTGCTGTTCAAGTCAGAACCTTCCCAGACTCCCATCGTCCTGGTCATTTACTCCTTGCATGCATGCTAAGTCCCTTCAGTCGGATCCAACTCTTTGTGACCCTGTGGGCTGTAGCCTGTCAGGCTTCTCTGTCCATGGGGTTCTCCAGGCAAGAATACTGGAGCGGGCTGCTGTGTCCCCCTCACTACACCCTGTTTAATGTCTTTGATTTACTTTTTAAATTCTCCCTCCTTCACTCGAGGGATTGGGGTTGGGTAAGACCGTGAAAACTACGAGACGATGAGCTGTCTTCTGGTTGTGTCACTAACCCACCGTCTGACCCCCTCCTGGGTCACCAGGCCCTTGGTTATAACGGAGGCAGTGGCAAAGGTTGATGCAGTTTGTTCTGTGCGGGGCAGTGTGCTGCACTCTCCAATTTAGTCCGCATGGCGTTTCCCTGGGGCTGGTGCTTCTTCCCATTTTATGGAGGAGGAAGTGAAGGCTCAGAGCTAGTGAATGGTGGAGCCAGGGCTGAACCCAGACTAACTGAGGACCCATGGGGCTGAGCACCCAGGGCTCTAGGGCTGCGTGTAGGCCGGCTAGAAGATAAGCTTGGCATTGGCAGAGGAGCCTTGTTCCAGCCTCCCCACCAGGTCTGGGAGTGGCCGCTGGCCCAGGCTTGCCCTGGCACCAGACACCCCCTTTTCCCCCTTGGCCCCGGCCCCTCTTCCCTGGCCTTTTGCTCCCCTTCCTCAGTTGCCCTAATGACTTAGCCCAGGTGGCAGGTTACATGGAGAAACCACTCCAGGGAAATAAGAGTCCTTGCTACCAGCCTGGGCCTCAGGTGTGTGCACAGCGGCCCTCCCTGGGGGTCCGGTGAGCTGCGCCTGCCCCCTCCAGCTGTTAGGAACCTGAGAGCGGTGTGCCTGCGTGTGTGGTAGAGTAACTGTGTGCATGTAATTGTGCATGCATAGAACTGCACACATAGAACTACGTATATGGAACTGTACGTGACGTGTGACTTTTTGCAGAACCGTGTGGGTATGTGACTGCCGTGTGTGTAGGTGTGTGTGTCTGTATGTGCGTTTGTGCCTGTCTGGGAGGCTGGAGGTAATGGGGGAGGGGGGATGTTGACCGTGTGGGGCCCCAGGAATGTATGGTGGGGGCAAGTGTTAACCTCCTTTGGTGGCTAAAACACACTTTGTAGAATAGAGTTACACCTATGTTTGGATAATTAGAACAAAAGCCGAGAGAACAGTTCCATTCAAAGGGACAAAGTGGGGAGGTGGGGGCCCACCAAGATCTGGGGGGCTGAGTTCTGTCTCCCCAGCTCTCCCCTGCCTTTGCTGCATTTTGATCGCGCTATTTAGAAAATCC